>NC_079215.1:62030745-62350745 GCF_029633865.1 Lampris incognitus
CTACACGATTCAGTACAGGGATGATCATGGCACGTGATCACATGTGATCATGGTAGTGCGGATGGCCTGTCAATGCCTGCTGCTGCAGGTAGCACACAAGGACAAACCAGGTTCAGTGGATACAGTTGTGATACATCACCTGGACTCCCTGCCTGTATTCATCACAGACATTCACAAAGAAACGAGGTATGACCCAGTGCTCTCTCAAGTGGTGGGCATGATTTTGTCAGCGCAGTTTCCTGTGGTGAAAGGGCAGGACACTGCCTTGACACCCTTTTACTTAAGGGAAGATAAGCTCACAGTGGTGCAGGGGTGCCTTCTGTGGGGCAACCGGGTAATTGTGCTCCCAAAATTGAGACAATTACTGAAAGAGCTGCATGTGGGGCACCTGGGAGTGGTTAAAATGAAAGCCATGGGTCGTAGTTACATCTGGTGGCCGGGGATTGACGCTCAGATTGAACAGCAGGCCAAAGTGTTTCATTCATGTCAGTGCAGCCAGAAGTCTCCCGAGTTTCTCCCCGCTGCATTCATGGCCATGGCTGGGGACGCCATGGCATTTTGCTGGTCCTTTGGAGGGAGGTATGTTTCTGGTTGTGGTGGATACCCACTCTTAAGCAGCTGGAAGTGCGGCTGATGGAATCCACCACAACCTCTAAGACTATTCAGGCTCTAAGGACTTTGTTCAGCCATCATGGTTTCCTGAAGTGTTGTTCAGTGATAACGGTTCACTGTTCACTTCGAGTGATTTTGTGGCTTTTCTCAGAGCGAATGGAGTGAAACACATGTGCTCTGCACCCTTTCACCCAGCCACAAATGGTCTGGCAGAATGGTTTGTGCAGACACTGAAGTGTTCGTTGAAAGCGTCCAGGGGCTCGACCAAAGTGCAACATAGACTGGATTCGTTCCTGCTCAGCTACAGAAATACTCCTCATGTGACACCTAATGAGTTTCTTGTCATGCTCTTTTTCTGCCATTGCTCTCGCTTCAACCTCCTCAAACTAAGTGTGGCGGCCGTGGTTGATCAGGCACAGCCAGACTAGCAGGGTTGTAGGGCTCCATTCGCCAAGGAAAAAGGCTTTGCAATTGGGGACTCTGTGCTGTTCCCTGATTTTAGGCAGGGGGAGGACACGTGGATATGGGGTGTAGTGGTGTCTCAGGCAGGGCATGTGTCTTATATGGTTGATGTGGGCTCAGCGCTACACTGGAAATGCCACACAGACCAGATGTGAGCCAGTGACCCGGAAATGCTCACACCCAGAGGGCCACGACAACTTGCCTTATTGGGTCAAAAGGCTACTGTCCCCATGAAAGGCCCAGCAACTATTCCCCCAGCGTGTGGGCAGGATCCCCCCCAGAAATGTCACCTAGTCACCCAAACAGAGGCAGCCAACCCACGACCAACAGAAGTGTCAGTGGAGGCTGATGCTCCTCCAGAGACTGGTAGGAGGTACCCTTTGTGGGTCATCAAACCCCCCCAACCGTCTTACCTTTTAATGGACCTTTGGTAAGAGGCACTCACCACATCAGTTTAGTTAGTAGGTCTTGTCTTTCTGATGGGGGCAGAATAATCCCAAAACAGACTCGAGGTGGGGACAGTGTCATGGAAAAGATTTGTATGATAATAATGTTATGAGGTCAGTGTTGTTCTGTTGGAACATATCTCAGCAGGGTTTCGCAGGGACTGCAATCTAAATAAGTGCGGAGGAGTTGTGGTGTATTGGGCTGGCTGTTTGTTCTGGGCTCATTCCCCCGGCTACTGCCGGAGGACGACAGTGTTATTTTCTTATGTTTTTGGTTGCATTTCCTGTTCCTGTCTGCCCATGTATAAGTGTACACGGCAACATGCTGAAATATCACCTCACTCCCGTCATTATATTGACGTTATGTTGGGGTAATACAGTAATGTCAGTGCTGTCACATAGTGAATGTAACACCCCGTTAGATGGAAAGATGGAGAGAAAATGAACGCATTAGATCAGGGGTCTCAAACTCGACTTACCTGGGGGCCGCTGGAGGTAGAGTTTGGGTGAGGCTGGGCCGCAAGTATTCCAAAAAAAAGTACAACCGATCCAATGTTCTCAATCTTTTTTAAAAAATTTTTTTAATTTATATATACAGGTGATCAAAACAAGACAGGTAACAGTACAAGTGCAGGAACAAAAACGAACAGTGTGAGACAAAAAGGGGACACCAGGTTCTGTTATGACAAGATGGAATACTAATAAGCTAAAAAAAAAAAAACAACAAAAACAAACAAGGTATCAAATAAGCTCATTGACCTCCATTTGAAGCACAGGAGGGGCATCTTGCACATCAAAGGAGAAGGGGTCAGCAAAAATTTGAAAAGTGGCTCTGTGTGTCTTGAACTCTGCAAACCTGTGATCAAATTGTTCCTGTAGCTTCACAATGGCATCAGCATACTTCTCACCACTGAATGGTGTGCCTGCATCCATGAGTGCCTTGCATGCTGGGAAATGGCAGAGGTTTGTCTGAGAGAGCTGGGCTTTCCATAACACAAGTTTTGTGGAGAATGATCTCACGTTGTCATAGGCAGCACTGACAAGCTGCCCCTGGTTTTGTAATTTCTTGTTCAGTACATTCAGCTCATGTTTGATGTCAACAGGGAGAGCTAAGTCCATGAGCCATTTGGGATCACTTAGCACAGGAACAGCCATCCCAGCCTTCTCCATGAAGGCTTTCACTTCTGCTTTCAACTCAAAAAACCTCTTCAAGACGTTTCCCCTGCTGAGCCAACATACCTCAGTGAAGTAGAGCACATCCTCATATGCTGACTCTATTTCCTCCAAAAAGGCGCGGAACTCACGGTGCTTTAAACCCCTGGATCTGATATGGTTGATGCATTTCACAACGGCACACATCACATTGTCAAACTTCAGGCATTTGCTGCAAAGGGCCTGCTGATGGATAATGCAGTGCAGAGCAATGGCCTCCTCCACACCCTCCTCTTCCAGTTTTTTTTTAACAAGTGCCACCACTCCATTTCTCCTCCCTGTCATTGATGGCGCTCCGTCGGTTGTTATTCCAGCAAACCTCTTCCATGGCAAACCCGCATCCACAATGGCATCACACAGCTGGCGGAATATCTCCTGAGAGGTGGTCTGGCCATGCATTGGAATCACTGTGAGCAACTCCTCCATCACTTCAAAACTGTCGTCAACACCACGGACATAGATTGCGAGCTGCGCAGTGTCAATGATGTCTGTGCTCTCATCAAGAGCGACTGAGTATGCACAGAAACGTTTGGCTTTCTCACGCAGTTGATCATATATGTTACCTGACAGGTCAGAAATGCGCTCTGCCACTGTGTTGGCTGAAAGGCTGATGTTGCTAAACTGACCCTTCTTTTCCGGACAGACTATACTTGCAGCCTGTAACATGCACTTTTTAACAAACTCCCCTTCTTTGAATGGCTTTCCCGACTTAGCAGCAATCATCATTGTCTTTGCTAGCTTTCTTGAAGAAATCTTGTCGCTTCAGTAAACATGTATTAAGATTGGCGACCCGTTTCTCCCTCTCGTCTCCCTGGTATTTTGTATACTCATCAGCATGTCTAGTCGACTAATGACGTCTGATGTTGTATTCCTTGTGCACCATAACTTTCTCGGTGCATGTAAGACACGTCGGGCTGCCTCTGTGCTCAACAAAAAAATATGCCGTCTCCCACTTTTCCTGAAATTGTCTCTGCTCGTCACCAACTTTTCTCTTCACGGCAGGTTTTGAGAAAGACATAACTGAGGCTTGCTGACAGGATATATTTCCCTTCCACTTGGTATCGCTCCGGAATCAACTTTCAACCAAGTTTCAACCGTTGCTAATTCGCGCTGCCCATTATGGTGCGTTCAAGTTGTGCTCGGAAGTCGGACTTTCTGAGCTCCGAGTTGGACATTTCAACTGGAAGTCTGAAATCCGAGTCATCACTGTCATGAGCCTGCACTATGGTAGCTCATAAGTGAAAAATAAAAGCCCAGGGCAAGCGCGGGCCGCACTAAGACTAAACTTTGATGTCAAGTAGGGGGCCACAAAATAACGTCCCGCGGGCGAGTTTGAGACCCATGCTGTACACTATGTAGTGGAGGCTGAGCTGAGGGAGAAAGTCCTCCATACAAGGGCTGTGTATGTCTCCCAGACAGGGCCAGTTGTAGCAGAAGAAATAGATTCCATTTTAGAGGACTTTTCAGTGAAGTCCGAAGTGGTAGCTATTACTGTGGACAACGCTGCCAACATGGATGTGGCAGTTAGGCGAATGCAGATCCTGAAGCGGGGATGTTTCGCGCACACGCTTAACATCGCAGCCCAAAAATTCTACAGTTTGCAAAGTGTCGCCAGCTGGTCAGGGAGGATAAGGGCCGTTGTGGTGTTGCTTAGGAAGGCTAGCCTCGCCAAGCCTGTCCCAAGAGAGAAACAGAAACTGCTTGGTAGGTTCTATGATCTAAAAAAAAACGTGGGAGTCACGTGGTACGCTCACCCAAGATGGCGGCATAGGAGAAGTAGTGTCTGGCCAATTCGACAAAACTCTCAGAAAAATCTAGATTAGGATTGTATAATTCCGTCTATTTTGCGCCTCGTGGTTACATGATTGAATATGTCCGAAAAGAGTCACTATTTTACTCGTAATCCGCCTCAAAATCAGCGAACTAAAACTGCTACCGAACCAACGAGCAAGATGGCGACGCAGCGTGAAGCTACAGATACCCCACACCTAGCTAACATGGCTACTGAACTACAGGGCATTCGGACCATCCTTGAGACTCTAGCTAAAGATGTATCTGGAGTGAAAAGTGGAATGGATTCTCTGAATGAATGACACTGTTAAAAAGCTTGGGGACAGAACTACCGAGGCCGAATCAAGAATATCAGTGCTGGAGGATGACAACGCTAAACAGGGCCCAGTCACGGAGGAAATGGTGAAGCCAGACAGGCTGCTGCGAGATAGGCTACCAGCCTTGGAGGGCTACTCCAGGCGCCAGAACATCAGGATTTCGGGTATCAAGGAAGGGACGGAGGGCCAAGATTACGATGCCTTTCTCAAAACACTGCTACAGGAGAGTCTGGGAATAAACGCGGAAGAGTGGTACGAAGCTGACAGGATTCATCGTGTGGGCCCACCCCCGAATGACAACTCCAGACCGAGGCACATCATCATTCATTTTCTGCGAG
The DNA here is from genome assembly GCF_029633865.1 of Lampris incognitus. Classification (NCBI taxonomy): domain Eukaryota; kingdom Metazoa; phylum Chordata; class Actinopteri; order Lampriformes; family Lampridae; genus Lampris; species Lampris incognitus. The sequence continues at coordinate 62,035,924 of NC_079215.1, forward strand.
ATAAGGCTAAGTGTGCAGTGCTAGCAGCAGCGAGGAGGAAGAAAGAAGTGAGTTGGAGAAACGCGAGGATTTACTTCTTTCAAGACTACGCCCGAGAAATACAAGAGAAACGCAGGAAATACGATGAGGTGAGGCGGATGCTGCAGGCACGCAAGATCGCGTACGCCTTGCGATATCCAGCCACGATGACCTTCACGCTTAACAAGCGGCGACACGAGTTCTCCAGCCCGGCGGAAGCTGAGTTCTTTCTCAGCCACCTGGGAGATAAAATAGGGGCCTCTGCGGAAAGAGGAGCGTTCGCTGATGGCGAGGATTAATTTGGGATTTCGAGACCTTGGCTAACTGACATTGAATCAGGAAGTTCAGCGGATTAGCAAGGAGGAAGTGAGGGCAGCTATGAAGAGGATGAGGAGTGGAAAGGCAGTTGGTCCTAATGACATACCTGTGGAGGCATGGAGATGTTTAGGAGAGATGGCAGTGGAGTTTTTAACTAGATTGTTTAACACAATCCTGGAAATTGAGAGGATGCCTGAGGAGTGGAGAAGAAGCATACTGGTACCGATTTTCAAGAACAAGGGCGATGTGCAGAACTGTAGCAACTACAGATGTATAAAGTTGATCAGCCACAGCATGAAGATTTGGGAAAGAGTAATAGAAGCTAGGTTAAGAGGAGAGGTGACGATCAGCGAGCAGCAGTATGGTTTCATGCCACGAAAGAGCACCACAGATGCGATGTTTGCTTTGAGAGTGTTGATTGAGAAGTATAGAGAAGGCCAGAAAGAGTTGCATTGTGTCTTTGTAGATTTAGAGAAAGCTTATGACAGAGTGCCGAGAGAGGAGGTGTGGTATTGTATGAGGAAGTCAGGAGTTGCAGAGAAGTATGTAGGAGTGGTGCAGGATACGTATGAGGGAAGTGTGACAATGGTGAGGTGTGCGGTTGGAATGACAGATGAGTTCAAGGTGGAGGTGGGATTACATCAAGGATCGGCTCTGAGCCCTTTCTTGTTTGCAATGGTGATGGACAGGTTGACGGACAAGATCAGGCAGGAGTCTCCATGGACGATGATGTTCGCGGATGACATTGTGATCTGTAGCGAGAGTAGGGTGCAGGTTGAGGAGAGCCTGGAGAGGTGGAGGTATGCACTGGAGAGAATAGGAATGAAAGTCAGTAGGAGCAAGACGGAATACCTACGTGTGAATGAGAGAGAGGACAGTGGAATGGTGAGGATGCAAGGAGTGGAGGTGACAAAGGCATTTGAGTTTAAATACTTGGGGTCAACTGTCCAAAGTAACGGGGAGTGCAGTAGAGAGGTGAAAAAGAGAGTGCAGGCAGGGTGGAGTGGGTGGAGAAGTGTGTCAGGAGTGATTTGCGACAGAAGGGTACCAGCAAGAGTTAAAGGGAAAGTTTACAAGATGGTTGTGAGACCAGCTATGTTATATGGTTTGGAGACAGTGGCACTGACGAAAAGACAGGAGGCGGAGCTGGAGGTGGCAGAGTTGAAGATGCTGAGATTTTCACTGGGAGTAACGAAGAAGGACAGGATTAGGAACGATTATATTAGAGGGACCGGTCAGGTTGGACGGTTTGGAGACAAAGCAAGAGAGGCAAGATTGAGATGGCTTGGACATGTGTGGAGGAGAGATGCTGGGTATATTGGGAGAAGGATGCTGAATATGGAGCTGCCAGGGAAGAGGAGAAGAGAAAGGCTAAAGAGGAGGTTTATGGATGTGGTGAGGGAAGACATGCAGGTGGCTGGTGTGACAGAGGAAGACGCAGAAGACAGGAAGAAATGGAAACGGATGATCCGCTGTGGCGACCCCTAACGGGAGCAGCCGAAAGTAGTAGTAGTAGGCTAACTGGCATTGACACCGAATTAACATTGATACTGCAACAACTCTTATTCGTTTGGTGTAGAGAGCACCCGCAGAAAACAGGACCACGATGTCACCGTGTATGGACGGGACTGTATCGAGTGGAAACCCCAGTGAAAGGTAGGCAGCCTGACCGGTGGACTTTTTTTTTTTATCGTGTCATTATTTCCACCGGCATGTACTATAAATAGCTCCGGTCTATGGTAGGCGGGGAGCAAAAGAGACAGGAAAGCCTATACCGCAGGGGATATTAACCGGGGCTCTCTGGTATTAATCTGAGGTCTTTGCTGTTGGTCTACTTGTTTATAAAAACAGGAATATTGTAACATGCATGGATAAGTAGACACGCTAGCCGCTGGCTCGAGGATCTGATCCTTTAGTGGAGCGGTTAGCGATGTCTCCTGTGGTGCGGGCGACACGGGTTCGCGTCCCGGCCGCGGCAGTTCCTGTGGTTGCGTTGTCCCCCGAATTCGCTACAATATGTTAGCCACGAGGTAGGGATTAAGGAAAATTAACCATTTTGCAGCCTGATTAGGTCTACCAAACGGTATGCAATCACTAAGTTGCGTGTTAAGGAGTGAGGGTTGAGTCAATTGGCTAGCCAGTAGTGGAGCCTTCGACGGGATCAACCAGTTCCATGGACTCAGTAAAGTTAAACTATGGGAATGACTGGCATGGGGGCCAGCTAGTTTTCAGTTTTGTTTTTCTTTTTTTGACTGTTGTGTCTTTTAGTCTTGTAGGTTATGCTCATGTTATGTGTCCGATGTCTAGCCATAATGAGTCCACTAATACAGGCAGTAGGCCTACTAATTGCAATGCAAGTAGGCTATATATTTTTCAGATCCGAGGGATAAATGCATATAGGGCAACTTTTATTTTTTATGGGGATACTTCCATAACTCAGTATGGGTTTACTTAAAATAGTATCTTGGAATATAGCAGGGTGCACACATGTTATTAAAAAGAAAAAAAATCCTAACATTTCTCAAACAGAAAAAGGCTGATATAGCCCTTATTCAGGAAACACATTTGAATGAGAAGGAATCTGACAAATTGAAACGAGACTGGGTGGGACAGGTTTATTATAGCACATTCCCTGCTAGGAAGAGAGGGGTGATTATTCTTGTTAAGAGGAACGTACACTCACTGGGTACTTTATTAGGTACACCTTGCTAGTACCGGGTTGGACCCCCTTTTGCCTTCAGAACTGCCTTAATCCTTTGTGGCATAGATTCAACAAGGTACTGGAAACATTCTTCAGAGAGTTTGGTCCATATTGACATGATAGCATCACGCAGTTGCTGCAGATTTGTCGGCTGCACATCCATGATGCGAATCTCCCGGTCCACCACATCCCAAAGGTGCTCTATTGGATTGAGATCTGGTGACTGTGGAGGCCATTTGAGTACAGTGAACTCATTGTCATGTTCAAGAAACCAGTCTGAGATGATTCGAGCTTTATGACATGGCGCGTTATCCTGCTGGAAGTAGCCATCAGAAGATGGGAACACTGTGGTCATAAAGGGATGGACATGGTCAGCAGCAATACTCATGTAGGCTGTGGCGTTGACACGATGCTCAATTGGTACTAAGGGGCCCAAAGTGGGCCAAGAAAATATCCCCCACACCATTACACCACCACCACCAGCCTGAACCGTTGATACAAGGCAGGATGGATCCATGCTTTCATGTTGTTGACGCCAAATTCTGACCCTACCATCCGAATGTCGCAGCAGAAATCAAGACTCATCAGACCAGGCAACGTTTTTCCAATCTTCTATTGTCCAATTTTGGTGAGCCTGTGCGAATTATAACCTCAGTTTCCTGTTCTTAGCTGGCAGGAGTGGCACCCGGTGTGGTCTTCTGCCGCTGTAGCCCATCTGCCTCAAGGTTCGACGTGTTGTGCATTCAGAGATGCTCTTCTGCAAACCTCGGTTGTAATGAGTGGTTATTTGAGTTACTGTTGCCTTTCTATCAGCTCGAACCAGTCTGGCCATTCTCCTCTGACCTCTGGCATCAACAAGGCATTTTCGCCCACAGAACTGCCGCTCACAGGATATTTTCTCTTTTTCGGACCATTCTCTGTAAACCCTAGAGATGGTTGTGCGTGAAAATCCCAGTAGATCAGCAGTTTCTGAAATACTCAGACCAGCCCGTCTAGCACCAACAACCATGCCACGTTCAAAGTCACTTAAATCACCTTTCTTCCCCATTCTGATGCTCGGTTTGAACTGCAGCAGATCGTCTTGACCATGTCTACATGCCTAAATGCATTGAGTTGCTGCCATGTGATTGGCTGATTAGAAATTTGCGTTAACGAGCAGTTGGACAGGTGTGCCTAATAAAGTGGCCGGTGAGTGTAGACTTCCAAGTGCTGAAGCGCATCTCAGATAAAGAAGGTAGATGGGTCATCTTAGATGCTATAATGGAAGGCCAAAGAGTGACAGTGGCTAATATCTATGGTCCGAATTCAGTATCTATTGTATTTAGAAATCACGTCAGGACACAGCGCTGTCGCTCGACACAACCTCTACGTTGCATTCTTTATTTAGACTAACAGCATCACAGGCAGACCCGATCAAACAACCCAGATCCCGCAGGCATCACCAATCGATCCCAGCACAATTGAACAGCACCAAATCAAATGCAGCACTGTCGATGTGTGCAGACATAACAGTATCGCCAGACTTTTTCCAAGATGTCTGTAATATAATTAGAAATGTGGGGAACGACAATATAATTATAGGGGGAGACTTCAACCAGGTTAGAGATCTGAAACTGGACAAATCCTCTCAATCAAGCCGACCCAGCTATAGGTCTGCATCAATGGCCGCAATAGAGTTGATGATGGAAGAACTGGGACTTATTGATATATGGCGGTTATTACACCCACAAGAAAGAGATTATACCTTTTTCTCTCACCCCCATGCCACATATTCTAGGATTGATTATTTTCTTATATCTAGGGCTTTCGTTAACCAAGTGCTTAGTGCTACAATTGGCAATATAGTTTTGACGGATCATGCACCTGTGGATGTAGTTATGTCCCCTCAAGAAAATGAGGAATGGGTGTTAAGGTGGCGCTTTGATAATTTCAGGTTAAATGGAGAAGAGTATTGTACATTTGTTAAGACGGTGATGTGTGAATTCTGGGAATTTAATGAGGGCTCAATTTCAGACTCTGGGATGATGTGGGATGCCTTTAAAGCATACAGTGGCTTGCAAAAGTATTCATACCCCTTGAACTTTTCCACATTTTTCACGTTTCGACCACAGACAGAAATATATTTTATTGAAATTTTATGTGAAAGACCAACACAAAGTGGCACACAATTGTGAAGTACAAAGAAAATTATACATGATTTAAAAAAATTTTTTACAAATAAAAAACTGAAAAGTGCGGTGTGCAAAAGTATTCAGCCCCCCTGAGTCAATACTTTGTGGAACCGCCTTTTGCTGCAATTACAACTGCAAGTCTTTTGGGGTATGTCTCTACCAGCTTTGCACATCTAGAGACTGAAATTTTTTGCCCATTCTTCTTTGCAAACAGCTCAAGCTCAGTCAGGTTAGATGGAGAGCGTTTGTGAACGGCAGTTTTCAGATCTTGCCACAGATTCTCAATTGGATTTAGGTCTGGACGTTGACTGGGCCATTCTAACACATGAATATGTTTTGTTTTAAACCATTCCATTGTAGCCCTGGCTTTACGTTTAGGGTCGTCGTCCTGCTGGAAGGTGAACCTCCGCCCCAGTCTCAAGTCTTTTGCAGACTCCAACAGGTTTTCTTCCAAGATTGCCCTGTATTTGGCTCCATCCATCTTCCCATCAACTCTGACCATCTTCCCTGTCCCTGCTGAAGAGAAGCACCCCCAGAGCACGATGCTGCCACCACCATGTTTGACAGTGGGGATGGTGGTGTGTTCAGAGTGATGTGCAGTGTTAGTTTTCCGCCACACATAGCGTTTTGCATTTAGGCCAAAAAGTTGAATTTTGGTCTCATCTGACCAGAGCACCTTCTTCCACATGTTTGCTGTGTCCCCCACGTGGCTTCTGGCAAACTGCAAACGGGACTTCTTATGGTTTTCTTTTAACAATGGCTTTCTTCTTGCCACTCTTCCATAAAGGCCAGATTTGTGCAGTGCATGACCAATAGTTGTCCTGTGGACAGATTCCCCCACCTGAGCTGTGGATCTCTGCAGTTCATCCAGAGTCACCACGGGCCTCTTGGCTGCATCGCTGATCAGTGCTCTCCTTGTTCGGCCTGTAAGTTTAGGTGGACGGCCGTGTCTTGGTAGGTTTGCAGTTGTGCCATACTCTTTCCATTTCAGGATGATGGATTGAACAGTGCTCCGTGAGATGTTCAAAGCTTGGGAAATCTTTTTATAGCCTAACCCTGCTTTAAACTTCTCCACAACTTTATCCCTGACCTGTCTGGTGTGTTCCTTGGACTTCATGATGCTGTTTGCTCCCCAATATTCTCTTAACAAACCTCTGAGGCCGTCACAGAACAGCTGTATTTGTCCTGAGATTAGATTACACACAGGTTGACTCTATTTAGTCATTAGGTCAACATTCGATCACTCAGCAATCATCAGGCAACTTCTGAAGGCAATTGGTTGCACTCAGAGAAAAGGGGGCTGAATACTTTTGCACACCGCACTTTTCCTTTTTTTTAATTTGTAAATTTTTTTTAAATCATATGTAATTTTCTTTGTACTTCACAGTTGTGTGCCACTTTGTGTTGGTCTTTCCCATAAAATTCCAATAAAATATATTTATATTTGTGGTCGTAACGTGACAAAATGTGGAAAAGATCAAGGGGTATGAATACTTTTGCAAGCCACTGTATATATATATATATTTTCCCGGAAACCATCAATGGTGTTGATAGAAGTGCTCAAGAAATGAGGAGGGAATATCAGTACAGATGTAGGGGAAAATAACTTTTACCACATGGCAGTACAAGCTGGTTTCGTGCGTCGCGCGCTCAACACGAAGCGACGCACGAAACAAGCTTGTACTGCCATGTGTTAAGCGTTTTTCTCTCCTATATATATTTAATAAAAGACATGTATCACAAACGCTGCCTTCAAAGGGGTCTCAGCATCAGCAGAGCTCCCACCCACCCCAACCATGGACCCCCAGCCCGCCGCGCTCTAGGAGGCGCTACAGGCAGAGGTGCCGCCAGGGATTTTGCGCCCTTATAGAAATATGACTGAGCGCCCTTTATTTATTTATTTATTTATTTATTTATTTATTTAATCAAATAATTATTTTATTATTTTCCTGACTTCTCTAAACAGGAGACCCCTTCCTCTACCTTCATCCCATGCTACCAGCTTGCCCAACAATCCCCTCATCAACAGCTTCTCCAATAAGGGACCCATCTTCTTAGTTTGACAAATGTACATATAAAATGCTCCTAACAAAAAGGAATGTGACACCACCACCATAGCCCAGACTGACAGTGGCGTCCCCAAGGGGGGGGCGGCGGGGGGGCCGTGGCCACCACTGGAAAATTGCTGGCCACCCCACTGGCCCCCCCAGAGAACCCCCTACCCTCCACCGCCACGTCCCTTTAATAAATCCCAGTCAGTTCGTACTAACCATACAGTCATCTTCAATCAATACATAAATGCAAAACTCAATGAATAAATGAATAAAGCACGAGTAACTAAATAAATTAGTTAATCAGAGTAAAATAAATATACACCCCTGCTGCCCACCAATTTATACTGACTGGGGCGCTGGTTCTATGAGGAACGGCAGTTCCGACCTCCCACCTGTGGCGGCGGTAATGTGGCGAAAGGCCGAAAAGTCAGAGAAGGAAGCGGAAGAATAAACGGTGCCGTTTTTGAACATCGCGTCACTCGCCGTAAGTTTAATTAAATTGCAAAGAAGTCCCATTTTGCAAACTGTAATCATTAACTCATTCGCTTCACTAATTTTGACCCTAATTTCCTTTCGGCTCCTCTGTTGCCAGAATCTTGTATCTGCTGGAATGAACACGGTGTCAGGCAGGCTAACTAACGCCCGCTGGCGGAGCGGGCAGTGGAACCAGCGAACCGCTAAGTAGCTTTATGCTAATTCTCCCAGCTTCGTTTCTAAATGTCGGACGTCATGTTAGTGTAAACTGCTAATAAGACCCGTTAGCCCCTAGCTAGCGGGTCTGACCCTTTAGCCGAGCGGTTAGTGACGTCGCCTTGCGGTGCAGTACTCCCCGCATGGAATCCCGCACCGGGCCAGAAAATAACCGGTTACAAAATCATGGCTTTATTTTCAGACAGCTGAGAGTTCCGGTAGCACACGTTGGCGTAGTCGGTGTGTGTGCCGACCGCGGTGTGCTTTCATGTCAATTTGCAGATAATGAAGAGAAAGTCACCATCAACATCATCAGTTACATCTTACTTCCCTAAAAAAAGAACCAGTCGACGGAGGAACAGTTTCCTAACAGCAGTGAGGAGGAGGAGGAGGAGGAGGAGGAGGACGACGACCATGTAGTCGAGGCAGGGGCAGGAAGGCAGCATGACACAGACACAGACACAGAGTCACAACACGCCAACATCTCTGCAGATCCTATGCATGAAAGCGAGGAAGAGGGAGCAACATCAGCCGAGAGAGCAGAGAGTAGTTCAGCCAGAGCTAGAGCAGCCATCCAACCTGTCCCTGCACCAACAGGTGACATTATCTGTGTGTGGCCATGATAATAACATGGATGGCTATGTGGTAAAATCATTTTAACAAATCTGTGATTACAGTATGTTTGGAGTGAGTGAGGAAGTTTCATGGCAATATATCACGTCCTAGTAACTGGATGTGATGACACTGATCACCTGAAAAACTTGGGAGACAGTGCTGAGTCACTTGAAGAAATTTGGCCTCTGGGTGCAGCATGAAAAGTGTGAGTTTTTAAAAAGCTCACTGGAATACCTGGGACATATCGATGTCACAGAGGCCCCTGCCCAAATGAATGTAAGCCAGCTCCGCTCTTTTCTGGGATTAATAAACTATTATGGCAGATTTGTTCCAAACATGGCAACAAAACTCAGCCCCTTGCAAGCATTGCTACACAAGGGGGCACAGTGGAAATGGTCTCTGGAGTGTGAAAAAGTGTTCTGTGTGGCAAAAGACCAGCTCCTCTCAGAGAGAGTACTGACTCATTATGATCCCCAACTGCAGATCAGACTGGCATGTGATGCCTCGCCTTATGGCATGGGCATGGTGATTTCTCATATGATGTCTGATGGTCAAGAGAGACGCATGGCGTTCGCCTCCAGAACCTTGAGAAAAGCAGAGCAAAACTATGCTCAAATCGAAGGGGAAGCCCTTGAAATATTTGGCGTATGCAAATTTCATGCATATCTGTATGGGTGTCATTTCAACCTACCTATTGGCCACCGGCTACTGACAACAATATTAAGCCCCAGCAAAGCTGTTCCATCTGTCTATGGCAGCTGCTAGGCTTCAACGATGGGCCCTTGTATTAACAGCTCACAACTACACGATTCAGTACAGGGATGATCATGGCACGTGATCACATGTGATCATGGTAGTGCGGATGGCCTGTCATGCCTGCTGCTGCAGGTAGCACACAAGGACAAACCAGGTTCAGTGGATACAGTGGTGATACATCACCTGGACTCCCTGCCTGTATTCATCACAGACATTCACAAAGAAACGAGGTATGACCCAGTGCTCTCTCAAGTGGTGGGCATGATTTTGTCAGCGCAGTTTCCTGTGGCGAAAGGGCAGGACACTGCCTTGACACCCTTTTACTTAAGGAAAGATAAGCTCACAGTGGTCCAGGGGTGCCTTCTGTGGGGCAACCGGGTAATTGTGCTCCCAAAATTGAGACAATTACTGAAAGAGCTGCATGTGGGGCACCTGGGAGTGGTTAAAATGAAAGCCATGGGTCGTAGTTACATCTGGTGGCCGGAAATTGACGCTCAGATTGAACAGCAGGCCAAAGTGTTTCATTCATGTCAGTGCAGCCAGAAGTCTCCCGAGTTTCTCCCCGCTGCATTCATGGCCATGGCTGGGGACGCCATGGCAGAGAATATATGTGGATTTTGCTAGTCCTTTGGAGGGAGGTATGTTTCTGGTTGTGGTGGATACCCACTCTTAAGCAGCTGGAAGTGCGGCTGATGGAATCCACCACAACCTCTAAGACTATTCAGGCTCTAAGGACTTTGTTCAGCCATCATGGTTTCCTGAAGTGTTGTTCAGTGATAACGGTTCACTGTTCACTTCGAGTGATTTTGTGGCTTTTCTCAGAGCGAATGGAGTGAAACACATGTGCTCTGCACCCTTTCACCCAGCCACAAATGGTCTGGCAGAATGGTTTGTGCAGACACTGAAGTGTTCGTTGAAAGCGTCCAGGGGCTCGACCACAGTGCAACATAGACTGGATTCGTTCCTGCTCAGCTACAGAAATACTCCTCATGTGACACCTAATGAGTTTCTTGTCATGCTCTTTTTCTGCCATTGCTCTCGCTTCAACCTCCTCAAACTAAGTGTGGCGGCCGTGGTGGATCAGGCACAGCCAGACTAGCAGGGTTGTAGGGCTCCATTCGCCAAGGAAAAAGGCTTTGCAGTTGGGGACTCTGTGCTGTTCCCTGATTTTAGGCAGGGGGAGGACAAGTGGATACGGGGTGTAGTGGTGTCTCAGGCAGGGCATGTGTCTTATATGGTTGATGTGGGCTCAGCGCTACACTGGAAATGCCACACAGACCAGATGTGAGCCAGTGACCCGGAAATGCTCACACCCAGAGGGCCACGACAACTTGCCTTATTGGGTCAAAAGGCTACTGTCCCCATGAAAGGCCCAGCAACTATTCCCCCAGCGTGTGGGCAGGATCCCCCCCAGAAATGTCACCTAGTCACCCAAACAGAGGCAGCCAACCCACAACCAACAGAAGTGTCAGTGGAGGCTGATGCTCCTCCAGAGACTGGTAGGAGGTACCCTTTGTGGGTCATCAAACCCCCCCAACCGTCTTACCTTTTAATGGACCTTTGGTAAGAGGCACTCACCACATCAGTTTAGTTAGTAGGTCTTGTCTTTCTGATGGGGGCAGAATAATCCCAAAACAGACTCGAGGTGGGGACAGTGTCATGGAAAAGATTTGTATGATAATAATAATCTGTTATGAGGTCAGTGTTGTTCTGTTGGAACATATCTCAGCAGGGTTTCATAGGGAATGCAATCTAAATAAGTGCGGAGGAGTTGTGGTGTATTGGGCTGGCTGTTTGTTCTGGGCTCATTCTCCCGGCTACTGCCGGAGGACGACAGTGTTATTTTCTTATGTTTTTGGTTGCATTTCCTGTTCCTGTCTGCCCATGTATAAGTGTACACGGCAACATGCTGAAATATCACCTCACTCCCGTCATTATATTGACGTTATGTTGGGGTAATACAGTAATGTCAGTGCTGTCACATAGTGAATGTAACACCCCGTTAGATGGAAAGATGGAGAGTAAATGAACGCATTAGATCAGGGGTCTCAAACTCGACTTACCTGGGGGCCGCTGGAGGTAGAGTTTGGGTGAGGCTGGGCCGCAAGTATTCCAAAAAAAAAAAGTACAACCGATCCAATGTTCTCAATCTTTTTTATTTTTTATTTTTTTAATTTATATATACAGGTGATCAAAACAAGACAGGTAACAGTACAAGTGCAGGAACAAAAACGAACAGTGTGAGACAAAAAGGGGACACCAGGTTCTGTTATGACAAGATGGAATACTAATAAGCTAATAAGCTAAAAAAAACAACAAAAACAAACAAGGTATCAAATAAGCTCATTGACCTCCATTTGAAGCACAGGAGGGGCATCTTGCACATCAAAGGAGAAGGGGTCAGCAAAAATTTGAAAAGTGGCTCTGTGTGTCTTGAACTCTGCAAACCTGTGATCAAATTGCTCCTGTAGCTTCACAATGTTATCAGCATACTTCTCACCACTGAATGGTGTGCCTGCATCCATGAGTGCCTTGCATGCTGGGAAATGGCAGAGGTTTGTCTGAGAGAGCTGGGCTTTCCATAACACAAGTTTTGTGGAGAATGATCTCACGTTGTCATAGGCAGCACTGACAAGCTGCCCCTGGTTTTGTAATTTCTTGTTCAGTACATTCAGCTCATGTGTGATGTCAACAGGGAAAGCTAAGTCCATGAGCCATTTGGGATCACTTAGCACAGGAACAGCCATCTCAGCCTTCTCCATGAAGGCTTTCACTTCTGCTCTCAACTCAAAAAACCTCTTCAAGACGTTTCCCGTGCTGAGCCAACGTACCTCAGTGAAGTAGAGCACATCCTCATATGCTGACTCTATTTCCTCCAAAAAGGCGCGGAACTCACGGTGCTTTAAACCCCTGGATCTGATATGGTTGATGCATTTCACAACGACAGACATCACATTGTCAAACTTCAGGCATTTGCTGCAAAGGGCCTGCTGATGGATAATGCGGTGCAGAGCAATGGCCTCCTCCACACCCTCCTCTTCCAGTTTTTTTTTAACAAGTGCCACCACTCCATTTCTCCTCCCTGTCATTGATGGCGCTCCGTCGGTTGTTATTCCAGCAAACCTCTTCCATGGCAAACCCGCATCCACAATGGCATCACACAGCTGGCGGAATATCTCCTGAGAGGTGGTCTGGCCATGCATTGGAATCACTGTGAGCAACTCCTCCATCACTTCAAAACTGTCGTCAACACCACGGACATAGATTGCGAGCTGCGCAGTGTCAGTGATGTCTGTGCTCTCATCAAGAGCGTCTGAGTATGCACAGAAATGTTTGGCTTTCTCACGCAGTTGATCATATATGTTACCTGACAGGTCAGAAATGCGCTCTGCCACTGTGTTGGCTGAAAGGCTGATGTTGCTAAACTGACCCTTCTTTTCCGGACAGACTATACTTGCAGCCTGTAACATGCACTTTTTAACAAACTCCCCTTCTTTGAATGGCTTTCCCGACTTAGCAGCAATCATCTCACTCACCACGTAGCTAGCTTCGACTGCTGCATCATTGTCTTTGCTATCTTTCTTGAAGAAATCTTGTCGCTTCAGTAAACATGTATTAAGATTGGCGACCCGTTTCTCCCTCTCGTCTCCCTGGTATTTTGTATACTCATCAGCATGTCTAGTCGAATATGACGTCTGATGTTGTATTCCTTGTGCACCATAACTTTCTCGGTGCATATAAGACACGTCGGGCTGCCTCTGTGCTCAACAAAAAAATATGCCGTCTCCCACTTTTCCTGAAATTGTCTGTGCTCGTCACCAACTTTTCTCTTCACGGCAGGTTTTGAGAAAGACATAACTGAGGCTTGCTGACAGGATATATTTCCCTTCCACTTGGTATCGCTCCGGAATCAACTTTCAACCAAGTTTCAACCGTTGCTAATTCGCGCTGCCCGTTATGGTGCGTTCAAGTTGTGCTCGGAAGTCGGACTTTCTGAGCTCCGAGTTGGACATTTCAACTGGAAGTCTGAAATCCGAGTCATCACTGTCATGAGCCTGCACTATGGTAGCTCATAAGTGAAAAATAAAAGCCCAGGGCAAGCGCGGGCCGCACTAAGACTAAACTTTGATGTCAAGTAGGGGGCCACAAAATAACGTCCCGCGGGCGAGTTTGAGACCCATGCTGTACACTATGTAGTGGAGGCTGAGCTGAGGGAGAAAGTCCTCCATACAAGGGCTGTGTATGTCTCCCAGACAGGGCCAGTTGTAGCAGAAGAAATAGATTCCATTTTAGAGGACTTTTCAGTGAAGTCCGAAGTGGTAGCTATTACTGTGGACAACGCTGCCAACATGGATGTGGCAGTTAGGCGAATGCAGATCCTGAAGATGGGATGTTTCGCGCACACGCTTAACATCGCAGCCCAAAAATTCTACAGTTTGCAAAGTGTCGCCAGCTGGTCAGGGAGGATACGGGCCGTTGTGGTGTTGCTTAGGAAGGCTAGCCTCGCCAAGCCTGTCCCAAGAGAGAAACAGAAACTGCTTGGTAGGTTCTGTGATCTAAAAAAAAAAGTGGGAGTCACGTGGTACGCTCATCCAAGATGGCGGCATAGGAGAACCAGTGTCTGGCCAATTCGACAAAACTCTCAGAAAAATCTAGATTAGGATTGTATAATTCCGTCTATTTTGCGCCTCGTGGTTACATGATTGAATATGTCCGAAAAGAGTCATTATTTTACTCGTAATCCGCCTCAAAATCAACGAACTAAAACTTCTACCGAACCAACGAGCAAGATGGCGACGCAGCGTGAAGCTACAGATACCCCGCACCTAGCTAACATGGCTACTGAACTACAGGGCATTCGGACCATCCTTGAGACTCTAGCTAAAGATGTATCCGGAGTGAAAAGTGGAATGGATTCTCTGAATGAATGACACTGTTAAAAAGCTTAGGGACAGAACTACCGAGGCCAAATCAAGAATATCAGTGCTGGAGGATGACAACGCTAAACAGGGCCCAGTCACGGAGGAAATGGTGAAGCCAGACAGGCTGCTGCGAGATAGGCTACCAGCCTTGGAGGGCTACTCCAGGCGCCAGAACATCAGGATTTCGGGTATCAAGGAAGGGGCGGAGGGCCAAGATTACGGTGCCTTTCTCAAAACACTGCTACAGGAGAGTCTGGGAATAAACGCGGATGAGTGGTACGAAGCTGACAGGATTCATCGTGTGGGCCCACCCCCGAATGAAAACTCCAGACCGAGGCACATCATCGTTCGTTTTCTGCGAGATAAGGCTAAGTGTGCAGTGCTAGCAGCAGCGAGGAGGAAGAAAGAAGTGAGTTGGAGAAACGCGAGGATTTACTTCTTTCAAGACTACGCCCGAGAAATACAAGAGAAACGCAGGAAATACGATGAGGTGAGGCGGATGCTGCAGGCACGCAAGATCGCGTACGCCTTGCGATATCCAGCCACGATGACCTTCACGCTTAACAAGCGGCGACACGAGTTCTCCAGCCCGGCGGAAGCTGAGCTCTTTCTCAGCCGCCTGGAAGATAAAACAGGGGCCTCTGCGGAAAGAGGTGCGTTCGCTGATGGCGAGGATTAATTTGGGATTTCGAGACCTTGGCTAACTGACATTGAATCAGGAAGTTCAGCGGATTAGCAAGGAGGAAGTGAGGGCAGCTATGAAGAGGATGAAGAGTGGAAAGGCAGTTGGTCCTGATGACATACCTGTGGAGGCATGGAGATGTTTAGGAGAGATGGCAGTGGAGTTTTTAACTAGATTGTTTAACACAATCCTGGAAAGTGAGAGGATGCCTGAGGAGTGGAGAAGAAGCATACTGGTACCGATTTTCAAGAACAAGGCCATGTGCAGAACTGTAGCAACTACAGATGTATAAAGTTGATCAGCCACAGCATGAAGATTTGGGAAAGAGTAATAGAAGCTAGGTTAAGAGGAGAGGTGATGATCAGCGAGCAACAGTATGGTTTCATGCCACGAAAGAGCACCACAGATGCGATGTTTGCTTTGAGAATGTTGATTGAGAAGTATAGAGAAGGCCAGAAAGAGTTGCATTGTGTCTTTGTAGATTTAGAGAAAGCTTATGACAGAGTGCTGAGAGAGGAGGTGTGGTATTGTATGAGGAAGTCAGGAGTTGCAGAGAAGTATGTAGGAGTGGTGCAGGATACGTATGAGGGAAGTGTGACAATGGTGAGCTGTGCGGTTGGAATGACAGATGGGTTCAAGGTGGAGGTGGGATTACATCAAGGATCGGCTCTGAGCCCTTTCTTGTTTGCAATGGTGATGGACAGGTTGACGGACAAGATCAGGCAGGATTCTCCATGGACGATGATGTTCGCGGATGACATTGTGATCTGTAGCGAGAGTAGGGTGCAGGTTGAGGAGAGCCTGGAGAGGTGGAGGTATGCACTGGAGAAAATAGGAATGAAAGTCAGTAGGAGCAAGACGGAATACCTACGTGTGAATGAGAGAGAGGACAGTGGAATGGTCAGGATGCAAGGAGTGGAGGTGACAAAGGCATTTGAGTTTAAATACTCGGGGTCAACTCTCCAAAGTAACGGGGAGTGCAGTAGAGAGGTGAAAAAGAGAGTGCAGGCAGGGTGGAGTGGGTGGAGAAGTGTGTCAGGAGTGATTTGCGACAGAAGGGTACCAGCAAGAGTTAAAGGGAAAGTTTACAAGATGGTTGTGAGACCAGCTATGTTATATGGTTTGGAGACAGTGGCACTGACGAAAAGACAGGAGGCGGAGCTGGAGGTGGCAGAGTTGAAGATGCTGAGATTTTCACTGGGAGTAACGAAGAAGGACAGGATTAGGAACGATTATATTAGAGGGACCGGTCAGGTTGGACGGTTTGGAGACAAAGCAAGAGAGGCAAGATTGAGATGGTTTGGACATGTGTGGAGGAGAGATGCTGAGTATATTGGGAGAAGGATGCTGAATATGGAGCTGCCAGGGAAGAGGAGAAGAGGAAAGCCAAAGAGGAGGTTTATGGATGTGGTGAGGGAAGACATGCAGGTGGCTGGTGTGACAGAGGAAGACGCAGAAGACAGGAAGAAATGGAAACGGATGATCCGCTGTGGCGACCCCTAACGGGAGCAGCCGAAAGTAGTAGTAGTAGGCTAACTGACATTGACACCGAATTAACATTGATACAGCAACAACTCTTATTCGTTTGGTGTAGAGAGCACCCGCAGAAAACAGGGCCACGATGTCACCGTGTATGGACGGGACTGTATCGAGTGGAAACCCCAGTGAAAGGTAGGCAGCCTGACCGGTGGACTTTTTTTTTTTTATCGTGTCATTATTTCCACCGGCATGTACTATAAATAGCTCCGGTCTATGGTAGGCGGGGAGCGAAAGAGACAGGAAAGCCTATACCGCAGGGGATATTAACCGGGGCTCTCTGGTATTAATCTGAGGTCGTTGCTGTTGGTCTACTTGTTTATAAAAACAGGAATATTGTAACGTGCATGGATAAGTAGACACGCTGGCCGCTGGCTCGAAGATCTGATCCTTTAGTGGAGCTGTTAGCGATGTCTCCTGTGGTGCGGGCGACACGGGTTCGCTTCCCGGCCGCGGCAGTTCCTGTGGTTGCGTTGTCCCCCGAATTCGCTACAATATGTTAGCCACGAGGTAGGGATTAAGGAAAATTAACCATTTTGCAGCCTGATTAGGTCTACCAAGCGGTATGCAATCACTAAGTTGCGTGTTAAGGAGTGAGGGTTGAGTCAATTGGCTAGCCAGTAGTGGAGCCTTCGACGGGATCAACCAGTTCCATGGACTCAGTAAAGTTAAACTATGGGAATGACTGGCATGGGGGCCAGCTATTTTCAGTTTTGTTTTTCTTTTTTTGACTGTTGTGTCTTTTAGTCTTGTAGGTTATGCTCATGTTATGTGTCCGATGTCTAGCCATAATGAGTCTACTAATACAGGCAGTAGGCCTACTAATTGCAATGCAAGTAGGCTATATATTTTTCAGATCCGAGGGATAAATGCATATAGGGCAACTTTTATTTTTTATGGGGATACTTCAATAACTCAGTATGGGTTTACTTAAAATAGTATCTTGGAATATAGCGGGGTGCACACATGTTATTAAAAAGAAAAAAAATCCTAACATTTCTCAAACAGAAAAAGGCTGATATAGCCCTTATTCAGGAAACACATTTGAATGAGAAGGAATCTGACAAATTGAAACGAGACTGGGTGGGACAGGTTTATTATAGCACATTCCCTGCTAGGAAGAGAGGGGTGATTATTCTTGTTAAGAGGAACGTACACTCACTGGCCACTTTATTAGGTACACCTTGCTAGTACCGGGTTGGACCCCCTTTTGCCTTCAGAACTGCCTTAATCCTTTGTGGCATAGATTCAACAAAGTACTGGAAACATTCTTCAGAGAGTTTGGTCCATATTGACATGATAGCATCACGCAGTTGCTGCAGATTTGTCGGCTGCACATCCATGATGCGAATCTCCCGGTCCACCACATCCCAAAGGTGCTCTATTGGATTGAGATCTGGTGACTGTGGAGGCCATTTGAGTACAGTGAACTCATTGTCATGTTCAAGAAACCAGTCTGAGATGATTCGAGCTTTATGACATGGCGCGTTATCCTGCTGGAAGTAGCCATCAGAAGATGGGAACACTGTGGTCATAAAGGGATGGACATGGTCAGCAACAATACTCAGGTAGGCTGTGGCGTTGACACGATGCTCAATTGGTACTAAGGGGCCCAAAGTGGGCCAAGAAAATATCCCCCACACCATTACACCACCACCACCAGCCTGAACCGTTGATACAAGGCAGGATGGATCCATGCTTTCATGTTGTTGACGCCAAATTCTGACCCTACCATCCGAATGTCGCAGCAGAAATCAAGACTCATCAGACCAGGCAACGTTTTTCCAATCTTCTATTGTCCAATTTTGGTGAGCCTGTGCGAATTGTAGCCTCAGTTTCCTGTTCTTAGCTGACAGGAGTGGCACCCGGTGTGGTCTTCTGCCGCTGTAGCCCATCTGCCTCAAGGTTCGACGTGTTGTGCGTTCAGAGATGCTCTTCTGCATACCTCGGTTGTAATGAGTGGTTATTTGAGTTACTGTTGCCTTTCTATCAGCTCGAACCAGTCTGGCCATTCTCCTCTGACCTCTGGCATCAACAAGGCATTTTCGCCCACAGAACTGCCGCTCACTGGATATTTTCTCTTTTTCGGACCATTCTCTGTAAACCCTAGAGACGGTTGTGCGTGAAAATCCCAGTAGATCAGCAGTTTCTGAAATACTCAGACCAGCCCGTCTGGCACCAACAACCATGCCACGTTCAAAGTCACTTAAATCACCTTTCTTCCCCATTCTGATGCTCGGTTTGAACTGCAGCAGATCGTCTTGACCATGTCTACATGCCTAAATGCATTGAGTTGCTGCCATGTGATTGGCTGATTAGAAATTTGCGTTAACGAGCAGTTGGACAGGTGTGCCTAATAAAGTGGCCGGTGAGTGTAGACTTCCAAGTGCTGAAGCGCATCTCAGATAAAGAAGGTAGATGGGTCATCTTAGATGCTATAATGGAAGGCCAAAGAGTGACAGTGGCTAATATCTATGGTCCGAATTCAGTATCTATTGTATTTAGAAATCACGTCAGGACACAGCGCTGTCGCTCGACACAACCTCTACGTTGCATTCTTTATTTAGACTAACAGCATCACAGGCAGACCCGATCAAACAACCCAGAGCCCGCAGGCATCACCAATCGATCCCAGCACAATAGAACAGCACCAAATCAAATGCAGCACTGTCGATGTGTGCAGACATAACAGTATCGCCAGACTTTTTCCAAGATGTCTGTAATATAATTAGAAATGTGGGGAACGACAATATAATTATAGGGGGAGACTTCAACCAGGTTAGAGATCTGAAACTGGACAAATCCTCTCAATCAAGCCGACCCAGCTATAGGTCTGCATCAATGGCCGCAATAGAGTTGATGATGGAAGAACTGGGACTTATTGATGTATGGCGGTTATTACACCCACAAGAAAGAGATTATACCTTTTTCTCTCACCCCCATGCCACATATTCTAGGATTGATTATTTTCTTATATCTAGGGCTTTCGTTAACCAAGTGCTTAGTGCTACAATTGGCAATATAGTTTTGACGGATCATGCACCTGTGGATGTAGTTATGTCCCCTCAAGAAAATGAGGAATGGGTGTTAAGGTGGCGCTTTGATAATTTCAGGTTAAATGGAGAAGAGTATTGTACATTTGTTAAGACGGTGATGTGTGAATTCTGGGAATTTAATGAGGGCTCAATTTCAGACTCTGGGATGATGTGGGATGCCTTTAAAGCATACAGTGGCTTGCAAAAGTATTCATACCCCTTTAACTTTTCCACATTTTGTCACGTTTCGACCACAGACATAAATATATTTTATTGAAATTTTATGTGAAAGACCAACACAAAGTGGCACACAATTGTGAAGTACAAAGAAAATTATACATGATTTAAAAAAATTTTTTACAAATAAAAAACTGAAAAGTGCGGTGTGTAAAAGTATTCAGCCCCCCTGAGTCAATACTTTGTGGAACCGCCTTTTGCTGCAATTACAACTGCAAGTCTTTTGGGGTATGTCTCTACCAGCTTTGCACATCTAGAGACTGAAATTTTTTGCCCATTCTTCTTTGCAAACAGCTCAAGCTCAGTCAGGTTAGATGGAGAGCGTTTGTGAACGGCAGTTTTCAGATCTTGCCACAGATTCTCAATTGGATTTAGGTCTGGACGTTGACTGGGCCATTCTAACACATGAATATGTTTTGTTTTAAACCATTCCATTGTAGCCCTGGCTTTACGTTTAGGGTCGTTGTCCTGCTGGAAGGTGAACCTCCGCCCCAGTCTCAAGTCTTTTGCAGACTCCAACAGGTTTTCTTCCAAGATTGCCCTGTATTTGGCTCTATCCATCTTCCCATCAACTCTGACCATCTTCCCTGTCCCTGCTGAAGAGAAGCACCCCCAGAGCACGATGCTGCCACCACCATGTTTGACAGTGGGGATGATGGTGTGTTCAGAGTGATGTGCAGCGTTAGTTTTCCGCCACACATAGCGTTTTGCATTTAGGCCAAAAAGTTGAATTTTGGTCTCATCTGACCAGAGCACCTTCTTCCACATGTTTGCTGTGTCCCCCACATGGCTTCTGGCAAACTGCAAACGGGACTTCTTATGGTTTTCTTTTAACAATGGCTTTCTTCTTGCCACTCTTCCATAAAGGCCAGATTTGTGCAGTGCACGACCAATAGTTGTCCTGTGGACAGAATCCCCCACCTGAGCTGTGGATCTCTGCAGTTCGTCCAGAGTCACCACGGGCCTCTTGGCTGCATCTCTGATCAGTGCTCTCCTTGTTCGGCCTGTAAGTTTAGGTGGACGGCCGTGTCTTGGTAGGTTTGCAGTTGTGCCATACTCTTTCCATTTCCGGATGATGGATTGAACAGTGCTCCGTGAGATGTTCAAAGCTTGGGAAATCTTTTTATAGCCTAACCCTGCTTTAAACTTCCCCACAACTTTATCCCTGACCTGTCTG
Source organism: Lampris incognitus (assembly GCF_029633865.1). NCBI lineage: Eukaryota > Metazoa > Chordata > Actinopteri > Lampriformes > Lampridae > Lampris > Lampris incognitus. The sequence continues at coordinate 62,056,836 of NC_079215.1, forward strand.
GTGTGTTCCTTGGACTTCATGATGCTGTTTGCTCCCCAATATTCTCTTAACAAACCTCTGAGGCCGTCGCAGAACAGCTGTATTTGTCCTGAGATTAGATTACACACAGGTTGACTCTATTTAGTCATTAGGTCAACATTCGATCATTCAGCAATCATCAGGCAACTTCTGAAGGCAATTGGTTGCACTCAGAGAAAAGGGGGCTGAATACTTTTGCACACCGCACTTTTCCTTTTTTTTATTTGTAAATTTTTTTTTAAATCATGTGTAATTTTCTTTGTACTTCACAGTTGTGTGCCACTTTGTGTTGGTCTTTCACATAAAATTCCAATAAAATATATTTATGTTTGTGGTCGTAACGTGACAAAATGTGGAAAAGATCAAGGGGTATGAATACTTTTGCAAGCCACTGTATATATATATATATTTTCCCGGAAACCATCAATGGTGTTGATAGAAGTGCTCAACAAATGAGGAGGGAATATCAGTACAGATGTAGGGGAAAATAACTTTTACCACATGGCAGTACAAGCTGGTTTCGTGCGTCGCGCGCTCAACACGAAGCGACGCACGAAACAAGCTTGTACTGCCATGTGTTAAGCGTTTTTCTCTCCTATATATATTTAATAAAAGACATGTATTACTAAGCGGAGGTCCATGAATACTGGGATGGCATCCAGCGCTTTACCTGTGCCCCCGTCCATAGGGTTAGTGGTTGTGTCAGGAAGGGCATCCGACGTAAAATTTTGCCAGATCATTATGCGGATTGACAAGACCGCCATCGGTGTTGTGCCCTCACAGGGTACCGATGGAAACTGTCGATTCCGCTGTGGCGACCCCTGGGAAACAGGGAACAAGCCGAAAGAAGAAGAAGAAGAAGATGTATCACAAACGCTGCCTTCGAAGGGGTCTCAGCATCAGCAGAGCTCCCACCCACCCCAACCATGGACCCCCCCCCCCGCCGCGCTCTAGGAGGCGCTACAGGCAGAGGTGCCGCCAGGGATTTTGCGCCCTTATAAAAATATGACCGAGCACCCTTTATTTATTTATTTAATTACTCAAATAATTATTTTATTATTTTCCTGACTTCTCTAAACAGGAGACCCCTTCCTCTACCTTCATCCCATGCTACCAGCTTGCCCAGCAATCCCCTAATCAACAGCTTCTCCAATAAGGGACCCATCTTCTTAGTTTGACAAATGTACATATAAAATGCTCCTAACAAAAAGGAATGTGACACCACCACCATAGCCCAGACTGACAGTGGCGCCCCCAAGGGGGGGGGGCGGGGGGGCCGTGGCCACCACTGGAAAATTGCTGGCCACCCCACTGGCCCCCCCAGAGAACCCCCTACCCTCCACCGCCACGTCCCTTTAATAAATCCCAGTCAGTTCGCACTAACCATACAGTCATCTTCAATCAATACATAAATGCAAAACTCAATGAATAAATGAATAAAGCACGAGTAACTAAATAAATCAGTTAATCAGAGTAAAATAAATATACACCCCTGCTGCCCACCAATTTCTACTGACTGGGGCGCTGGTTCTATGAGGAACGGCAGTTCCGACCTCCCACCTGTGGCGGCGGTAATGTGGCGAAAGGCCGAAAAGTCAGAGAAGGAAGCGGAAGAATAAACGGTGCCGTTTTTGAACATCGCGTCACTCGCCGTAAGTTTAATTAAATTGCAAAGAAGTCCCATTTTGCAAACTGTAATCATTAACTCATTCGCTTCACTAATTTTGACCCTAATTTCCTTTCGGCTCCTCTGTTGCCAGAATCTTGTATCTGCTGGAACGAACACGGTGTCAGGCAGGCTAACTAACGCCCGCTGGCGGAGCGGGCAGTGGAACCAGCGAACCGCTAAGTAGCTTTATGCTAATTCTCCCAGCTTCGTTTCTAAATGTCGGACGTCATGTTATTGTAAACTGCTAATAAGACCCGTTAGCCCCTAGCTAGCGGGTCTGACCCTTTAGCCGAGCGGTTAGTGACGTCGCCTTGCGGTGCAGTACTCCCCGTATGGAATCCCGCACCGGGCCAGAAAATAACCGGTTACATCATCATGGCTTTATTTTCAGACAGCTGAGAGTTCCGGTAGCACACGTTGGCGTAGTCGGTGTGTGTGCCGACCGCGGTGTGCTTTCATGTCAATTTGCAGATAATGAAGAGAAAGTCGCCATCAACATCATCCGTTACATCTTATTTCCCTAAAAAAAGAACCAGTCGACGGAGGAACAGTTTCCTAACAGCAGTGAGGAGGAGGAGGAGGAGGAGGACCACGTAGTCGAGGCAGGAGCAGGAAGGCAGCATGACACAGACACAGAGTCACAACACGCCAACATCTCTGCAGATCCTATGCATGAAAGCGAGGAAGAGGGAGCAACATCAGCCGAGAGAGCAGAGAGTAGTTCAGCCAGAGCTAGAGCAGCCATCCAACCTGTCCCTGCACCAACAGGGGACATTATCTGTGTGTGGCCATGATAATAACATGGATGGCTACGTGGTAAAATCATTTTAACAAATCTGCGATTACAGTATGTTTGGAGTGAGTGAGGAAGTTTCATGGCAATATATAAAATCTTTATGATTAACCTTTATCAGTAGTCATTGAGGCTGAAGAATAGTTTGAATAGAAGGTTTTATAGGCGAGTATTACAACTGTAATTACAGTGGAGAACACTTAATACTGTCAGTATTTGTATTTATCTTATTGCTGTTCTTATTACTTTAATTGATTTTACCTCTTGGATCCAAGATCTGTCTCAGTCAAGAGCAGAGGGGCCAAAACAGCCACAGCTCAAGGTGTTCCCCAGGACTGTTCAGGGAGACCGAAGACGGTGCTTTAATAAAGAGTGGTATTCTTCTTATAAATGGCTGAAGATTCAGCCTTCTGCTATGCATGTTGGCATTTCAGTCTTCCCTCTTCAGGGGACTCTGCGTTTACCTCTATAGACGGGTTTTGTAACTGGAGGAAGGCCATGTACAAAGATGGGGGATTTGCAAGCCATGCTAAATCGGAACTGCATGTTAATGCGATGTTAGCTTGGGCAGAATATGAAAAGGCAACTGCAAGCCACGGCTCTCTTTCAGCCACATTAAATGCAGAATATCAAAAAACAGTGAGGGAAAATAGAGAGTATATAAAAACTATTGGTGAAACCATGCTTCTCACAGCGACACAAAATATTGTACTGCGAGGCCATCCTCAAACAGAAGGTGAGAACAAAGGTCATTTCCTGTCCATCATGGAACTTTTAGCTAAACACGATAATCGTGTGAAGATAAAAATGACAGTCCAACCTACCTTAGCCATAGAATGCAGAATGAGATAATCGACTGCCTGGCAGAAATGGTCCGCACCTCTGTAATAAGTGAGGTTTCCCAAACTGACGCTTTCAGCATTTTAGTTGATGAAACCAAAGACATTAGCAAGAAGGAACAGATGTCCTTTGTAATTAGGTACTATTATGAAGGAGAAGTACGTGACAGTTTCCTAACATTTGAAGCGGCTGAGCGTCTTGATGCAGCAGCACTTGCACAAAAAATAATACAAGTACTGCAAAAGTATGGCCTTGATTATAAAAACCACCTGGTTGGGCAAGCTTATGATGGTGCCTCAGTGATGAGTGGTAAAAACACTGGTGTGCAGGCCCACTTTAAAGCAGAGGCACCTTTAGCATTCTACATTCACTGCAATGCACATTGCTTGAATTTAGTGTTAGTTGACACTGTGAAAATCATTCCTGAAGCCTACTGTTTCTTTTCTCTTCTGCAGAAACTCTATTATGTGTTTGTGTCAGGGTCGTATGTGCACCAAAGGTGGCCAGAGGTACAGAGGGAGGTGTTTCCGGGGACATTCCCAAGAGAGTTGCAAAGGCTAATAGAGACACGGTGGGCATGTAGATACAACTCTTGCAAGACAGTGAGGGACAGACTGTCAGCCATCATACAGCTACTGAAAGAAATATCCAATGACAGAAATGTTGACACGGCTTTAGAGGCAAGAGGTTTATTAGCCCAAATAGATCTGAAGTTTGTTGGCCTTCTTGTATCATTCACCCAAATTTTTGGTGAGGTAAGATTTCTTTCTGATGCTCTACAATCCCCTCAACTCAAGTTGGGGACAGCTATTACTCTTAGTGAGTCTCTTGTTGACACATTGAGCAGTCTTAGAGAGGGAGCTCTCTTTGATGAGATTTGAGAGAAAACTGTGACCCTTGCAGAGGAATGCAACATAGGTGCTGCACCTCCAGGCCGTCAGGTCACACCAAGACATCTTGAAGGTTTTTATATGACCACTCCAATAGCTCAAAAACGTGGCAACACAGATAAGGAGTCATTTCGTAAAGGAACGTTCATTCCTGTTGTTGATGTGCTTCTGTCTGAGGTAAAGAGGAGATTTTCAAAAGAGAACTGTGTTCTAATGGAAGGCATACATGCCTTGAACCCATGCAGTCCCACATTTTGTGATAAACATACAGTGCATGCATTTGCCTCACTGTACAACTCCAACACTGAGGATCTTGAATACGAGTTACCTCAGCTGAATAGAATTCTTGAGAGGAAGAAACGTAGTGGCTTGGAGGTCCCAAACAATTTGATGGAGCTCACAGTCTTCCTGAAGCCATATAGTGAGGTATTTAACACACTGTTTAAACTTTGCAAAATAGCACTGGCATTACCTGGGAGCACTGTATCATGTGAGCGCAGTTTTTCTGCCCTCAAGTTAATGAAGACTCACTTGAGAAACACCATGAGCGATGAACAATTGAGTAACTTGGGTGTTTTGAGTATTGAGTCTAAAAGAGCAAAGAGCCTTCATCTTGACGATTTTGTAGAGGTTTTTGCCAGAAGACATAGCAACAGACGCATTAAGCTGTTTTAGAAAGAATGCTGTGGAAAGAGTTAGGGTTGGGCTGATAGCCGGTTTCACTGGTCTTGTTCAGTGTAGAACCGAATTTTGTCACCATTTAGCGTGTGTCTAATTAAAAAGAGTCCTGGATGCTCACGGAGCATGATGTGTTTGTTTACTAGGAAGTTGATAGGAGTCACATGAGAGACTGTAAAACTGTACCAACATGACGATTACAGCGGGTAAACACAAACCTGATTCCGGTGCTGCCCATAGACTCTGAAGTTTAGTCCTCCATATTTCACTCCTGCTTCTTGTTCTTTCTATATGGTGCTTATTAGCCATTGTTAAACTTTGTATAGACCCTGTTATTTGTTTTTTATTTATTCGTTATTATTTAATTTTATATAATTTATTTTGTTCAGCTAAGTTTTTACTATAAATTAAGCTGTATTGAAAATTGTTTGAAATGTGTGTTCTTTCTTAAATGTTTGTGTCAATGGCGCCCCCCCCCCCCCCCCCGCTCGCATGGACCGATTTCGATTTGGTGTGCCACCCTAAAATTTTCACCGGCCCGATCTGGCCACCCCTATGACAATTTTGTGGGGGTGCCACTGCAGATTGAACCTGTGGGCCCTTTCCTGTGGATCTGTCCTTCCTGTGGACCGCAAATCAGAGAGGTCTTCGACAAGATCTGGCCATATGCCATTGGGTAATCGGGTCGGATAAGGGGAAAAACTAGAAATAAATTTATAAAAACAAATTTGAGCGCTGTTGTGACACCCCCCCTAGTCTGACGCCCTTAGAATCTTCATAACATTATACCCACTTACGCCGCCACTGGCTACAGGCGCCTCAGAGGCCACACCGCCTCAGAGGCCGCACTACCAGGCTCAAAAACAGTTTCTTTCCCCAAGCTGTTGCCCAGCTGAACCTGGCCACCCACTGAATGTCTGTGGATATTTTCAAATAGTTTGTACTCGTGCTCTTTTCTAACTTGTTTTTATCTTTTGGTCTTCTTGTGTGTATATCTTATACTGTGTTTGCTGTGTCTGTCTGTGTCGGTCTTGCACCGTTTGGCAAAGCTGCGGCCCTTACTTCATTTTTAACATGTGCCTGCACTTTGTTTTTAATGTCAATACATTGAATATATATATATATATATATATATATATATATATATATATATATATATATATATATATATATATATATATATATAAGTGCATCCGGAAAGTATTCACACCCCTTCACTTTACCCACATTTTGTTATGTTACAGCCTTATTCCAAAATGGATTTAATTCCTTTTTTTTTCTCATCAATCTACATACAATACCCCATAATGACAAAGTGAAAAAGGTTTTGTAGAAATTTTTGAAAATTTATTAAAAATAAAAAATGAAATATTGCATGTACATAAGTATTCACACCCTTTACTCAGTACTTGGTTGAGGCACCCTTGGCAGCGATTACAGCCTCAAGTCTTCTTGGGTATGAAGCTATAAGCTTGGCACACTTATATTTGGGGTATTTCTCCCATTCTTCTCTGCAGATCCTCTCCAGCTCTGTAAGGTTAGATGGGGAGCGTTGCTGCACAGCTATTTTCAGGTCTTTCCAGAGATGTTCAATGGGGGTCAAGTCTGGGCTCTGGCTGGGCCACTCAGGGACATTCACAGACTTGTCCCGAAGCCACTCCTTCATTGTCTTGGCTGTGTGCTTAGGGTCGTTGTCGTGTTGAAAGGTAAACCTTGGCCCCAGTCTGAGGTCCTGAGCGCTCTGGAGCAGGTTTTCATCAAGGATCTCTCTGTACTTTGCTCCATTCATCTTTCCCTTAATCCTGACTAGTCTCCCAGTTCCTGCTGCTGAAAAACATCCCCACAGCATGATGCTGCCACCACCATGCTTCACTGTAGGGATGGTATTAGCAAGGTGATGAGAGGTGCCTGGTTTCCTCCAGATGTGACGTTTGACATTCAGGCCAAGAGTTCAATCTTGGTTTCATCAGACCAGAGAATCTTGTTTCTCATGGTCTGAGAGTCCTTTAGGTGCTTTCTGGCAAACTCCAAGCGGGCTGTCATGTGCCTTTTACTGAGCAGAGACTTCCGCCTGGCCACTCTACCATAAAGGCCTGATTGGTGGAGTGCTGCAGAGATGGTTGTCCTTCTGGAAGGTTCTCCCATCTCCACAGAGGAACGCTGGAGCTCTGTCAGAGTGACCATCGGGTTCTTGGTCACCTCCCTGACCAAGGCCCTTCTCCCCCGATTGCTCAGTTTGGCTGGGCGGCCAGCTCTAGGAAGAGTCCTGGTGGATCCAAACTTCTTCCATTTATGAATGGTGGAGACCACTGTGCTCTTCCAGACTTTCAAAGCTGTGAAAACTTCTTTTGTACCCTTCCCCAGAAATGTGCCTCGATACAATCCTGTCTCGGAGGGCCACAGACAATTCCTTTGACTTTGTGGCTTAGTTTCTGCTCTGACATGCACTGTCAACAGTGGGACCTTATATAGACAGGGGTGTGCCTTTCCAAATCATGTCCGATCCATTGAATTTACTAGAGGTGGACTCCAATCAAGATGTAGAAACATCTCAAGGATGATCAGTGGAAACAGGATGAACCTGAGCTCAATTTTGAGTGTCATAGCAAAGGGTGTGAATACTTATGTACATGCAATATTTCCGTTTTTTACTTTTAATAAATTTGCAGAAATTTCTACAAAACCTTTTTCACTTTGTCATTATGGGGTATTGTGTGTAGATTGATGAGGGAAAAAAAAGGAATTTAATCGATTTTGGAATAAGGCTGTAACATAACAAAATGTGGGGAAAGTGAAGGGGTGTGAATACTTTCCGGATGCACTGTGTATATATATATATATAATGTATTTTCATTTTACTAAATTAACTATATTGCATGAAAACACTATAAATGTTATATTGTTTTGACTAAACCATTTAAATGTTTGCTCACATAAAGCTCAAATAACATATATATATACACACACACACACACACGTGTGTGTGTGTGTGTGTGTGTGTATTACTTTCTGGTAAATGAGTTTGAAATGCTATATTTTTTATCTTCATGAATGTAATTTGAGCTTTATGCGAGCAAACATTTAAATGTGTTGTTGAAAACAGTACGACATCTTTTGTAGTGTTTTCAGGTAATATCGGTGGTTTAGTAATATGGGGAAAAAAACCCATCTTTGACTTGTGTTGACTTTAGTTTTTGTACAGCTCCACAGCCTCCTGTGTCACTGTGTGTCTCTGGCACAGTAATAAACAGCAGAGTCTTCAGTCTTCAGACTGCTCATCTGGAGATACACCTGCTGTCTGCTGTTGTCTCTGGAGGTGGTGAACCGACCCTGGACTGACTGGGAGTAGGACTTAGTGCTTCCACTTGGCCCACTGATGAATGCAATCCATTCCAGTCCTTTTCCTGGTGCTTGTCTGATCCAGCCAAAACCACTATCGGTTGAGATGTCAGAATATGTGCAGGTCAGTTTGTGGGACTCTCCAGGCCTTTTAGCTGCTGGTCCAGACTCAGTTATGGTCCAACCAGAAACACCTGTGGAGACAAAGCAGCAGCACTGAGTAAAAGCAGTGATCAGCATCTTGTTTCAGACAGAACATGAAGAAGTGCAGATGTTTACCAGTAAGACCCCATATCAAGAGCAGAGACACACAAGTGCATGTCATTGTGAAACCAGTTTTCTGATGTGTGTGTCCTTCAGTCAGGCAGCAGGTTCCTCTCCCTCCTCTCAAGTCATCCACTGTAAATAAGGAGGGAGAGCGTCCATGTTTTGCATGACTCCTCCTCATCTGTTGAACAAGTCAATATTAAACAAACACACCGTGTCTCAGCAAGGCCTTACAGCAATATTTGAATAACAAAACTGGATTTTCTTTGGTTTGTATAATATGTAAGGCAGATCTGGTGGATTAATAAGGTTTTGTAGCGTGAGCAAAATGTGTGCTGTGACTGTCGAGTCAGAAGACACAACCCGCTTTACACTTCACAGCTCCAGAACACATCTTTCTTCTGGCAGATGGCAAGATGGGGACTGACAGCTGCAACCTCGGGTTTTATTTTTGCTTTTTGGTTTTTTGGTAAACGTTGTTTTCTCATTTACCCAATAACATAAGCAAGGGCTCCCTCCACCGTCTGCAGGTGGTACAACACGCCGCTGCTCGGCTCGTGACCGGGACAAGGAGGCATGACCATACCCCTCCCGTGCTCACCTCCCCACACTGGCTCCCTGTTATATCTTGAGTCGGGTTTAGAATGTTACTGCTCAGCTTTAAGGCCCAGAGAGGCTGAGCCATGTGAGGCCCGATACCTGGAGCACACCCTCCGGTCCACTCTTTAAATATGGACGCCACCGCCCCAGCCTGCTTGGTTTTACCACGTCACTGCTCACTTTTAAGGCCTTAAACGGTCTTGCTCCTACATACATGTGTGATTTAGTGGCCCGGTGTACGCCCTGTCGACCACTAAGGTCCGCAGATGGACCCTGCTGGTTACTCCCAGGTCTCGCTTTGTCACAAAGGATGATGGGGCTTTGGCTGTTCGAGCCCCCACACTATGGACCTGTCTTCCTGTTGAACTAAGACCGCCCAAGTCTCTAGCTTCTATTAAACCTGGTCTTAAGACTTTTCTTTTCATGAAAGCTTTTACAAATGTTTGCTATTTGTTTTCATATGTACCGTTTTTATTTTTAATCTCACTTATTTGGTCTTATTCTTATTTTTGCCTTGTTTGGTTTTATTTCTTTGTAAAGTGTTTTAAATAAAGTTGTTATTAATGCACGTGGTGTTTGGTTATTGCTGTCGTGTTGTGTTGTTGTCATACGTCCCCAGACTGTGTGTTTGTCCTCTGGTTGACTGAAACCCACCCTCGGCGTCCCTGCAGCTTGTGTGTTAAAGTGTGTAACACACCGGCCCTGATGACAGACCCTCCAGAGACCACCAGTTTGAAGTCAGTAAACTGACAGTCAGTACTGGTCTGTGGGGCGACTGCACATCTGATATTTGACAAATTTTGTTTTACAGATTCTGGTGTTCAAACGCCAATGTCAAGATGCTCGGGGAGGATTTTCTCCCAGCAGAGTGACAGGTCCTCTGCTCATGAATGCAGTCGTGCAGGGTCTCGGAGGGGAAAAGACTCTAGATTTCCACTGCCCGCAGCAAGTAAGTGCTGAAGTGTTGGAGCCAGTATCAAAAAGCACCCAAAATGAGTTGGAACAGGACACGTAGCACTCGCAGGTTAGCGTTTGTACAACTGTTTACAGGTTAACAACAGCATCATTTTCCTGTTGGCTCCTTGCCAGCAGTTTAAACCGTCATGGTGACTTTACATACATACTTCCTGCCTCCGTTTCTTGTCTTTTGCATTTCCAGAAGTCAGTCACTCCATTCACTCCATAGAAAGCAACCTGCTAAGACGTACTTCTCACTTCAGAGGCGTAGTCCATCATTGTGAAAGGGCAGATTGAAGAAAAGGATTAATATACCAAAAGTTAATGTCACCGACATTTTTCGTGTGAAAGACTTGAGTGTGCTTCTAAAAGTGCTCCTCAACTGAGGAGAGAAGTTTCAGAATCCTAACATTTGGTGGACTGTATTCACCTAACTCCTTGTTTTTGCTATTATGGATTATGCCTCTGAAGCAACTACTTGGAAGTTCTTTATTAGGGATAACACCTCGAGATGTACCATCTTGTTACCATCTTGTGTCATGCTGGGGGGCCGGGTTGGACCCCCACCCCATCCCACCCAAGCTCAGCACCGCCTCTGCTTCAGCCATTTGGCAGAGCCAGGGTACATGTTGGTCTGGCGGCCAGCACGCTCTCCGTATGCATCAGATTATTTGTCTCATGTTGGAGAAGGAGTAGGAGGAAGTATACACTTATTTTTCCTAGCCCTTCTCCCCTACTCTTAAGTTAATTCATCTGCTATACATTTCAAACCCAATTCCTACTGTACTGTATAGTCCACATTCAATACAAGTTGTGCTGCACAATACAAACTCACCTACTGTTAACAACAAGAGAAAAAAGACCACATCAAAACACACGAGAGAGAAAACACATGCTAATGTCATGTACCAAGAATAACCACATCTCAATGCTACGCACAACCCACATATCCACTCAGTGCCATAGAAGGAACATAAAAAAGTAATACATGTTTATCGATAAGTAAAACTTAGACAGGTAGCAGATCTCTTCATCATGCCTATATCTCTTGATAATCACACCTTGGTGCTTCTTCTTGAACTGTGTAGTGTTTGTACGTTGTTTGAATTCCATGCTCACACTGCTCCACAATTTTACCCCACAGATAGAAATGCCCATGCTCTTCAAAGCTGTACAAACAATAATGTCTTGAAGTTTAATTTCCCTCTCAAATTATATTCCCCTTCTCTATCTGAGAATATTTGTTGTACATTGCTCGGTAGTAGATTGTTTCTTGCTTTGAACATTATTTGTGTTGTGTTAAATTCTACTAAATCCCTGAACTTCAAGGCACTTGACTTTAAAAATAGCTTGTTGGTGTGTTCATAATATCCTACATTATTAACTGTCCTTATGGCTCTTTTTTGTAGTGTACATAATGGTTGTGGGCAGCTCGGTCGCCTCACAGCAAGAAGGATCTGGGTTCGAGCCCCAGGGTAGTCCAACCTTAGGGGTCGTCCCGGGTCGTCCTCTCTGAAGTTTGCATGTTCTCCCCGTGTCTGTGTGAGTTTCCTCTGGGGGCTCTGGTTTCCTCCCACAGTCCAAAGACATGTAGGTCAGGTGAATCGGCCGTAATAATTGGCCCCTGGTATGAATGTGTGTGTGTGTGTGTGTGTGTGTGTGTGTGTGTGTGTGTGTGTGTGTGTGTGTGTGTGTGTGTGTGTGTGTGTGTGTGTGTGTTGGCCCTGTGTGATGGCCTGGCGGCCTGTCCAGGGTGTCTCCCTGCCTGCCACCCAATGACTGCTGGGTTAGGCTCCAGCACCCCTATGACCCTGAGAGCAGGTCGGTGTTTATTTTATAATTTCCAAACAACATAACCTTTGTTTTGTCCAGATTTAAGGATAATTTATTTTTGTAAACCACAGTTTTAATTTTTCCATTTCTATTGTTGTCACCTCCAAAGCTGCTGTAAATTCTCAACAGCACAAAATATATTCCTGTCATCAGCAAATAAAACAAATGTCAATATTTTTGATATGTTGCATATATCATTTAAGTGGAGAATGAACAGTTTTGGACCTAAAACCAACCCCTGGGGTACACCACAAGTAATATCCACGCATGACAATTCATGTTCGCCTATCAAACTGCTGCCTGTTACTTAAATAGCTTCTTAGCCAATTCTGTACCACCCCTCTGATACCATACCTTTCCAATTTGTCTATTAATCTATTATGATCATCCTTGTCAAAAGCTTTTTATTATCTGTAAATATTCCCTCTGCAAACTTTTTTAATCTATGCAATTAGTTATTCCTTCAGTTAATTCAGTGAGTGCCAGAGATGTCGATCTGTTTGGTCCAAACCCGTACTGTCTACCGGTCAACATATTGTGCTTCTCAATGAAGTGAGGTTGAATGTGAGGTTTCCAGCAGATGTTGTGGTCTAGTATCACACCTAGGAGTTTATTTTCATATACTCTTTCTAGTTGGAGATTGTCTATCACTACTATTACTTTGCTGTTTATTCTATAATTTCCAAATAACATAAATACATAATGTAGAGCAAAATATAAAGTTTCTTATAGTCCCAATATGGCACCCATTTATTTGGACAAGAAAAAGATGTAAATCTGGATAAGATTAGTAAATATTTAGATATTTCTCCATAAATAGATTTATTTAGATGCTCTCAATAGAATGCTATTTTCCCTCCACTTTTTTACTTTTACATTTATTCAAAGGGTGTTTTTGTGTTTCATCAGGAAACAGTGGTTGAAGTTTTTAGTGAGTTGAGGTTGTGTCATCTGGTGGATCATCTCTTAACTGTTCAGGGACAGAGAGGGTTTTTGTACAGGTCTACCAGTGGTTTGTGTTACTGTGTGTATCGGGCACAATAATACACAGCTGAGTCTTCAGGCTGCACATTCTGTCCTGTTAGAGTCGCTGTCTTACTGGAAGCTGCTAAAGAGATACTGAACTTGTTTTTTAGTGACTCTTTGTAGAATGTGTATGAAGTACTTTTCATTCCAATCCACTCCAGTCCTTTTCCTGCAGGCTGTCTGATCCAGGCTGTGTAATAGCTATCAACAGAATAAGAGACCTGACAGGTGATGGTCAGTGGTTGTCCTGGCTGGACAGTCAGAGACGCTGGTTGATTCAACTGCTCACTGTTCACACCTGTAGAAGAGAGAGAAAAAAGTTGAAAACTCAACTTTGTGCCTCAGTACAGAAAGGATAAACAGAAGAAGCTTTGTGGTCCTGAATGTTTCTCCCTCAAAGAGACTCACAGGATCCAGCTGCCAGCAGCAGCAGAACTACAGACAACATGATTTGTGCTGAAGTTGAACTGCTGGGAGCTGCTCTTCTTCTGGTCCAACTAAGAGCCTGGTATGAACTTCTTATAGTGGACTAACAAGGAAGTATACTTTGCATAGAATAGGACACCTACATACTAAAGTGTTCCAGGAATAGTCACTAGTCTTATGTAAATATGAATAGAGCTTGATTGCTTGTTTTCTAATAATATTCCCTGAACACACACAGCAAAACCTTACATTTCTTTCTCAAGAGAGATTTGAATAACAACTTGGTGACCTGACACAAATACAGAAGTGGACATGTTCTTTGTGCCGGTCTTAGATTTCAGTGAAAGACTGGATTGCTGGATCATTTTAATTCCAGCTTGAGAAAGTGAATGTGAAGGATTACTTTGTATGTGGAGTACATTTGGGCTGTTTTGATGTGTCCGTCTTGCACAATAAAACACCTGCTTCACTCAGATAACTGACAGGTGGATGTCCTGAGCAGCAAAGCAGAGGAACTACAAGGTGCTTTGTACTGTATATACCAACTAGTAAAATGGTCCACACAAATACATAACTCATGTGTACTTAGTATTGTTACATAAATGATAAGATCAAGTTTTGCTGATCAACGAGACTTTTTTTTTCTAGTGTACTTCTCTTCTCCAGCAAATATTCATATTCACCCAAATTAATGTTGACAGCAGGTGTTTCCTTCACAGTAAATACTATGTGTTAAGTCCCCTTTGCTAACATTACTGACTGACATCTTACTTCCTCAAAAAGTTGTCTTAGTGTCATGTGGGACATATTCCTCCCCACTACTGTCTGAGTGTACAGCAACAAAAAGACACAACACCCCATGCTATTTACAGTAACTTGAGACATTACCCATCTTTAATGCTCAGTATCATGTTTCTGCTTTGGCTGCTTCTATCCACTGCTTGTATGTATTCTAAGAGGGGTTTATGCTCCATGTTTGGTGGATATAATGCTTCCACTATTGTGGACAGTAAGCGGATATATATATATATATATATATATATATATACATATATATATATATACACTCACTGGCCACTTTATTAGGTACACCTTGCTAGTACCGGGTTGGACCCCCTTTTGCCTTCAGAACTGCCTTAATCCTTCGTGGCATAGATTCAACAAGGTACTGGAAACATTCCTCAGAGAGTTTGGTCCATATTGACATGATAGCATCACGCAGTTGCTGCAGATTTGTCGGCTGCACATCCATGATGCGAATCTCCCGGTCCACCACATCCCAAAGGTGCTCTATTGGATTGAGACCTGGTAACTGTGGAGGCCATTTGAGTACAGTGAACTCATTGTCATGTTCAAGAAACCAGTCTGAGATGATTCGAGCTTTATGACATGGCGCGTTATCCTGCTGGAAGTAGCCATCAGAAGATGGGAACACTGTGGTCATAAAGGGATGGACATGGTCAGCAACAATACTCAGGTAGGCTGTGGCGTTGACACGATGCTCAATTGGTACTAAGGGGTCCAAAGTGTGCCAAGAAAATATCCCCCACACCATTACACCACCACCACCAGCCTGAACCGTTGATACAAGGCAGGATGGATCCATGCTTTCATGTTGTTGATGCCAAATTCTGACCCTACCATCCGAATGTCGCAGCAGAAATCGAGACTCATCAGACCAGGCAACGTTTTTCCAATCTTCTATTGTCCAATTTTGGTGAGCCTGTGCGAATTGTAGCCTCAGCTTCCTGTTCTTAGCTGACAGGAGTGGCACCCGGTGTGGTCTTCTGCTGCTGTAGCCCATCTGCCTCAAGGTTCGACGTGTTGTGCGTTCAGAGATGCTCTTCTGCATACCTCAGTTGTAATGAGTGGTTATTTGAGTTACTGTTGCCTTTCTATCAGCTCGAACCAGTCTGGCCATTCTCCTCTGACCTCTGGCATCAACAAGGCATTTTCGCCCACAGAACTGCCGCTCACTGGATATTTTCTCTTTTTCGGACCATTCTCTGTAAACCCTAGAGATGGTTGTGCGTGAAAATCCCAGTAGATCAGCAGTTTCTGAAATACTCAGACCAGCCCGTCTGGCACCAACAACCATGCCACGTTCAAAGTCACTTAAATCACCTTTCTTCCCCATTCTGATGCTCGGTTTGAACTGCAGCAGATCGTCTTGACCATGTCTACATGCCTAAATGCATTGAGTTGCTGCCATGTGATTGGCTGATTAGAAATTTGCGTTAATGAGCAGTTGGACAGGTTTGCCTAATAAAGTGGCCGGTGACAGAGAGAGCGAGAGAGAGAGACAGAGAGAGAGAGAGAGAGAGAGAGAGAGAGAGAGAGACAGAGATCCTTTCTTCATTAAGAAAGGATCATTGGTATCCAGTAAATATGCCTAACAGACATACTAACATATCTTATGCATTAATATCTCAGTTGGGTATTTATCTTGACAGATATAAAGTTTAAAAACCAGCCGTCATTTTGACCGCCCATGGTGGTTTTAGGTAGGAGTGAAATCCCGGTCGTTCTAGTGTTAAACAGGTAAAGTCAAACACTACAGGCAAGTATCCATGAGAAAGGTCCACCAATCAGCAAACACAATCCTAAACCATCAAACCCAAATACATTGAAAATAAACCAACACATCGTGCAAAACATTAGTAGCCATTGGTCTCTCCTTTATCATGACAATTACTTAACTGAACACACAAACGCATTAGAAGTTCATCACACACATAAACATAGTAGTATTTGTCTCCTGAGCTACACGCCACCAAAACTCAGGTGATGCATGCTGCACCTCCGCTGGCCACATGCCACCCCACGCCGGCCACTGAGAAAACGGAGCCCAGCCAGCTGCACAGCAGTATGCCAACCAGCAATCTAACAATCAAAATAATGCCTCCAAAACACTCAACATTCTGTTAACACAACTTAAACTACAGCAACACAGATACCAGAGACCTTTCATTTGTCTGCGCAGTCCGCCATCTACAGGACTACCTGTGTAATAGCACCTAAACTCAATGTACAGGTGTAATCAGTTGATAGTGAAAATGAATCTGATTAGTAAACAAACATAAATTAAGAAAGGAAAATGAAATAGAAGGGTGTCTGTTGTTATAACCCAATATTTTCCAGTCCTCTACATTAACACAACTCTTCATCATGCCTATATATCTTGATAATCAGACCTTAGTACTTCTTCCTGAACTTTGTAATGTTTGTACTTTGTTTGAGCTCCATGGTCAGACTGTTCCGCAATTTTACCCCACAGATTGAAATCCCCATGCTCTTCACAGTTGTACGAACACATAATTTCTTGAAGTTTAATTTCCCTCTGAAATTATATTCCGGAGGGTGTGCTCCAATTATCGGGGCATCACATTGCCCAGCCACCCTAGGAAAGTGTACACTAGGGTGCTGGAAAGGAGGCTCGAACCGATTGTTGAACCTCGGATCCAGGAGGAACAATGCGGATTCCGTCCTGGCCTGGAACAAGGAACCGACTCTTTACCCTTGCGTAAGTACTTAGGGAGACATGGGAGTTTGACCAGCCAGTCTACATGTGTTTTGTGGACTTGGAGAAGGCTTACGACCTTGTACCCCGGGGAAATCTGTTAGGGGTACTGTGGGAGTATGGGGTACCGGGGCAGTTACAACAAGCCCTCCGGTCTTTGTATAACCAAAGTGAGAGCTGTGTCCGCATTCTCGGCACAAAGTCAAACATGTTTCCGGTGGGTGTTGGACCCCACCAAGGTTGTCCCTTGTCTCCAATTCTGTTTGTGATATTCATGGACAGGATCTCAAGGCGCAGCCAAGGTGAGGAGTGTGTCCGTTTTGGGAACCTCAGAACTGCATCTCTGCTCTTTGCAGATGATGTGGTTTTGTTGGCTTCATCAGAACGCGTCCTCCAGCACGCAGTGGGGCGGTTTGTGAAATGCCCGGGATGAGAGTCAGAACCTCCAAGTCTGAGGCCATGGTTCTCTACTGGAAAATGGTGGGTTGCTCCCTCCGGGTTGGGATGAGTTGTTGCCTCAAGTGAAGGAGTTCAAGTATCTCAGGGTCTTGTTCACAAGTGAGGGTAGGATGGAGAGGGAGATTGACAGGCGGATTGGTGCAGCATCAGTAGTAATGTGGACATTGTGCTGGACCGTTGTGGTGAAGAGGAAGATGAGCCGGAAGGCAAAACTCTCAGTTTACCAGTCAATCTTCATTCCAACCCTCACCTATGGTCATGAGTTTTGGGTAGTGACTGAAAGGGTGAGATCACTTATACAAGTGGCTGAAATTAGTTTCCTCCGTAGGGTGTCTGGGCTCAGCCTTAGAGATAGGGTGAGGAGCTCGGACAGCCGGAAGGAGCTCGGAGTAGAGCCGCTGCTCCTTCGCATTGAAAGGAGCCAGTTGAGGTGGTCCGGGCATCTGATCAGGATGCATCCTGGGTGCCTTCTTTTGGAGGTTATCTGGGCGCGCTAACTGGGAAGAGATCCCGGTGTAGATCCAAGACTCGCTGGAGGGACAACATGTCCAATCTGGCCTGGGAACGTCTTGGTATCCCCCAGGAGGAGCTGGAGGGCATTGCTGGGGAGAGGGATGTCTGGAGTGCCCTACTTAGCTTGCTGCCATTGTGACCGACCTGAACCCGAAGTAGTGGCTGATGATGAGATAAGATTAAATTATATTCCCCTTCTCTATCTGAGAATATTTGTTGTATATTGCTCGGTAGTAGATTGTTTCTTGCTTTGAACATTATTTGTGTTGTGTTAAATTCTACTAAATCCCTGAACTTCAAGGCACTTGACTTTAAAAATAGCTTGTTGGTGTGTTCATGATATCCTACATTATTAACTATCCTTATGGCTCTTTTTGTAGTGTACATAATGGTTGTAGGTTGGTGATGTAGGCGTTACCCCATACCTCCACACAGTAGATCAGGTATGGTAAAATAAATGAACAATACAGAGTGTACAATGACTTATGATCCAGAATGTGTCTTGCTTTTCTCATGACTGCAATGCTCCTTGCCAGCTTTGCTCACACATATGTTATGTGAGGTTTCCAGCAGATGCTGTGGTCTAGTATCACACCTAGACATTTATTTTCATATACTCTTTCTACTTGGACATTGTCTATCACTACTGTTACTTTGCTGTTTATTTTATAATTCCCAAACAACATAAATACATAATGTAGAGCAAAATATAAAGTTTCTTATAGTCCCAATATGGCAACCATTTATTTGCACAAGAATGAAATATGAATCTGGATAAAGTTAGAAAATATATAGATATTTATTCATAAATAGGTTTATTTAGATGCTCTCAATAGAATGCTATTTTCCTTCCACTTTTTTACTTTTACATTTATTCAAAGGGTGTTTTTGTGTTTCATCAGGAAACAGTGGTTAAAGTTTTTAGTGAGTTGAGGTTGTGTCATCTGGTGGATCATCTCTTAACTGTTCAGGGACAGAGAGGGTTTTTGTACAGGTCTACCAGTGGTTTGTGTTACTGTGTGTCTCCGGCACAATAATACACAGCTGAGTCTTCAGGCTGCATATTCTGTCCTGTTAGAGTCACTGTGTTACTGGAATCCTCTGAAGAGATACTGAACTTATTTTTCAGTGAATCTTTGTAGTATGTGTCATCAGTATCTGTCGTTTCAATCCACTCCAGTCCTTTTCCTGCAGGCTGTCTGATCCAGGCTGTGTAATAGTCACTAACAGAATAAGAGACCTGACAGATGATGGCAAGTGGTTGTCCTGGCTGGACAGTCAGAGACGCTGGTTGATTCAACTGCTCACTGTTCACACCTGTAGAAGAGAGAGAAAAAAGTTGAAAACTCAACTTTGTGCCTCAGTACAGAAAGGATAAACAGAAGAAGCTTTGTGGTCCTGAATGTTTCTCCCTCAAAGACAACATGGTTTGTGTTGAAGTTGAACTGCTGGGAGCTGCTCTTCTTCTGGTCCAACTAAGAGCCTGGTATGAACTTCTTATAGTGGACTAACAAGGAAGTATACTTTGCATTGAAAATCACCCCGCGACAATAATGTATTCAAAGAACATGGAGTACTTATTTACAAATATTAACAGATTGCTATTGCCGTAGTTTATGATTAATCAATAAACACGTTTAAGAGAGGGTCATAATCATTCAAATGGTTTTGTCCTGGTTTTGGAGTATATCCAGTATTGTGAACTATGGAGTCTAGTTTCACAAACAAAGTGTCCAAATTGTCTGCATTTAACAGCAAACCTTACATTTCTTTCTGAAGGTAGATGTGGACAGTATGCTAGTTGGTTAATTAAGATGAATATGGAAGTGCTCCTTTTGGCTTCATCAAATCTTTGATTTCAGTGAAAATTTCAGTGTCGTGATCATTTCATTTCCAACCTTGAGAAAGTCAGTGGGAAGGTTTACTTTGTAGGTGGAGGACATTTGGGCTGTTTTGGTGCATTTGTCTCAGACAATAACAAGTCTGATTCATTCAGATAACTTAAAGATGGAAGTCCTGACCAGCATGGTAAAAGAACAGGTTTTAAAGTGTTTTTGTTTATCTTCTACTGGATTGTATATTGCAGTAAATCCTATACACTAATCGGTCACTCAGATGTACTCAGCAACTTGTACACAAAAGATAAGATCAGATTTGTGTCACAAGTTGGCTGCTTTTTTCCTTATTGTTGTTCTTGGTTTTCATACAATATTGCTTACAGTTATAAAAAAAACTAAAACAAAAGAAAATATTAGAGCATTAGAAATTAGAATTGTACTACACTAACTTTGTCATGGCCCAAAATTAGACAATCTAAAATGTTAATGTAAGCATACTTTAAGCATAATTTAACGTAATGGCATTCATGATTGAAAACCAAATTACGACTTACACGAGCTTCAACTGGCTCTTTCAGTTGTCCTCTCTTTATAAATTAAACCACCAATGTGTGTGTGTGTGTGTGTGTGTGTGTGTGTGTGTGTGTGTGTGTGTGTGTGTGTGTGTGTGTGTTGGGGGATTGGTGCCCCTTATAGGTCTCAAAGGTATTTTTGTTCAGCCCTTCCACTCACTACTACCACCACAGTATTGGTATTGAGTGGAAGGGCTGAACAAAAATACAGGGCAGTACAGTGGGACAACACTTGACTTAAAAGTATGTCCACCTCCAGCATTGACTGTTATGCGACACAGTTTGCAGAGTATAGTTTTCTGTTTGGTGTTGGATTTTCTAAATCCAAACCATGTCCACACAACAGAAGTTGCAACCCTTTTAGTAACAAATTCATCTCCCCCATCTTGGGTTGGTTTGGATGCCTCCTCTTGTTCTGTATTTGTAACTTCACTCACCTCCATGTTTCCTCGTCACGTCATCTACTTCGTCTAAATCATCTTAACTTTTATGGCGGTTGGGGAAGGACCAAGATGGCATCGTAGGAACATCTCTATTTGGTAGCTCTACAAAAATGTGCATTAATCTCTGCAACAGACATGTTACAATCTACTAGGTCAAGTCCAAGTACTTAACAATCAACGTTAACTACTTTTGCCCTATCAAAGCCCTATCTAAGTTTGGTTTCGTGGACTTCGTTTGTAAAACCATCAAACTCTTTATAATAATGGTAGTAGCTCAATTAAGTTAAAATATAGTACTTCTCCAAGTTCAACCTTTATCGCGGAGTTAGACAAGGTGGTCCCATTTCCCCTTATCGCTTTTTGATCACTGCACAACTTCTTGCTACTTATAGTTCCAATAGTGATTTGCAGGGTGTAGTGGTTGCGTACAGACAGGTCTTCGCCAGTCAGCTGGCAGACGATACAGTCCTCTTCTTAAAAGATGCTACTCAAATTCCTTGTGCTTTGGACCTTATGAAGAATTTTCCAGTGCTTCTGGTTTATGTTTAAACACGAACAAATGTGAATTAATGCCTATCAAGACATGTAAAATGTCATCTGTATGTGGTATTCCAGTTAAGAATCAAGTTACATATTTGGGTGTAAATATTAAAATAGATGAATCTGTAACATGTTCTTTGAATTTTGAGCCAGTCATTGAAAGGCCAGGCAAAAAATGTAATATATGGTTACAGAGAGAGCTATCATGAAGAGGGAGACGTCTTCTCTCAAAAGCTGAAGGCATTTCAAGACTAACTTATGTCGCTCTTTCCTTCCCTGTTGAGAATTCAACTGCAAAAAATATTGATAACCTTTTGTTTGAATAACAAGAAACATTTTGTAAAAATAACTTTTATTATGAATACTACTGATTGTGGAGGATTAAACATTTTGGATTTTACAACATTAAACAATACATTTAAGAGTAATTATATAAGACAGTTCGTGAAAAACACCGCTTCCTTATGGAATTTCATCCCTAATTATATTTTTTTCTATAATAGGTGGCCTGAAATTTGTTCTACAATGCAATTATGATATTCTTAAAATACCCGTAAAATTATCAAACTCTCATTAGCAATCTCTGTTGGCTTGATCTCTCCTACATAAACACAACTTCTCTCCTCGTAAATACTTTATATGGAACAACAGGAATATCGTTTATAAAAATCACTCATTATTCTTTGGAAACTGGTTTAACAATGATATTAGGTTGGTGGGTGAACTGCTTAACTTAGAAGGTCACTTGCTTAATTACTCTGAATTTTTATCAAAATTTAAAATCCCAGCAGCTCCAAAGGAGTATGCAGTTGTTTTTGATGCCATGCCTTCCGGTGCTCTGATGCTGATAAGAGACTCAAAATTAAGTGTTTCTGTTGTTCCCTCTATAGAGCTGGATGGATCTGTAATCAGTAAACTGTGTTTCAAATTATCATAAAAGTAGAAATAGATGTATTAGAGCTTAATTCCAAAGAGATATAGTATCAATACCTTATGTAAAATTTTTCTAGGATAAAATTGTGGAGAACATTCCTCAGAAAAGAGTTTGGACTTTACCTCTCAAATACCTGTTAACTAATAAAGTGAGAGAAATCATGTTTAAACTAACTCATAGATTCTACCCTGCTAAATTATATCTTAAAAGGCTTAAAAGTGATGTTGATATTGGTTGCTCGTTTTGTTTTACTATGCCTGAAACTGCTCTGCATCTGTTTTGGTATTGTACACAAACTAAAAAGTTTTGGTCTGACGTCCTTTATTTTATTCAAATACACATTATTGCAGATCTTTCCTTTACTTTTACCTCTCTGAGCATCACATATTGTGGCGGATGTGTTCAATTTAAAGTCAGGTGAAAGCCTTGTGCATCTCACACAGACGCTAAGGGTGCGTCGTGCGTCAGTATCAGACGCCAAACATTTCCCATGACGCCAGCATCCTTCTTCTCGTAACTGGCTACATCTTGGACCCTGGCTGGTCTACAAGGGACTCGGAGGAGGTCTGTCCCCTAGACGTGCGGTACGCAGGCCCACCGGGGTGTGTGGATATTCCCTGATGCCCACCACCCAGCCCCCAGCTATGGGGTAAATAGTGCCACCTAGTGGATACCTCGGGTCTGTGGGGTAAACCCCTACACAACATCAACGTCTACACTGCTGTGGTTTTTTGTTTTTCTTGCCCTTTTGTGAGTGTTTAAGTGGGAGAGTACTGCTGCCGCCGTGTGTGGCTGCTGCTTCTCCCTCTCGTAGCCCCCCTTCCCCTCCACCCCTGTATGTCTGTTGTGTTTATCTGTTGTCTTCTTTCACCCCGTTTACTGTAAAGCCACTTTGAGTGTTAGAGAAGCGCTATAGAAGTTTAATTTAGTGGTATTATTATTAAAATATAAAGTTTCTTATAGTCCTAATATGGCATCCATTTATTTGGAGAAGAATGAGATGTGAATTTAGATAAGATTTGGAAACCTTTAGATATTTGTCCATGAATAGATAACCTAGGGTTTATTTAGATACTCTCAGTAGAATGCTATTTTCCCTCCACTTTTTTACTTTTACATTTATTCAAAGGGTGTTTTTGTGTTTCATCAGGAAACAGTGGTTGAAGTTTTTAGTGAGTTGAGGTTGTGTCATCTGGTGGATCATCTCTTAACTGTTCAGGGGCAGAGAGGGTTTTTGTACAGGTCTACCAGTGGTTTGTGTTACTGTGTGTGTCGGGCACAATAATACACAGCTGAGTCTTCAGGCTGCATATTCTGTCCTGTTAGAGTCGCTGTCTTACTGGAAGCTGCTAAAGAGATCCTGAACTTGTTTTTTAGTGACTCTTTGTAGGATGTGCTATCAGTACGTTTCCATCCAATCCACTCCAGTCCTTTTCCTGCAGGCTGTCTGATCCAGCCTGTGTAATAGCTACTAACAGAATAAGAGACCTGACAGGTGATGGTCAGTGGTTGTCCCTGCTGGACAGTCAGAGACGCTGGTTGATTCAACTGCTGACTGTTCACACCTGTAGAAGAGAGAGAAAAAAGTTGAAAACTCAACTTTGTGCCTCAGTGCAGAAAGTATAAACAGAAGAAGCTTTGTGGTCCTGAATTTTTCTCCCTCAAAGAGACTCACAGGATCCAGCTGCCAGCAGCAGCAGCAGCAGAGCTACAGACAACATGATTTGTGTTGAAGTTGAACTGCTGGGAGCTGCTCTTCTTCTGGTCCAACTAAGAGCCTGGTATGAACTTCTTATAGTGGACTAACAAGGAAGTATACTTTGCATAGAATAGGACACCTACATACTAAAGTGTTCCAGGAATAGTCACTAGTCTTATGTAAATATGAATAGAGCTTGATTGCTTGTTTTCTAATAATATTCCCTGAACACACACAGCAAAACCTTACATTTCTTTCTCAAGAGATATTTGAATAACAACTTGGTGACCTGACACAAATACAGAAGTGGACATGTTCTTTGTGCCAGTCTTAGATTTCAGTGAAAGACTGGATTGCTGGATCATTTTAATTCCAGCTTGAGAAAGTGAATGTGAAGGATTACTTTGTATGTGGAGTACATTTGGGCTGTTTTGATGTGTCCGTCTTGCCCAATAAAACACCTGCTTCACTCAAATAACTGACAGGTGGATGTCCTGAGCAGCAAAGCAGAGGAACTACAAGGTGTTTTGTACTGTATATACTAACTAGTAAAATGGTCCACACAAATACATAACTCATGTGTACTTAGTATTGTTACATAAATGATAAGATCACGTTTTGCTGATCAGCGAGACTCTTTTTAGTCATCTTTTTTATTCTTGCCTTCATGCAATAGTACTGTTACGGCCCTAGTGCCGCGCGTCTAATTTTCCCTCTCCAGGTAATGCCCCGCCTCCTGTGGAACTGCTGATTGAGCCCAGGTGACCTCAATTCCTCATCTGCTGGGTATATAACTTGGAGAGAGACACCCAACAGTGCCAGTGGGCCACTCTTGGCAGCAAGAGTGAGAGAGACCGCCGTTGGGCCATTGTTGTCAAGCAGAGAGCAAGCTCTTGTGTCTATACTCCTTGAGAAGGAGGGTGAAGCCTATTAGTGTTCTTGTTTTCTTATTGTAAATCCGTTTGGTTTGATCCGAGTTTGTTTTGTTAATGCCTGGTTAGTTAAGCGCCAGCATCTTTAGTTGCCTGTTTATTCGATAGTTTGACTAAAAGTTCGGTTTGTTAATAAATCTGTTTTTACACCTGGTTCCGCCTCCCACCTTTCTTATTCCCCCGGGACACTTTTATTTTCTTTGTTACTTCCCCTCATCCCCTGGACCTTTAATGGGGAACGTAACAATTGGGGGCTCGTCCGGGATAATTTTCTTTGAATAAGACAGCAAGGAGGTGGATTCCTGGTGTGTGTTATTTGTTGCTGTGCAGCTTTGTGTGCGGTGGCGGCCTGGTGAATATTGTAAATCCGTTTGGTGTGTCAAACAGCTTCCCTGGTTAGAATAGAGTGTCCAGCTGGCTGTGACCAGTCCTTCCATCGGGCACTCTTTTGTTATTTTGCCTTTCTTGTTTTAGGAGTAATCCTGGGTGGGGACAACACTCCCTGGCGGGGGTAGGCTTTTCGGGGCTCAGGCCGCCGAAGTTCAGCCTTTAAAACCGCCCCGAGCCCGGCACGCTCCGATAAGACAGATAGGTGAAGTTTCAACCAGATAGGAACGGGGGAAGTTTGTTTTTAAGGCTAACAATACGTTTATTTTCAGCTTGCCGTAATTTGCCACCGGTGGATGTGACTTTTTGAAAGTGTGAGGTTGAGTGACTGTAGCAGAGGCTAATTAACATTCAGGCGGTGTTTGTTTTAGCTATGGCTACTTTTGATTCACACGTGTCTACTCCTGGTTCTAAGCTGGCTGCGCAGTTAAAAGTCCGTCTTGCTCACCTCCAGCTGGAAAAGGAGGGAAGGGAAAGGGAGAGAGAATTCCAGCTTCGCCGGGAGTTGGAATTGAAGAAATTGGAAGCAGAGACGGCTATTAAAATGCGACAGCTAGAGGTACAGTATGAGCATAGTGTTCACGCAGCAGGCTGCGGTGTTGGTGGACGAATTCGCGCTCCCACATAAAAACATCATTGTGCCGCATAATATTTCCTCCCCCTGCAGCGGCGACTCACGAAATTATAACATTCAAGTTACTCAAGCTTCACGGGTCGGTACCCCTCCAAAACCTGAAGTTGAGAAACGGTGTTTTTTCTGCCATATGCCTGGACATTTGGTTGCCCATTGTGAGGCCTTAAAATGTAAGTGGCAGAACTGCAGTCGGCGGTCGGCCGTGTCCCAGGTGAGAGGGAATAGGGAGGACATAAACCAGCCCCAGAAGCAGGAGGTGAGAATTGCACACCTCGAGTCTACCGTCGCTGACCCCACACGCCAGTGCCATGCAATGCAGGTTGAGGCGGAGGAGCTTCGTTTGGAGCTGGCGAATCAAAGGAGGAAAGATACGGAGCAGCTGAGGTTTGTCTGTGTAGAACTCGAAGAAGCCGAGAAGTCTCAGCGGGAGATGAGGCTGCTGCTTGACATGTACCACTCGGCACCCAAGGAGCAGAGGGACAACGTCCAGCTCATGGTGGCTGAGAAGACCAAGTCAGAGGCAAAGGAGCAGAAGTTGAAGGACCTGGAAGAAAGGGAGCGAAGAGAAGGCAAGAAGATGGCTGACGAAGAGGCCCTGAGGAAGATTCGCTCTGTAGAGGAGCAGGTCGACATCCTCAACAAGAAGCTTTAAATAGCGAAACAGGAGGATGCCTTGCTCAGGGAAAGGATGTGACAGGGCAGGCATTTGAGGACATGCAGGAGAAAAACATCAGACTGATGCAGCAGCTCGGGGAGAAGAATGAAGCCAACTTCCAAGGGAGTGAAGAGGATTACCCTCTTGAATGCCAACCTAGGGTTTATGTATAGGAGGGGATGTTATGGCCCCAGTGCTGTGTATTATGTAGAATTACCCTCTTGTATACCAACCCAGGGTTGGCATTTATGGGAGGGGGTGTTACGGCCCCAGTGCCGTGTGTTGCAGTTACCCGCTTGTAGACAAACCTAGGGTTTGTATTTATGAGAGGGTGTGTTATGGCCCCAATGCCGTGTGTTGTCTATGTGATTACCCTCTCATGTATACAAACCTAGGGTTTATACTTATGGGAGGGGGTGTTACGGCCCTAGTGCCGCGTGTCTAATTTTCCCTCTCCAGGTAATGCCCCACCTCCTGTGGAACTGCTGATTGACCCCAGGTGACCCCAATTCCTCATCAGCTGGGTATATAACTTGGAGAGAGACACCCAACAGTGCCAGTGGGCCACTCTTAGCAGCTAGAGTGAGAGAGACGGCCGTTGGGCCATTGTTGTCAAGCAGAGAGCAAGCTATACTCCTTGTCTATACTCCTTGAGAAGGAGGGTGAAACCTATTCGTGTTCTTGTTTCTTATTGTAAATCCGTTTGGTTTGATCCGAGTTTGTTTTGTTAATGCCTCGTTAGTTAAGCGCCAGCATCTTTAGTTGTCTGTTTATTCGATAGTTTGACTAAAAGTTCGTTTTGTTAATAAATCTGTTTTTACACCTGGTTCCGCCTCCCACTTTTCTTATTCCCCTGGGATACTTTTATTTTCTTTGTTACTTCCCCTCATCCCCTGGACCTTTAATGGGGAACGTAACAAGTACCAACACTTATTTTACTTTGGTCCCTTTTAGCCCATGGTGTTATCGACAGTTATTTTCTAGTGTACTTTTCTACTCTACTTTTCTAGTGTGCTATGTGCTTCTATCCACTGCTTGTATGTATTCTAAGAGGGGTTTATGCTCCATGTTTGGTGGATATAATGCTTCCACTATTGTGGACAGTAAGCGGATATATAGAGAGATCCTTTCTTTGTAAAAAAACCCAAAACAAAACATATTTTCATTAGTATCCAGTAAATATCCTAACAAACATAATAACACATCTAACGCATTAATATCTCAGTTGGGTATTTATCTTGACAGAATATAGAGTTTAAAAACTGGCCGTCATTTTGACCGCCCATGGTGGTTTTAGGTAGGAGTGAAATCCCGGTCGTTCTAGTGTTAAACAGGTAAAGTCAAACACTACAGGCAAGTATCCATGAGAAAGGTCCACCAATCAGCAAACACAGTCCTAAACCATCAAACCCAAATACATTGACAATAAACCAACACATCGTGCAAAACATTAGTAGCCATTGGTCTCTCCTTTATCATGACAATTACTTAACTGAACACACAAACGCATTAGAAGTTAATCACACACATAAACATAGTGGTATGTGTCTCCTACTGAGCTAAACGCCACCAAAATTCAGGTGATGCATGCTGCACCTCCGCTGGCCACATGCCACCCCACGCCGGCCACTGAGAAAACGGAGCCCAGCCAGCTGCACAGCAGTATGCCAACCAGCAATCTAACAATCAAAATAATGCCTCCAAAACACTCAACATTCTGTTAATACAACTTAAACTACAGCTACACAGAGACCAGAGACCTTTCATTTGTGGGCGCAGTCCGCCATCTACAGGACTACCTGTGTAATAGCACCTAAACTCAATGTGCAGGTCTAATCAGTGGATAGTGAAAATGAATCTGGTAAGTAAATAAACATAAATTAAGAAAGGAAAGTAAAAAATTAAATAGAGTGTCCGTTGTTACAACACAATACTTTCTAGTCCTCTACATTAACACAACTCTTCATCCTCTCTATATCTCTTGATAATCAGACCTTTGTACTTCTTCTTGAACTGTGTAATGTTTGTACTTTCTTTGAGCTCCATGGTCAGACTGTTCCACAATTTTACCCCACAGATTGAAATCCCCATGCTCTTCAAAGTTGTACGAACACATAATTTCTTGAAGTTTAATTTCCCTCCCAAATGATATTCCGGAGGCTGTGCTCCAATTATCGGGGTATTTTCTAACAGTAACTTGAGACATTAGCCATCTTTAATGCTCAGTATCATGTTTATGCTTTGGCTGCTTCTGTCCACTGCTTGTGTTACGGTTTCACCCTCAGAACCCCCGCAACCTACCTCTTCCGTTCCCTCTGGACCTCCACGGCACTCGGCTTTGCCTGAGTGTCCACTCCTCACCACCAGAGCCGGGGCGCGGTCACGTTCCCCATCACCGGACTTAGACCCTGAGGTCCCCAGCACCTCCCAACGGGCACTGCGCGTCCTTCGGCGTCACTGCTGCCTTCTGCTGGCAGACTGGCAGCACGGCTCTGTTTTTCCCCGGTCACTCGTTCCCTCAGCTGTCCCCCATCTGCAATCACTTCTACCCCTACAAGAACCTGGCCTTCTCTCAAACTCATTGCCAGATCTTCCCTCTGACCTGTTGCGCAGAGCCGGCTCGCCTGCCAACCACCCTCCCTCCCTCCCTCCTCGGGCTACTACTTAGACTTTGAACTCGGACTACTCCTCGATTCCCCTTTGCCCTCGGACTTGGAACGTTGGCTGATACACTTACACAACACCCAACGCCCCATCACATTTTACACACACTTAGGATAATTTGCACTAACACATAGCTAGACACATTACCGCCTGTCACTACACACAGCGTATTCACACCCCCCACAAACAAAACTACCTGAGCACCATACACATCCTGCATTTCCCTCTCCCCTGATATGTTTTCCCTTTGTTAATTTTCATGAAACGTTACTAAGAGTCCTCCGCCTCCTGTGTGGTCGTCTGGGTCCTCCTGCACAACCCGTAACATATCAGGTCCCAAATCCAGCCTGGCCCTTGCATTCTTTCCATTCCTCATGTGAATTCTGCCTCTTTCCCCCAGTTTCAACCAATTACAGTGTCAGTGTTAGAGAGTACAGTCTCTGGTATGAACTCCTCCTCCTGTATCTTAGACAACATTCCCACCAAACTGCTCACGGAGGGATTTTCAACCGTTACCCCCATTATTCTGCAAGTTCTTAATAGTTCTTTGGCCTCTGGTTCTTTTCCAGATAGTTTTTATCATGCCATTTTCCACACAGCAAATACATGAGTTGAAATTGTAGGGGCAGTGTTGAACAGAGTGTTGGTGTTGTTATAAATTGGCGCTGCCAGTGGTAGTCCATGGGCCAGACGATATTTCGGTACACTCAAGGTGGCAAAACTTACTTATAATTTTTGAAAGGATCCATGTCTGTAGATGATATTTTGGTATGATAACCATTCCTGAGTGGCAGCTGTATCACAGTTATCAGCTCATGAAGTTAACCACCCGCTAAACTAAATTGCATTTTAGACGCTGGTGCATATCCTGGTTTAGCTTCATGGTCAGGACATTTTTCAATGTTCTATAATATTGTCTTTGGTATCATTTTAAAGGGGACCTTCTTAGCTTTCATTCAAGCCCTGTTGTGGATATTTCTCACAAATGTAGAGGTCACTTGAGCTCTTCAACCCGTCAATAACACACATCTTTCTGCAATTTTCGCCTAAACTATATACTTTCTTTTAGCCCTGTGGCATCTAGGAATATCAGGGACACAAAACACAAACACTGGAATACTCACAGGACTGTAAAGATTCAGGAAATGTATAATATACCCATACTATTTCATTGTGTGAGGTGATTGTGAGCCTTAAATGAGAACTAGACCAAAGCCAGATAGGTCACAAACTGGTCTCTATACATTTGTTTAAATACACAATCAAAATACATGATAAAAAGGAATACCATAGTGAGGTAATGAACTATTTTAATATTTTAAACAACATTGACATTTACATATACTTAGTCAATGATACATGTAATCCCATATCATTAGTGGGTATATGTAATGGTAATGGGTACGGTAAT
This sequence comes from Lampris incognitus, assembly GCF_029633865.1. Taxonomy (NCBI): domain Eukaryota; kingdom Metazoa; phylum Chordata; class Actinopteri; order Lampriformes; family Lampridae; genus Lampris; species Lampris incognitus. Next base: position 62,087,373 of record NC_079215.1, read on the forward strand.
GGGTATATGTGAATATGGTTACATTATTGTTATCAAGCTCTGGGTAACCAATTCCAGAATCAACATCCTGTGCATCAATAGACTACTACCACAGTAATACCATCAGAATCATCACACTGTCATTCATCAAACTGCTCGTTTCTCTCATCATCTGACTCCCCAAGTTCAAAGTCCAGTTCTGGACCATCCTGCTGTTTTTGGTTACTGCAGGTCTGTAACCTGCACATGTCTGTGCATGGAAGTCCATTTGACAGGCACATGCTGCTTGGCATTTTGCATGAATGCACACACTTGCATGTTAGCATTTCCAAGACCACATCTGGTGCAGGTGGGGAGCGCATCCAGTAAATGGCCAGCTTGCCTTCATCGTCTGTCCATCCATACTCAGTAGGGCTTGGCACCACAGGGTTAGCCTGCAGACAGCACTTCCATATTGCTGCCTGATAGTTGGCTCGTTGAATATGCATAAAGAGACAGTCTCTACATGGTGGCAGCTGGCTGGACTCAACCTCTCCCCTTTTGGTGCAGAAGAGCTGGTAACGCAGTTTGTTCACCTCAGCAGTGCTGCTATTAGCAACATACATCCGACAGGTGAACTGCTCAATTTTCTGGAACAGCTCATCACTCACATTCCATGTCTGTCCCAGTTGACTAAAAGTCTCTTGGCAGGAAGTGTGCTTTCTCACTATCTTCAGGGCATTCAGCTTCCCTCGACCAGCGAATGCACTGACAGTGCCGCAGCCTGTGAAGGCATGTAAGCCAGTTAGGCTGTCACAGATGCTGTCTCCAAGTGAACTTGCCAGTTTGGTGATGTCGACAAACCGTGTGCGGTTCTGAGTCCCACACTTCTGGTAGATGGGACAGGTGATGTCCTTCTGGAAGCCAAGACAAAGCACCATGACATCAGTGTCCTCAGCTGTGATGATAACTGACTTTGAGCCCGCATTTGCTGCATGCAATGCATGCAGGAGCAGACGGGTGTCAGCTTCTTCATGTGTGGAGTGCAGTTCTGCTGCTTCCTCACACCCATCTTCTGTCAACTTGTAGCAGGTTTCCTCACAGGTCATGTACAACACCTTGCCATGCAGCATAGCTCTGTATCGTGGGAGTTTCCACTCTTCCACCAGAAACTTGATGAGACTGGTCTTGTTGGAGGAACTGCACAGAAATTTTCTCCACTGCTGGACGTGGTGTCCCCCTGCAAGATTCTTGTACTGGAGAGTGATGTCTCCACCCCAGTTCAGTCGTTCAGCATCTTTGGTCGAAGTCTGGTGATAGACATCAAAAACAACATCAATCCTCCCACTCTGTGCTCCCTCATGGAGGACCTGGGTCAAGGCTGACTCTGCCACCTGTGCAAAGGTTTTGTTGTTGCCATTCATTTTTTGGACCAGGCTCATCCCATCAATGATGGAAGTAGATGGGATTGGGATGTCTTCTGCAGGAGATACATTCTTTTCAAGCTCTCTGGCAAGTGCAGCCTTGTTTGTTTTTCGTAAGGACCCATCAGCATTTGCCAGTGCCCATGGTAGTGGGCCCAATGGGTAGGCAAGGACATCCTTCAGATTCACCTTCCTGCTTTCAGCCACCAGGATCATGTGACTGAAAAGGGTTCTATCTGCCTTCAGAACCACATCCTGTGCTTTCTTTCCATGAGCTTGTTTTGTGCTGACATTGGAGAATGTTTTCAGACTTTGCTTGGTCATCTTGTCGTGGAATTTCACAGGTGGTGGGTCTGCATCTAACCTTGTTTGCTGGAATGCTTGGTAGGCCTCTTCTCCTTTCTCAAGAGCTCTCAAGAGATCTATGGTCACATCAGGTGGAGCCATGTTGCCAGTGGAGAGGCTAACCAAATCAATCTCATCAGGGGACATAGGATTGAGCCAGTTATTCTCCATAAGGTCCATGAGAGACTGGACATCTGCTTCATCTCTCTTGATCCTTGGACTCTGTAGATCTGGATGAGACCATTTGCACCTGCCTTGACCTGTCAGGTCTCTCAGCTGTCTGAGGTACATGCTTCTATACTCAGCTGTGAGATAATATTTGGTCACAGCTCCTGGCTTCAAGCTGAATCCCTTTGTCCCTCCAGCTGTTTGGGTGTCTTTGTTCACGGTTTCTTCTATAGCTTGGTCAACAGGGATTCGGCCAAAGGGATTGGTGGAGCCCAGTTGGACTGAGAAGCCTCCTTCCATGAATTCTGTGTACACATCTGGGTGTGTGATGGGCAGCTCAGACATCTGAGCGTAGTAGTAGGGGAGGTAGCGTGCATAATTCATCCTGTCATAAGCAAAGCACCATGGGATCATTGCTCGAATGCTAGCCAAGTGTAGCATCCAGTCTCCCTCTCTGGATGCTCGGATGAGCCCCAACAAGATTTCAACCATGTCCAAATAGGACATCCAGAAGTTCGAGAGGCTGCCGTTTCCACCTCTAAGGAACTCACGGTAGACTTCAAATAGATCCATGATGCGTGTACAAGAGCTGTTCTCGAGGACCTCCTTCAAAGCATGTTGTGAGACTTCTTTCCCAAGGCTGTCAATGGTCTTCAGTGTCTCATTCAGGTGAACCATGTCATTCCTGTGAGTTTCTTCCAACCAGGACAGGAAACCATTCAAGGTCAGTCGCATGAGAGCCTCATACAGGAGCTTGTGTAGTCGCACTGCCCTGTTGTACTTGCGGCCATCCATAACACCAGCAATTGAGCCTTCTGCAATCGTGCCAGACTCAATGCAGAGGTCTTTGAGTCCAGCATCTTGGAAACGCTTTCCTATTATTGCCAGCAGTGTGCAGATGGTGTGGAATACCCCAAGCCTAACGATGATATCATGGAACTTGTCATGGTGTTTCCATGTGATCTCGACAGCCTTCGCATACAGGGCTTGGTCAAAGACACAGACAATCTTCCTCAGGCCTAAGCACTGCATGATGCTCAGTGACTGGTTAAGCACCTCGTTGACAGTAGACATTTGTGTCGCTGGAGCATTGATGGTAGGCAGATAGCCTATATTGTCGGGGATGACCGTCATCTCTCCTCGAGTCAGGATGTTGAAGCCTGTCCAGCTGCTGACTGACTGTTCTTCTTGTTGTGACATGCGTGCTAGGACCCAAAGAAGGTTTTTCTCTCTGGCAAGCTTAGTATTGGCTGCAGTATCGGCATCTGACTTTTTGCTTTGTGGTGGCCCTACCCGTTGTCCAGCATTGTAAGTTGGTAACATTGGTGGGGGTCCATCAATGCTTCTCTTCTTTGTTTTGGGAACAGTGGGCATGGGTTGGACAGGAAGTGGGTTGACTGGCTTTGCTTGCACAGCAATCCCATTGACTCTGTGAGATGTTCCCTCACCACTGACAGTTTCTTCAAGACGGTCGATATTGTCCCAGGCTAAAGTTGTGAATATGCCAGGATGGATGTTAGCTGGAAGGGCAATGCCACTCCCTGATGATGAGAGTTTCTGGAGACACAGGGCAGTGTTGATCTCTTCCATCTGTGAATAGGACACACTGTGACCAAGTTGGTTGAGGATGTTTATCAACTCTACATTTCCTGTCAACGATTTGACACTGAATGGCAGAACAATGTGCTTGGAAGGCTTGGTATTTCCACACGTCACTGCATATACTATGTCATGGCCAAATGACTGCAGAAGGCACTGCACTCTCTGGGATGCATGATCAGGATCATTTGAGCCTGTGAGTAGAGAGTACAGGAAGATAATGAGCGACTCTGGAATGGTAGGACATTCTGCTTCTGGTTTGACTTCAGGCGGCCAGGTTTGAGGAACATCTTGACTTTTAATGTCTGCTCTCAATTTGATGGCTGCTTTGGCTATAACATCTTGTGCACTGACACTTTTCAGGGTCTGCAGCTCCCTTTTTGAGAGACTGATTTTCTTTGGCAAGTTCCCTCATGGACAAGTTATCGGGATAGAGGAGGAATTTTCCTTTCTCATCAGGGAATATCTGCAAGGCTCCAGCAAACTCACTCTCCAGGTTTCGCCTTATGTGCTTCTTGGTTGATTCCTTGACTTGGGCAATGCCTTGGGAGTTCATTGAAGCTACCAGTCTAGAAGAGAGATCCGTCATTGTCATCACTTGAGGATTGCCAAAAAGCTCCATCCTGATGGAGAGGAACAGCTCATTGTATGCCTTATTCACAGCAGCTTCATACTGGGCTGCAGCATCATCATCTTCATTGCTGGCAACCTCTCCTTTGGAAACCTCTTCTTTGGTGTAAAGTCTATAGCATGACCTGTGGTAGTGCCCTTCAGCTGCTACAAGGTCTCTACTCACAATGGCAAGGATTCTGCTGTCCCTTTTCTTTGTGGCTGCACTCCTGATCTTTGCATCAGCTCGCAGTTCTCGACACTGCACCAGTACTTCTCTCGTATTCTGTCTCTTGGAATATTTGCTGTTTTTCTGACAAAATATGCACTCTGCATCATAAGTCCTAGATGTACTTGGAGCATGTCGAGCTACTCTCTTAGATTGTTTCTCTTCAGCAGAGACACAACTTTTCTTTTCTTTTGCAAGGAGGCCATCAAGAATTTGCTTCATAGTGAAGATACTGCGACACTTTCTGTGGTAGTAGATTGCTGAAATCTGTCCCTCAGGAATGTCTTTTGCCAGTTTCAAAACTGGTGCATGATTTCGTATCTGAGCTGCCCTGAGCAGAGTTCTCCACGAGTCGACACTTTGTAGTGAAACCAGCTTATCTGTATCATCAGAACAGTGGATAATGCACTCCACCCGTGGGCGCTTTGGTATTGGGTAAAAACTTGCTTGTTCACCAGTGGCCATATTCAGTCAGTTTTCACCTGCCACATACAAACAAATACATGTAACTTAGGTGTATGAACACTACTAAAACAAAGTTTACTTTGCTTCACCAGCGTCATATTACCATTATTTATCTTACATAGCCACAAATAGATACATTACCTAGTTGCTATGCAACAGCTGTATTTTGTCCACATGAGGCCGCTAAAATCAAAACAAGATGAAAGTTCCTCGTAGCCACTTTAACTAATCATATTAACATATACATTAAAAGAACATGCTAACATTATGGGAAATTAGCTTACAATCTTCTCCAGAGTGAGACAAGAAGATAGATACCAGTTTCCTCTATATGTGTTTAGTAGAAAGCTATCTGGCTGCACGTTAGCCTAGCTTAGCACAATGAATGGAAGTACACAGTACTGGTTATCCTTGGTTGTTGGCCAACTAAGAACTGTCCCAGTTTAAGCTAGGCTAATCAGTACCAGGGGTGTTGAAATGCTATATTTGTAAAAATCTGGGCAAATACACAATCGTGAGAGGCACAGAAACAGGTTTCCTGAAAGAAAAATGAAATAGCTGCTCATTTGGAAAGGTTATCATGTATTATTTTACTTCTGTTAGTGTACCAAATAAAATGGCACCAGTGAAGTTGTGTCACCTTGGGTGATATCGATATCTGGTCTGACCCATGGACTAACTGGCTTTGGTCTAGTTAGTTTCTTAGTAATAATGCCCTTCTAATTTAAGGTTCACAATCACCTCACACAATGAAATAGTATGGGTATATTATACATTTCCTGAATCTTTACAGTCCTGTGAGTATTCCAGTGTTTGTGTTTTGTGTCCCTGATATTCCTAGATGCCACAGGGCTAAAAGAAAGTATATAGTTTAGGCGAAAATTGCAGAAAGATGTGTGTTATTGACGGGTTGAAGAGCTCAAGTGACCTCTACATTTGTGAGAAATATCCACAACAGGGCTTGAATGAAAGCTAAGAAGGTCCCCTTTAAAATGATACCAAAGACAATATTATAGAACATTGAAAAATGTCCTGACCATGAGGCTAAACCAGGATATGCACCAGCGTCTAAAATGCAATTTACTTTAGGGGGTGGTTAACTTCATGAGCTGATAACTGTGATACAGCTGCCACTCAGGAATGGTTATCATACCAAAATATCATCTACAGACATGGATCCTTTCAAAAATTATAAGTAAGTTTTGCCACCTTGAGTGTACCGAAATAGGAAATTTTGGGCTCTGGCCCATGGACTATGGTGCCTGTGACTCGTCTCCGTTGTCAGAATGGAGCGCGTTCTCCATTGGTGTTCAGCTCAACCCTGACTGGGATGGATCAAAGCCCCGCCCCCACGTAACGGTTCTGGGAGACGTCAAAGAACTTCTCCCATTTCCCACCGGCGCCATTTTCTTTGACGTGGCGAGGACGGACGGTACATGTTTCACAAGGTAAAACCAGGCTGTCTTAATCACACGCAGGATATTTTATGCTAATTTATGTTTCGTTCATGATTTGTGCTTATTTAAGTTGTAACCGTGTGTTTCGTATTGAGCTAAATAGGGGGCTAACTGAACCAGACCGAGCAGCTGTGGTTCTAGCGTTAGGTGTGGCGCTCCCATCCGTCAGGTAGGTGAGTTATCGTGACGTCATGGTGACCAGTCTCCACCCTGACAACCAGCCTACTGACTACAATGCAGGGTGGTGTTATGAGCTAATGCTGGGGAGCAGTTTCAGAGCTGGACGTTGAAATGTGCAGTGTTTGGCGGGGGTGTTGCTAATCGAAGCAAGCCGGCTAACGTAGCCGCTGGTGGAAACGAGTGTGCTAGCCACTGGTGATTAGATTGGCAACTGAAATTCACATACGAACCCCATTTATTTACCAGGTGAAAACAAAACAGGAAAGAGAACAAATGTGCGTTCTCACACAATCTGACGTCAGAGTAAAATAACGGGTGTGGCGTGTTCCTACCGGACTGTGTTAAACGTGACACTATAAGGAGCGCCAACCTCCCTCCGCGGGACATATGCTAGGCCTCATGTCGGGTAACCATGCTGTGAACTAGACTAGCTATCTCCAGTTTATGGAAACGTCTTAAAAGTTGTCAGTTGCTACTAGGCTGCTTTAACAAGAGCTGCTTAATTAAACCAGAGCCCGAGGATATAAGGGCAGCTACATATTCAGCTGTGATTTTGTGCAAATTAAACTCTGCCATTTAGTGTAAGATTATTTGAACGTTTCATTAGCTAGCTAGTTAGCTAGCAAAGCAACGAGGCACCATAGCAACCCAGGAAACAAGTTTGCTGCATAGCCTCAAGCAAAGTTTAATTTCTCACAATCACTTGTTGATGATGATAAATGGCTACGCATACATATGTAACAATTCTGAGAGTAATAATGACACATCAATGGGGCAATTGGGGAGCTGATTTTGAGAAATTAAGCTTTTCCTGGCCTTACATCCTCTTCAATTTAATTTGTGACAGAAAGACCTTTAGGTTGCCTGTGCAGCTTTGCTGCTTGCCCTGAAATAGCATAGCCAGATAATTTCTAACAATCTGTTATCCGTCAGACAGGCTGTGGATTAATTCAGCAGTTCATATTAACAGACCCTGAGAAATACATGGGATTTGTATGTGAAAGGGTCTTTACTCTAAACGGTTTTGTGTTTGTTTTTTTAAACAGAGTTGGAAAATATCAGTTTAGAAAAATATCTGTATGTGTAGTCAAGGCCTGAGATTTGTGCTTTATTTCAAAGAAATGCCTGTTCAAGTGGAGCACAAGGGAATCCTGAAATGGGTACGAATACCAATGAAGGAGGACCCAATTCATTCAAGAAGGTAAGTAAGTGAAGGGGCAGCGCACTGATTTTCACATCACATCTGTTGCAATTTGAGTATGAGTACTGTAGCTAAATTCCCAACTGTTGCCAAAAAATATGTAATTTTCTAAAATAAAAACTGTTAATGTCAACACTGGTATATTCAGTTGCTCGTTTATCAGGAATACTGATTGTCACAGTTGAAAGCAATGGTCTAAAACAATAAATAATGGTATAGATGGCCTTGCAGCTTTGCTTCCTGAAGGTTATAATATTCAGTATTTGTTTAAACTAATTTAGACAGCTGTGGATTCAACTCTGGTCATTTTAGAAGGGGTCAGTTTGTTGTGCTGCTGAATTGTATCACATACGCATGTTTTTATTATTCTGACCACCTTCTTTCAAATTTTACAAAGTCAATGTATAAACTGCAGTTAATAGTGAGGGAAATTACAGTAAGTGTTTTGCTCTCAGTTCCAGCTAAATTCAACTTGTCAAATGGAACCAATGTGGATCTGAAAGACTCCTCAGGAGCTGATGTGGCTACTGATATTTTTGATGAACTAGTGAGACATGCTGCAGTCTCTTTCAAGCTGTTCATTGAGGACTCAGGTAAGAAACAGAAACACCCCTCTCATTACATTTAAGGTATTAGCAGATACTTTTATTTTATCCAAACCAACTTACAATACATACATTTGTCATTAGGAAGAGAAACAACTATTTATCACTACGGGTACAATTTCAGGGTTTCTGCGGGGTTTTAAGAAGTATTAAAAGGTAGTAAATCAACTTGGTGAAAATTAAGGCCCTTAAAAGATATTAAAATTTATTAATTGCCATTTTACAAGGTATTCAATTTTGCAGCCATCTTTTTCAAAGAATATCCCATTTGTTGTAAAAGTTTTTTCTGCTAAAAGTTCATGTGAAATTATTTGAACATAGCCTATAGTGCAAGCTATAGTGCAAGATTATGTATGTATACCAATATTTCAAGTTATCTTTGATTTAAGGTGAGACACTACATGTGAATAGGGTAAACATTTTAACTAATATATATCACCATGAAACTTCACCAGTTGTTTACTTACATTAAGGAATTATGCGCTGGGGTGTGTGAGTGTGTGGAGGGAAGGGGTTGGGGGTGGGGCATTGCAGCATACCCACTACATTATACTTGACTACACCACCTTAGGTGTCGCTGATGAAAACAGTTATAACTCAAAGTGGTGTCAAGATTTTTTTAAAAAAGTATTAAAAGGTAGTGAATTTAGCTTCAGTATTCCTGCATATACCCTGAACTACAGATATTCTAGAGCGAGCCACTGCAGTGATGTTGCCTTATGCGAAATATACTATGCAACTGAATCCTACACCCTTGTCCCCTTAGAGGAGAATGAAGTCTCGGAGGTCTCCTGCTCAGATGAGGGGTCATTCTCACCAATTGTGTCTGGAAGGTCATGCTCATCAATTCACTCTGTGAGGTCCATGGCAAGTTCAGACTCCACTGTAATTACAGAGAGCACCAAAGCACGGAGAAGGCAACTGGTAGAAGGACCACCTAATGATAAGGTGGCAAAAGATGTGAGTTGTTCTTAGGTTGTTGGTTGAATGTCATGCATTTTCAAAATGCATTGCAGGCTTACGTGTGACCTCTATATTGCAGATGGTCTACGTAGCTTTGCATCAAAAACCAGGAGGACAAGACATTCAAAGAGTACAACAAAACCAAAAGCCTTTCTGATCAAACAAGAAAGAAACTTGTCAACATCTTAGTGGGGGATATGATCGAGAATCATGGGTAAGTGACCAATATAGTCTTCTTCATAAACTGAAATCCTCATTAAAGTATCTGTCCTCTGTTGTCAACTTTTTACACTGGTCATGTTCAACTTATTTTGAACTAGATTTCACACTGACCTTGTCTTTAATCTGTCTTGCTATGGTGTAGGAGGGTCCCACCAGTCAATGTCCGCGTTACCTAGGAAAATAGACTAGTTTGGTGTGTTAATTATGAGTTGTGCATGTTTTGACATGGTTTCTCTGTATGTTAGATTGATCAAGACTTCACAGTGCTCTTTGGAGAAGACGTCTCTCTGGCAAGTTTATCGCAAAATGGCCAACATTCTTCAAAACCAGGATTATCACTCTGCAAAGACCTTCGCCCTGGTACTCATTTGGATGACCTTCTGTCCACTCAGGAGGAATTGAATGATTATGGTAAGTGATCTTACCATAATCATTGATCTGGTAAGTGAGCCGATCCAACAGGGAAGCTGGCATTGGATCGGCTGAGGGAGCCTGGTCTACTGCATCCGGTAGGCCCAGGGACCACGGCCCCCCGCCTAGAGCTGCACCCGAGGAGGAAGCACTGAGGGTGGTCTGACTGGATGTAGCTGCTAGCCAATGCAGACCGGCCGTTCCGACAGTCATCCTGGCTGGTGTTCGTTCTCTGGACAGACATTTTGGACTTGCAAATTTACTGAATGCACTGTGTTGACTGTTTGTGTGGAATTTTTTTCAGTGCTTTGTTCTCTCCGTTTTTGTGTGTTTTTGGTGGTGTCATTTTCTTTTGGATGTGTTTTTTGTCTTTTCTGTTGCACTGCTGTGGGTTGAGTGAAAAGAAATTTCGTCTCTTTTGTGTATGAAAGTACATGACTGGGATGACAATAAATTGTTTCTGATTTGTGAAGTGTACGCAGATGTTTGTTTGTCAGTGTTCTTCATGTGTGTTTATGAGCTATGACTGTGTATACTCATGGCATGCATGTGGTTGTTGCATTCTAATCCACTAGGATAGGACAGTGGCTTGGCAGCTATCCTCCTGCTCATTCATCTGTTGCCTCCGACTGCAAGAGGAAAAATACATGGAAAAATCAGTGCCACTGAAGCTGCTGACCATGTGATCAAGTTCATGAAGGTATGTTCTAGAATAGGGATGTAATGATATGAAATTTTCAGTACGATACAATACGATACGCGATTAATATCACGATACGATATTAATCGCGAAATTGATTTCTCCCCCCTTTAATTAAATGTATACCTGACTGAAATGAAGCACACAAACAAGTATTTGCTTGTCATACAATTACACTTTCTGTTTGCTGTATCCTACGATGAAGCATTGTAACACTTCTACACATTCATCCAAACAACTGTATATGGCATTGACTTGGACACTGCAAAGGAGAGTCCAAGGGTCAAGGAAATCAGGGTTAGAGTGAATAACATTGAGGTTTGAAAATGTTCACCTGTTAGATTTGCAAGGTACAGCACACAAGTTGTTCAGTTTTTTTTTCAACATTTGACGTTTAGCCATGCTTTGTACCCAGGGCGTACTTTGCATTTGAAATGTGGTGAACATGGGTGCTCATCTGTGTTTTACACTTATTGTGGATTCAAGAAACATTTGTTGAGAGTTCATGGAGATGGTGAGTTCTGTTGATGATTTGAACAATGTGGACAATAATGTTTGTGCCTCCTGACTTACTGCCAAGTGCTGATCCTCCGATCAGTTACCCTGCACCTCTTGAAGAAAGACAGTTACTGGATATGTGTAGCTCTATTATCGCTCAAGTACAAGCATCTGGAGTCTCTGATAGTACTATGCAGTCTTTAGTTGATTCAATGGAGGAACTTGTAAATGACATCCATGTCCAAGCGCAGGATGCTGTTCTTAAATGTCTTTCATCTGAGGTAACTGAACAAGTCTTAGATAAGGTTAAAGACTGTTTTGAGCAGCTTGAAAATCCATTGTCACTCCTCAATACCGAAACTAAGAAGCAAAGACATTTTGAGAAAAAAATGGAAAATCGTTGAACCTGTAGAGCATGTTCTTGGTGTGTGTTACGATGTGTGCAGAGATGAACGACTGGTGTATACAGTCAAGTTCCAGTCAATGACAAATTCATTTATGTGCCAATTTTGGGGACTCTTGAGTCTATATTTACCAACCGGGAACTCAACAACTGTTTCCAGCAAGTAAAACTTCATAAAGATGGCATTTTCAAAGACAATGATGGTTCATACTTAAGAAATCACACATTATTTTCACAGCAAGAACATGCGCTTCAGATTCCGCTTTGTTACGATGACTTCAAAATGGCCAATCCGCTCGGATCTAAAAAAAGGAGTACACAAACTTGGCTTTGTATACTTTATTTTAAGGAATTTGCCAACCAGGCTAAATTCACTTTTGATGAACATTCATCTTGCGTTGCTTTTTCATTCTGAGGATTTAAAGAAATATGGTTTTGGTCAAATCCTACAGCCTCTTGTCCATGACTTAAAAGTTTTGGAGACACAGGGAATCCAGGTGCCCTTTTCAGATACACCATTGAAGGGATCTGTTATTCAGGTTACTGGGGATAATTTAGCTATATGTGGCCTATTTGGTATGGTTGAGTCGTTCAGTACATCTTATTGTTGCCGATTTTGTTTAACTGACAAAACAAATATGTCCTGATATAACTGCCGCCTCTGGAAATGAAGTGTAGTAGTCTATGACAGTCAATATGTAGTTGTTCTGGATAGGACCTACTAGGTCAATACCTATTTTTGTCCAAGGCCTGGGTGGTAGTTCAAGTATGTCCGATATAACAACTGCCTCTGGAAATGAAGTGTAGTAGTCTATTACAGGCAATATTTAGTTGTTCTGGATAGGACCTACTAGAGCAATACCTATTTTTGTCCAAAGCCTGGGTGGTAGTTCAAGTGGTTGGAGGGGTTGATCTCTGTGTAGCAGCTGGTTGAGCACACAGGCAGACCAGTTTCTAATCAGTCTCTCAACATCTATGTCCATGCTAGGCCAATAGAACTTGCTCCTCAGATATTGTTTTGTACGTACCACTCCTTGGTGTGTCTCGTGTGCGATCCTCAGCATTTGTTTCACCATTGCTTTTGGTAACACAATACGGTGTCCTCTCAGTATAAGTCCGTGTGTACTTAACTCTTCTGCATATCTGTTGTATGACTGCAATTCCTCCGGGACTGGGTTTGACCATTTTTCTGTCCCCACACTTGTCTTCAACTGCTTGAGTGTTTCATCCTCAGTCATTGCCTGTTTAGTGTCCTTAAGTGTTATTGTTTGCACACTATGCATAGTCACTGAAAGCACTCTGTCCACACATGTTTCCACATACCCATTATCCTCTGTCTCTGGTAAGGGAAGTCGTGATAATGAATCCGCCACATTGGATATTCCTACTATGTGTTCGATCTTATAGTCATATGGTTGTAGTCTCAAGCCAAGTCTCTGTATTGGGGGTGGTAACAGTGTTGCTTTCTCTGGGTTGACCATGTAAAGGAAGAATTTGTGATTTGTTTGCAGTGTAAACTTGCCCCCCCCCCCCACAAGTATGTTCTAAAATGTTCCACTGCCCAAACGCAACCAAGAGTTTCACGCTCTATCTGAGAATAGCGGTGTTCTGCTGGAGTCAATGAACGGCTCGCATAGGCTATTGGCTTGTTCTGTCCATCTGATTGGGTTTCTAACAAGACCGCCCCTAGTCCTACTGGGCTTGCATCACTAATGACTACTGTTAGTGCATCTAGCTTGAAGTATGCTAGGCATGGCTCACTTACCAATACTTCTTTCATTGCTTGGAATGACTTTTCTGTTTCTGTGGTCCACTCCCATTCCTGTCCTTTTCTAGTCAGCTTACTTAGGATAAGTTTGCATAGTTCGGTATGAACTTCATCGGGAATCCGAAGTTGCCTAGGAATGTGTGCAGTAACTGCACGTTCTCTGGTCTTGGTGCATTACAAACTGCCTCGACCTTCCTTGGGTCTGGTTTGATTCCTTCGACCGTAATCACATGTCCAAGTATCTCTATCTGTTGTAATCCGAATATGCACTTGACTCTGTTCAGGGTTAGACGTCTGTCCATGAATCTCTGGAACACTTGTCTCAGTCTCTGTTCAAGTTGCTTGTCGTCTTCAGCAAAGACCACCACATCATCCATATAACAGACAGTACCGGGCATTCCACATAACAGAGTCCATAGCCTTCTGATAGACTTCGGGTGCGCTCGACAATCCAAACGGGATTTTTCTGAAACGGTAGCACCCTCTGTGTGTGATGAACGTGGTCAGGTGTCTTGATTCAGGGGCTAACTCACACTGCCAAAACCCTTTACGTGCATCCAATTTGGTAAACACTTTTGCTTTCTGCACTGCTTGTAAGATGCTATCAACAGTTGGTACTGGATGTCTTTCTCTGATCACAGCACGATTAACTTCCCTAAGGTCTACGCATAGCTTCACTTCTTTTGTGTCTTTCTTTGGGATGATTAGAATATTGAGAACCCATTCTGATCCTTCATTCACTTCCTCTATTATTCCTTGGTCAAGCATTTTGTCTAGTTCCTGGTTTATAGCTTCTATCATTGGATAAGGGACGCTCCTTAAACCCTGAGCTACAGGTGAGACCTTCTCGTCGACTAACTTTATGACTGCAACCCTTGATTTGACCTAGTCCTTTAAAGAGTGATGGGTATTCATTTGCTAACTCACTGAATCTCTCTGTCTGGCCTACTGTGTTCACATTTACCCCAGGGTTCAGTATCTTTAAAGCAAAGCATGTCCCCCCCCCCAGCAATGCCTCAACATTTCCTTCTATCACATATATGTCATCTTTTATGACCTTGTCTTGCCATCTCAACTCTGCCTCAAAATAACCTGCACATTTAAGTGGAGTAGTCTGGGCATAGGCATAGAATCGCTTCTTGGTTGGCTTCAGTTCTGTTCTATTGGACAATACTCTCTTATACAGATGTTCTCCTATGAAGTTTCTACCACTTCCTGTATCTATAACCATTTTCAGCTTTAGTCCGTTTATTCTTATTGTCTCAGTACCTTCAGAATTGACAGCATGAATAAACTCCTCTGAATCTGAGTCAGAAGGCTCATAAACTGCTCTAACTGTTTTACCGGATTTGGACTTTTCCTTATCCTTATTTCTGTCTTCTGTTACAGTTCTTTTCCTTTTGTGTGCTATTTTTCTCTCTGCACACTCTCGCATAGTGTCTGATTTTGTTACAGAACAGTCACTTTGCTGTCTTGGCGCCACATTCATCGGCTTTGTGAGTTGCCATTCCACATCTGTAGGACTTGGTGTCGCTGTTGAGTCGTTTTCCGTCAGCATGTCTGCTTCCTTCTAGCGCTGTGGCTTTCCTTTGATCAGTGTGCCTCTTTGTGAAGTGAACATGGTTGTATTTCGCCCTGTAACTACTGTTCTCAAAAAATAACTTTGATTCTGCTTGTGCAGCTTCAAAAGCCCTCGCAATTGACAGTGCTTTGTCTAAAACCAGTCCTTCCTCCAGTTACAATATGTCACGCAGTTTTTTCATTGAACATTTTTCCACAGTCTGATCTCTTAGCATATCATTTTCCAGTGTGCCGAAGTCGCATGATTTAGCCAGTTCTCTTAATGCGTTCACAAAAGCATCTATAGACTCTTCTGGTAACTGCGCACTCTGTCTAAATTTGTGTCTTTCCAAAACCACATTTCTCCGTGGCGTGAAATATGCATCTAGGACTGCAACAGTCTGAGCATATTGTAACGTGCATGGATAAGAGGACACGCTGGCCGCTGGCTCGCGGGTCTGACCCTTTAGTCGAGCGGTTAGCGATGTCTCATGCGGTGCGGGCGATACGGGTTCGCGTCCCGGCCACGGCAGTTTCTGTGGTTGCTTTGTCCCCCGAATTCGCTACATTGGTGTCAGAAGTAGGATGGAGCGACCGTAAGGCCATCGGAAGTGTGTGCGCCCTGAGGTGTGAAGGAGCTGATATGCTTAAGCGCGGGGACGCGCTTCCCGAAGGAGGGGGGTAGTGTAACGTGCATGGATAAGAAGACACGCTGGCCGCTGGCTCGCGGGTCTGACCCTTGAGTCGAGCGGTTAGCGATGTATCCTGCGGTGTGGGCGACACGGGTTCGCTTCCCGGCCGCAGCAGTTCCTGTGGTTGCGTTGTCCCCCGAATTCGCTACAATATGTACCTTTCTCTCCCGGTAGATTAGCAAAAATCCTCTGAGTGGGCGCTGTCTAAATTTGTGTCTTTCCAAAACCACATTTCTCCATGGCGTGAAATATGCATCTAGGGCTGCAACAGTCTGAGCATATGTACCTTTCTCTCCTGGTAGATTAGCAAAAATCCTCTTGAGTGGGTGCTTCAATACAATGCAAAAGAATAGCTCTCTTTACCGCGTCCTGTGCATGAATAGTTCCGCTGGCGATTTCAACGAAATTATACGAGTCCTTCCTTAACGTGTTCCGTGAATAAATCAGATGCTCCGAGGTTCAGTGGGATCGGTGGGACTAGTTGAGCATGGTAGGCGGGTCCTGGTGCGGCTGAGGCTGCGGATTGCTGTCCTCCATCCATGGCTATCGAATGCTAAAATATCCTAGCCTAGCTTACTTTGCTAGCAGTTCCAAACTTGCACTTCCCTGGCGAAGTGAACGTGAATTATGTGTCATCCTTTCTTGCCTTTGAGTTCGTTGCAAATTAGCAAATGACCATCCTCGTCGCCATAAAAGTTGTGTTGTTTAAAGAAGTCCTTGGTTCTTTTAACTTGCTTTAATAATGTAGCCAAGCTGGCCGAGCAGTGACGCACTGGAGGCAGTGTTATTAAAAATGGCAAGATGGATTTATTGTCTTGGTTATGGTATCAAATTTTGCCAGTCAGGAGAGGGGGACATTTTAAAAAAAAAAAACTCCCAATATAATCTCAATTCCTAACTAAACTTTAAACTACAATTTACCTTCAATAATTAAACTCAAAAGATAACACTCAATCCTGGCATTCAAAGTTCCTGGCCTATAGACAGGTGTTGACCCCTGCTCATGTAACGACCCTCACTTGTGCAGGTGTTCGTGATAGAGATTCAGACCAGGGGTTCCTAACAGTGGCTTTTATTGCCTGCATTCACAAATAAAACAACAATCCATGAGATTTCTGCTGCAACGCGACTACATACAAGTCTCCAGCGGAGATGGTCTAGCTCTAAGGTACGGGTCGCGCAAATGCCCAAAATGGGTCAAAGCGAAAGTAAATAGACAAACAGTCGCCCAGCCTCATATTTAACCTTAGTGAATGCGGTACAACATCTGGGGTTTACACAAACCGTCAAAAAGCATTGGATTACAATAACATGTTAAAATACAAATTTTGGGAGAATTCACTTTATCTGAGTGAGGTCATTTTCAACTCTGTTACACCCACCCCCACTGAATTCTGGACAAAATTATACACATGTTCGCAAACTATAGCTATGATTCCTCTGGTGTCATGGGACTACACAGAAGAAGACCGACTCTAGAAGTATCCTTTAAGGATGCGGTTGACAGGGAGCGACGTCAAAAACTCTCCAACCAACCACTGGTTATAGAATGCCTTACACATTCTACACTGGCCTAAAAACTGTCAATACACATAGAAGTAGGTATAAGTGTTCACCTAGTACCGCACTTCTAAGGACATTAGAAAGATCTGCAAAAAAAAAAGAAAAAAACAAAGAGACTTGTGCCCTAAGAGCTTGAACTACAGCGCTGCGTACAGTCTGAACATTCTGCCGCAGTCGTCTAGTGACATCTCATCCAGCTATCGTGTAAAGGAGCCTGTTAACTGGTCGAACTACAGGACCCAGACGTGTAGTGCGGTGTGGTGCAGACTCAGGCAGTTCAGTGGGTGCAACAGTATGTGCAGCGTCACTTACAGAGTCAGAAGTAACTGTAGACAAAACTGTGTGATGGCCACTAACAGTCGAGGTGTCATCCCTATCAACAGTGTCATCAGTGAGTGAGGCGTGAGAGAGTTCAGAGTGTGAGTCTGGGACCTTGTCAGTCAACACGTCGTTAGTAAAGTCAGTAGAAGGCTCCCTAGCACCTCCTTCAGGAGACTGTTGACTTGGGGTGTTGTTCAGGTGACTGACCCATTCTCTGGTTCTCTCCTCAGACGCAGGCAGGATATCTGAGTAATTTTCAGGTTCAGGGACGCTCACAAGACTGTGCACATCATCAACTCCACATTGAGTCTCATCCTGCTGAACGGACACTTGAGTCTGAGTGTGCTCTGACGTAGCTTGACCTGAGGCTATGGAATGGACAGAGACGGAGGACTGGACGGAGGACATTGAGATACCTGACTGAGAAGACTGTGGCACATCTTGAATAGGAAGAAAATTCACCAGCATAAGTAGATTACGATGGACAGTCCGCTCACGCCCTGTGACAGTGTCCTGTATCTTATATGTGTGCGTTTGCGGATTCAGCTCAGTCACAGTGTAAACAATAGACTCCCATCAGTCAGCAACTTTTCTCTTTCCTCTCTCTTTCTTATTAGCCACAAGCACGCGGTCTCCAATTTCAATTGTCGGTCCTTTCGCATTCCTGTTATACAGTCTTGCCTGTCTGTTCTGTTCCTTTGTCACATGCTCTTGAGCAATTAGCATGGCTTCCTTAAGGTCCTCAGACAGCTTCGTGACATACCTGCCAAAGTCGGTCACATCAGGGTCAGTCAAGATGTTTCCAAACAGGATATCTACTGGAAGACAGGGCACCCCTACAAACATCAGGTAAAATGGTGCATATCCTATTGTCTCATGGGCAGAGCAATTGTACATGAATGTGAGAGTTTGTAAACATCTGGGCCAGTCTTGCTTTGATTCTGAGGGAAGAGCTCTGATCATATTGCCCAGCATTCGATTAAAACGTTCGACGCTGCCATTTCCCATCGGGTGGTATGGAGTAGTATGGGACTTTCGCACACCAGATAACTGTAGAAGTTCAGCGATCAACTCGCTTTCAAAGCTTGGACCCTGGTCACTGTGGATCCCCTCAGGGAATCCATAGACGCAGAAATACTTCTCCCAGAGGACTTTCGCTACTTGTTTGGCTGATTGATCCCTGCAGGCAAAGGCCTGAGCCAGTCTGGTAAAATGGTCGGTCATTACTAAAACATCCACAGATTTGTTGTGCGAATCTTCAGCTGACCAGAAATCAATGCATACAAGTTGCAGTGGTCTGGAAGTGACAATACTTTCAAGAGGAGCTCTTCCTACAGGCTCGGCCATTTTGCTCACTATACAACGCTGACAACGACGAACGTATTCTCTCACATCTCTGTCCATGTGCAGCCAAAATAATCTCTGTCTGGCAATGCTCAGGGTTCTTGAGTGACCTTGATGACCTGCACTGTCATGCACTCCTTTCAAGACTTTAGTCTTCAGACAATCAGGAACAACAAACTGATGGCGTCTTGTCTTCGAAATTTGATCACGTGACACTCTGTACAAGACGTCATCACTCAGAACAAACTTTTCCCAGTGTTTCAGCAGCCTTAGGACTTGACTCGACTCCTGTGCTCTTTCCCGTCTGGATGGTCTCCGAGACCTCTCAACAAAAAAACGAATGCAAGACAACGTACTATCTCTAGATTGTGCATCACGGAGATCTCCAGCAGTAAAGGCAGGCAGGCTGGGCAAACCGTCAGGAATGAGCTGGGGTAGGTGACGCACAAGGGCTGTGGCTACAAGACGTGTTTGCTTCTTTGCCATTACAGACTGGTTGGTTGACTCTCTGAAGGTCTGTTGAATAGCTGTGTCAGACAAAACAGCAGCTTCTCTGGTGAGGTCATGAAGTGGTTCACTGACCAGTCTGCAACCGACACTTTTGCAAAAAGGGACACGGCTGAGAGCGTCAGCAACAATATTTCTTGGGCCTGGCACATATTTGATGTCAAAATTGTAACTGGCTAATTTTGACACCCATCGCTGCTCACAACAGTCAAGTTTAGGTTTAGTCATAATATGAGTCAATGGATTATTGTCAGTCCACACAGTAAAGTCGTGGCCTTTCAACCAGTGGCTAAACTTGTCACAAACTGACCACTTCAGTGTAAGAAACTCTAATCGATGGGCTGGATAGTTCTTCTGTGACCGAGTTAAGGACTTGCTAGCAAATGCAATTGGTCTAGCCACTGAGTCACCTTCACGCACTTGAGATAAAACGGCCCCAAGGCCATCCAACGAGGCGTCCGTAGACAGCAAAAACGGTTGACTAAAGTCTGGGTGGGCCAAAACAACGGAATCTATGAGGGCCTGTTTGAGTTCAGCAAATGCCCTATCATGGTCAGTAGTCCAGTCGGTTGATTTTAGTTTGCGGCTCACTACAGCACACCTAGGTTTTCGGCCTTTCTTCTGTTTCTGACCAGCCAGCAGTGAGAACAGGGGCTTCGCAAGGGCTGAGTATCCTGGGATGAAGTGCTGATAAAAATTTAGCATGACAAGAAAAGATCGCACACGTTTCTCAGATGGTGTCACTCCATCCGCTTCCATCAAGTCAGTCACAGTCATACTGCTTATGCTCTCAACTTTGCCTGGGTCAGTCGAAACTCCATGCTCGTCAACAATATGGCCAAGGAATTTGACAGACTTCCTCAAAAAGTAGCATTTCTTAGGTGCCAATTTCAAGTTGTGGGCACGGAGTCTTTTGAACACCATTTCAAGACGTGCAAGGGCAAAACTTTCATCAGGAGCAAAAGTCAAAATATCATCTAAATAGCATAACAGACTTAGATAATTTTGATCACCAAAAATGGAAGTCATCATTCTCATGAAACTCCCTGGACTGTTACAGAGCCCCTGTGGCAGCTTGTTGTATTCGTAAAGCCCCATAGGCGTAGTGAACGCTGAATACTTCCTGTCATCCTCATGTAAGGGCATGTTATAAAATCCTGAAGTCAAGTCCATTGTGCTGAACAGTGAATTGCCACCAAGTGCTGCCAAGCAATCGGCCTGATGTGGCAGAGGGTGAGCGTCCTTCAAAGTCCTCTTGTTCAGCCACCTGAAGTCAGTACACACACGCAAATCACCATTCTTCTTCCAGATAAGGACTAATGGTGAGGCATACTCGCTTGTTTCACTTAAGACCTGACGTAGTTTTTGATACTGGCTCGGTGGCACACGTCTGAAAGGAAGTCTGAATGGCTTTTGGTCAATCAAGTGGATTCTGTGGACAAACTCTTCTGCTTTGCCGCAGTCAAGGTGGTTGCGTGAGAAGACATCCTGGTAGTGAACAATAAGTTTGGACAACTTGTCTTTACAGTCCGATGACGCATCACACAGGCTGATGTCCAGCTCACTCAGGCCAGTGGACTCTAGATTCTCCCCAGCACATCTTGCATCAGGACAGACAGGAGTAGCAGGCACGGTGGAAGCGCTCTGATGACCACTGACTAGGTCTAAATCTTCCAAAGCGACACAGGGTACCAGGTCAGCAAGCTTAGCGTTACGTCTCAAAAACAAAGGCTTTTCAGAGACATTCATCACTTTCAAGGGAACCCATCCATCTGCCCACAGGGGTGTGACAACTCTGGCGACCATCAGTCCTTTGGGTGCAGACCGTGCTGACGTAGGCTCTGTCATTACCGCACTACCAGGAGACACATGTGTGAGTTATGGCAGCTTTCCTCACAGAAGGTATTCACAGCCGGGTTGAAGGCAAGTGGCCGAGTTGCAACGTACTGTGCCTATCTTGTCAGGCATTTCACCAGCGCCCCATCTATGCAAGCCAGCTAGCATGGAGAGAAAATGTTCGGTTTCAGTGTCGGTAGAAGACGGTGCAGAAACTGCTGTCCAGTACGTACTACACTTCTTTGACTCACACAGTATGTGTTTGATCACATTGGTTCCGATAATTAGGTCATCATGTTGTCCTTCAACTACAATCGTCGGCACAATCATTTTGCAGTGATTAACTTCCATGTTAATGTAAAAGGCTGACTTCGGGTGCACTCGTCGACCACCGACACCAATGAGAGTCACATCGGTGGAGAATCTCTCTGCTTCACACACTGCTCCAACAGAGAGCAGGTTACGCATAGCAGTATCACTGACTGTACATGCCATTGAGCCACTATCTAGCATACCCCCAAGAGTCACTTTGCCGCCCACCTTCACTGGTACGTAAAATAAGCTGTCACTGCCACCCACAGTCTGAGTGTTTTGATACACAATGTTTGTTGACTGAAATTGAGAAAAATTGACAAAATTAAAAGTTGAATCAAAAATATCGGTGTCTAGCGAGTGGGAGGATTCTTTATGACCTGTATTGCCTCCCTCTGAATACAGGTCAGCTAGTTTCCCGAAGCCGGGCTGAGTTGGGGCGGGGCATTGTTTGGACAGTGCTGCCTTGAGTGACCAGGGGCCAGACACTTGAAACAGAGATGGTCAGATTTGCAGTGAAACAAGGTGGAGTGATTAACATCTCCACAAACTCTACATGGCGGTGCGCTGAAAGGGCTGGGGCGTTTCTGACTACGCTCAGGATTGCGCGGCTCCACCCTGGCCAAGACTCTCTCAAGCATGCTCCTCATGCGGCCGAGGACTCCATCATCAGGCTGCTGAGCATTCTGTGGCGGCGGGACGTGCTGTGGTCGCTGGACGTTCTGCTGGACACATGCAGAGTCTGAGCATGAGCTGGGAGTCTGAAACAAAGATGTGGCATGAGAACATGGTGGACAAGTTGACTGGGGGTCCATCCGATGAGAATCAGAGTGAGCGCAGGTGTTTGAATCATTGTCGAACGCAGCTGCAGGGTGACTTTTCAGCTGTGGGACACTGTAAGATGTTGCAGACGCACCCCATTCCCTTTGATATTCATCTATCCTGAGCTGGATGTCTTTAGAGGTCCACTCACTGACAGGCTTGCATTTCAAAATTGAGGAAAGCTGCGGATCAGGGCAGTGCTTCGCGAACATTTGTGCCACCTCTCCACTTATGTTCTCCATTCTCCTACCCTGACGGTGCGGTCCCTCATCAGCTGTGTCTGCTGCTTTGTTTAGTCTGATCCAGTAGTCGACTGGATTTTCTTTTGGATTGGGCAGTGTGGTGTAAAAATCTTGCAACGGAAGTGATGATGAAGACTGACTGAAATATCGCTTTAGAATGTCATACATCAGATCTGGGTTCTGCTTCACATCAAGTGTGTCATCACTCCTCAGAGCTACTTTGACCACGTCTCTTGCCTTTCCTAAAAGCCTTCCTTGTATCTCATCCGCCTGTTCAGCTGTTGTGTAAGACTGTTTCCTATGGTGAGCTTTCGTCATGGCTATCCATTCCTGAACAGAGTACTTGTCAGAACTATTTCCCCTAAAAGTCACAGGTTCACGTTCAGTCTTGACATGAACTACTACTGGCATTGTGTTATGTTGTGTAGGGCCTGAAGTCAGAACAGTCGCTGGTTTGTCAGTCAAAGGTGTATCATGTGTATTAGTACGATCAGTAAGTCCAGAAAAGAAAAGTCTAGCTGCAATGGAGTTACCTATTTCCTCTCCCAGTTGGTTGCATGGCAATGCTATCATTCACCGGAGTAGAAGTCTGTGCATCCACCCTCAAAAACTGTTCGCTAGGAGACCAGCCCGGGCTCACACTATGCCCCCTGTCCCAAACATCACTAACATGTTCTTGAAGACCACCTGCACTCTCACTTCCATACCCACTAGACCTGGGGTGCCCAACCAGTCGATCGCGATCGACCAGTCGATTGGGGGCTGATTGCCAGTCGATTGCGAGATGATTTTGAAGAATTGAGTTAGATTTTGAAAAAAAAAAATCGGCAGTCCCTTGTGTTCACATCTTGATTGACATCGAATCTGACCAACCATGAAGAGGCAAGGTCAGCACTGGTCCTGTATTAGTCAGATTCAACATCAATCAAGCTATTATTGGTCTCTCACTCGCGAGCTCTGACGTAACTTAGCGTCAAAGTGGAGAGACGAGAGCCGCGGCTAACGGTAGCGAGACCGACTTCTCTTTAACTTTATTGTGTGTGTTCAGCGACAAACAACAAAAGTGGCAGAAGCCAACGATCGAAACCTTATCATTTCCACAGTGAATGGGAGGAAGCTTATTTTTTCGTTTACTCAAACGCAAAATCCATCTGTCTGATCTGCGCCACGATTCTGTAACCCAACCAGCTACAAAGAACTGGTAAGCATCCAGACTTTTGTATGCTTTTAGGTCAGCACCTGTGTATGGGGACACTCCGTTGGTAATGTAACCGGTTATTTTCTTGCCCGGTGCGGGATTCGATATGGGGTGTACTGCACCACAAGGCGACATCACTAACTGCTTGGCTAAAGGGTCAGACCCATTAGTTAGGGACTAACGTGTCTTATTAGTAGTTTACAGTAACATAGTGGTACAGATCGTGTGGATTGAACTCAGACAGACTGGACGGTTTTGCTAGATCCGTGAACACATCGGTAGGAAGAAAGCACGGGTCGGTAGCTAACCCTGCTATCGCTAGCTTCTCCACATATCGCTCTTTGTGCCGTCCTACAAGGTGACTCACTTCACAGGACAACTCCACAACATTACTCTGACTATTGGTAGCCATCACTTAAATTTAAACTATAATAGCTACTCATCCGTTGCAATATTTTTTTTTTTCGCTTTTGAATTTCCCGGTCTATCACTTCCTGCCGTCCGTCATGGCGTTCATATTCCCCGCGAGTGGGATGTGACGTCACGTGCAAAGGGTCAATACCGAAGAAGGGTCATTGGGAGCGCCATTTTAAAACGGTGCCCAAAAGCCGTGATACAGATTTCCCGGTGAAAACAGCTCCACCAACCAGAAAACTGCAGGAGTTGAAGTCTCAGCTAGCAATGCAGCAGTCCACTTTTACGAGACCCAGCGCCGAGGGTGAGGCTGCAACGACAGCGTCGCATCGCGTCAGTCATGTTCTTGCTAAACTGTGGAAGAGGCGTTTGCTGTGGCTGCACGCTTCGGTGATTTCAAGAATAAAACGGACATTGTGAATGCCATTAAAGACGTTCAACTACTCCGGAATACTGTCACACGGCGCTGTGAGGAAATGTCTGGGAGTCTTCATGAGCAACTGAAGAAAGACGCTGAGGCATGTGAGTGTTTTCCCCTCCAGTCCGACGAGTCAACCAATATGGCGGATGTGGCGCAGTTCTGCATTTTCATTAGAATGGCCTTTGACGACATTATGAGCGCAGAAGAAGAGCTGCTCACTATTTTGCCACTTAAAGGACAGACTAGAGGCGAAGATATTTTTCAAGGATCCATGGAATTCGTTAACCAGAATAAACTGGCCCCTTTTAAACTCATCTGCATTACAACTGATGGCGCACCTGCTATGGTAGGCCGTACTAATGGGTTCGTTGGATTGTGCAAGCAAAGTGATTCTTACCCCTACTTCCTTAATTATCATTGCATAATTCACCATTAAGCCATTCACCATTAAAAGAAAATGAGATGTGAAATGTTCACATCTCATTTTCTTTTTTTCTTTTTTTTTACCTATCAACATATCAAGACAAGTACAAAACCTAACTGAGAGGTAGGGTAGACTACCTGATCCTCTCTGTTGTGGTATGGAGGTTATTCTGCTCCGTGTATACTTACAACACTAAACTACAAATTCAGTCTTTTAACAGGCTTGGCTGCCCTGCCAACTCTGGTGTGTAGTCCAGAGTCTGGCTGGCTTCCAGACGGTGAAGGCACTACTCTCAAATGAGAACGGTTTCTTCGGAGACTGCCTGTTGAGGTTTGGATCACGTATGAACGTGGTGTCCCTGCTGATCCAGAGACGACTCCTGTGTGTGAAACATTCTGTATCCAAACTCTCTGACCTGGTTGGAGTGGTGGTGTCTCCCGTGCTCTATGTCATCTGTTGTGTCCTTCAGCCCATTGTCTTTTAAGCTCCTGGTCTTTCAACTCAAAAGCTCTCAAGTCTCGCCATGCTGGTTTGAGAGTGCGTGGACACGCCGGAAGGGGTGTTTGGATGTTGCGGCCCATCAGGAGCTGTGCCGGTGATACTCCATGGGCAAGAGGAGTAGCTCTGTACGCCATAAGCGCTTTGTGAGGGTCCTCACTCTTCTGCAACAAGGATTTCACAGTCTTTACTGCAAGTTCAGGTTCCCCATTGCTTTGTGGGTAATGGGGGCTACTGGTAACATGTTGAAAGTTGTAATCTTTAGCAAGATCTGCAAACTCTGCAGCAGCAAACTGCGGTCCGTTGTCTGTGACGAGTGTACATGGCACCCCATGGCGGCTAAAGATGACTTTTATTTTCACAATCAC
This sequence comes from Lampris incognitus, assembly GCF_029633865.1. Taxonomy (NCBI): domain Eukaryota; kingdom Metazoa; phylum Chordata; class Actinopteri; order Lampriformes; family Lampridae; genus Lampris; species Lampris incognitus. The sequence goes on from NC_079215.1 coordinate 62,113,100, forward strand.
AGCTGTTGCTGAAGTGCTTGTTAAATTGGTAATCTCAATGTATCTTGAATAGTAATCAATGACTACTAAATACTGACCCTTCTTCCACTCAAATAAGTCAGCTGCTAGCCGTTCCCATGGGCGTGATGGCAAGGGTGTGGTCATCAGAGGTTCTGTGGCATATTGACTCTCTTTAGCACAAATTTCACACTGACGTACCTTCTCTCTGATCTGTTTTGTCAGCCCAGGCCACCACACTGCTTCATGGGCCCTGGCCATGCATTTCACCATTCCCTGGTGACCCTGGTGAATTTTGTCCAAGATGTCCTTTTGCATGCTTGCTGGAATCAGTATTCTCTTTCCTTTCATCAACGGGCCATCCACCATCAACAGGTCGTTTCTGTATTGCCAGAAAAGCTTTAACTGTGGCGCAGAACTGCTTCTTTCCCATCCTGTGTGGATCAGGGAGGACAGCTGCTTACACACTGGATCTTCTTCTTGTGCTCTTCTTATTTGTAGCAACTTCTCAGGTGGGGCCGGGAGTTGCTGGATGACCTCATTGATTTGAGCTGTGACGTTGTTCTGAAGCGCAAGGTCTTCCTCTGTTGCAGTACGCTGGAGTGGAGCTCTTGATAGAGCATCAGCTGCAATAAGATTTTTCCCTGGTTCACGTACGATTGAGTAGGAAAAATGCAGAAGTCTCAATCTGAAGTGCATTATACGAGGCGGGACGTCATCCAGCGTCCTTGAGCTGAGAAGGCTGATTAACGGTTTGTGGTTGGTTCGCATCACAAAGTGTAGGCCCAGGAGGTAGGTCTGAAATCTTTCGCAAGCCCAGGTGACAGCAAGGGCCTCCTTTTCAATTTGGGCATATCTGCACTCTGTTTCAGTCATGCTGCGAGATATGAAAGCCACTGGCCTCCAGTATCCAGGTTATTGAAGCTGAGATAAGACCCCTCCTAATCCGTAAGACGATGCGTCTGCTGACACCCTGGTCAGTTTCTCTGGACTGTACCGGACAAGGACAGTACATGAGCTGAGCTCGTTTTTCACCTTTTCAAAGGCACACTGCTGCGCTGCTCCCCACATCCACATGTTTTCTGCTTTCAGGAGTTCTCTGATTGGCCCATTGAGCTCTGCGATGTTAGGAGAGAATTTCCCCACATAGTTGACCATCCCCATGAAGCGTTTTACGTCAGCCACATCTTTGGGTGGTAGCATCTCTCTAATTGCCCTAATCTTCTCAGGATCTGCTTGTATGCCCTCTGAACTGACAACGTGTCCGAGAAATTTGACCTGCCTCACTGCGAACTGAAATTTGTCATTCAGACTTGGGCCCCGCTGCTGCAGTCTTTGCAACACTTGATGCACCCTGTCATCATGCTCTTTGGTCGTGGCACCGAACACCAGGATGTCATCCGCATGACACAAAATTCCTTCTAGGCCATCAAGCATCTGCATTAAATGCTTCTGAAAGTGTTCTGGCGCAGATGATATTCCAAAGGGAAGCCGATTAAAACAATAACGGCCAAATGGTGTGATGAAGGTGGTGAGTGGGGCTGAATCTTTGTGCAAAGGCACCTGCCAAAAACCGGCAGTGGCATCCAGTTTGGAAAAAATCCTAGCTCCTGCTAGCTTAGCTAGCGTCTCATCAACAGCTGGAAGAATATGTCTCTCCCTGCACACATTTTTGTTCAGGCGGGTTAGGTCGACACATATTCTAATTTTTCCATTAGGTTTTGGTACTACGACCATTCCTGAGCACCACTCTGTAGCTTCCTCTATGGGAGAAATAACGCCCATTTCCTCCATCCTTTTTAACTCTTCTTGAACTTTTCCTCTTAAGGGCAATGGCATATGGCATGGCACAGCGAGGGCAAAGGGAGTGGCATTTTCTTTTAATTTAATTTTGTATTCTCCCTCTAGCTTACCTAAGCCTGTGAAAACTCTGGGATATTGTTCTTTGTAGCTTACCTCAGCTGCTGTGATAGTTTGCACAGGGCTGAGCAGGCAGAGGTCTTGTATCGCTGGTAAGCCAAGCAAAGGAGTCACTAACTCTGGCACAACATACACCTGCTGCTTCGCTACAATTCCATTGTGATTAATATCCGCAGTAAAATGTCCCTTCCCTTCTATGGGAGAGTTACTTGGTCCACACAGTCTTTTGGTTGTCAGTAGCAGCTTTCCATGTCGCTTTTGTGAATACAAATTTGCCGGGATAGCTGTCACTGCAGCGCCCGTGTCCAACTTGAACGTCATCTGCTGACCATTCACTGCAACCGATTTCTGCCAGAATGTGTCGGATTTTGTACAATTCACTGTGCCCAGGAACAATGTCTCTACGCTTTCATCCAAGTCATTTTCCTTCATTTCTTCCACTCTCATTTTCGTTTTACAAACAGCGGCAAAATGCCCCCTTTTCTTACATTTCTTGCACTCAGCAGTGCGCGCGGGACATGCATTGAATGAATTTTCATGTGCCTACCCATGTCTGCCACATTTAGTATTTGCATTATTTTGCAATCTTTCCTTTGGTTTAAAACCACTTTTTCCGTGTGGAGAGTATTTCTGTTTGAATTAGAATCTAACTGCACCCATGTTTGCATCTGTGCCATCTGTGCTACTCTGTCTCAATGCAGGCTGTTGCTTTTTAATTTCCTCACTTTGGCGGATTTTTGTGATAGCTTTCACGAGAGTCAACTCAGAATCTAGCTGTAACTTCTCTGAAAGTCCATGGTCTCTGATACCTACGACAAGGCGGTCTCTGATCATCTCATCTTGGAGAATTCCATACTGACAATGCTCAGCCAGTTCATGCACAGCAGTAATAAACGCTTCAACCGTCTCACCAGGCTCCTGGCTACGTTTGTTGAATTTAGCTCTTTCGTAGATCACGTTATGCTTGCATATGAAATGTTTATCGAATGCTTGCTTTACTTTGTCGTACTTTTTCTTGTCCTCACCCGTCAGTGCTAATGTGTTCAGAACGTCATCCGCCATGTCTCCCATAGTGTAAACTAGCGAGTTAACTTGATACTCTTGACTCTTTGCATTTAGTCCTGCCACTATGTGGAATCTTTCAAAACGTCGGATCCAATTAGGCCAACTACCAAAGTCTCCGAAGTCAAATGCTTCAGGCGGACTTATTGAAAATAGAGAATCCATTCTGTTTTACCTTCCGAATGCTCCTCTCAAACGTTGTATCAACGCAGCTCCACGTTAGCGTTAGCTCTGCTAGTGCACTCGGCGAATTCAAAAGTTCTTTTCTCACATAGTCAAACTGCACGGATCATTCCGGTCACTTGCGTCGGGTGATTATATTTATCTCAGAGGCGAGGACGACGACTTTTGACACCATGTCTTGTACTTTATAGTACTTATATTAGTAAAGAATGGACCGGAGACCAAGGCATAACGTTGACCTTTTACTGGGCATATCTTCCAAGTCTCAACACTCGCGCATGCACGCTCATTACATATCAAAACCTGCTCACTACAAGTTTGGCATTTCATTTCACTAGCCATTCTGTTCGGTCTGCCACTCATCGTCGTGGATGGTTTGAAGCTCCTGACCGAGACTCCCTCTGCCTGAGGAATCTGGGGGATCTGTAATCTCATGACCTGATTCTCGTTACTTGTGGAGGGCCTCAAAACGACGTCGCTGGCCTTCTCTGCCCTGTCGGCCTTTTGCTGAGCTTTGGCTTTTTTGGTGGCCTCCAACTGGGGCAGACGTGCAGGAGACAGATTCCTTCGGCTGAGCAGGTTGGCTTCCATGCCAACAAAAGAGTTTCTGGCCAGTGTGAGAAAATCAAGTCAGTAAAAACACATCTTGAAAAGGCTTTGAGAATAACCACAAAATAAGCGACTTGGGTCAGGAACTGAATATATTTGAGATGATTATCAGGCACCTCAATTGTCTACAATAATCAAAAAGTATTTGTAAATGAAGTTTTTTTTTCCACAAAGAGATGGCCACTATTTGGAATAGAATAATGGGAATAGTGGATATCACAAGGTCATTGTTGACAAACTGATGATTTGCTTACAGACCAGATCTTTTATTTATTGATTGTTTTGTTGATGTTGAACTTCAGCCAATGCTTCCTTTTTTTCCAATATTCCAATATTATCAATTGATAACAGTTTAACCCATATACAGTGGCTCTGGAAAGTATTCAGACCCCTGACTTTTTCACGTTATGGCGTTAAAACATGGCATTAAAATCAATTTAATTGGGATTGTTGTCTCATTTATCTACACATAGTACTCTATTATATGGTGGTGTGAAACATTTTCTAAAAATTTTCAAAAGATTGGTAAAAATGAAAAACCCAAATATTCTAGTTTCAGACTGGTTTCAGACCGCTATTTACTCCCATGTATTTTGGATAGCCTAATTTAGCCTACAGATTTAGTTTTTCATTTTTAAAATAAATGTCAATACATTTTTAGTCAATTTTATTTTGACACTGACATATTTTTCGGTTTATGCTGATGACAAGCATACCATTAACATGATGAAGCCACCACCATACTTGAAAATAAACATGGGGCAAATTTGTGTGAGGTTCCCTGCCATTTAATTTCCATTGATTTCTATGGGCCACAGAGTGGCAGGGAACTCTTAGCTCTTCTACCCCCTATTGGAAACACATGGTACTACATGTGGTGGAACTGATGTTGGGATGGACCCCATGTTCATTTTGAAATACGGCAGTTGGTCCTTTTGTAAATATGAAAAATCTAACAGCTCCTGGATTTTACTGTCACGTTCTTAATGTAAACTAAATATTTTCTTACGGCGTGGCCTCCTGGCCGGAGCCGTCTAGAACAGGGTCTGTCTGTCTGTCTGTCTGTCTGTCTGTCTGTCTGTCTGTCTGTCTGTCTGTCTGTCTGTCTGTCTGTCTGTCTGTCCCCACGAAAGTAGACCGCTATCGATCAAATCTTAGCTATCAATTCCCATCCCTTGTCACTGTTGAGGTCCTCCTCTTGGTGATTTAAAAGGGTTGAAAAGGGTTATTTTATGTTTTGTAATGTGCGACAATTGACCCTAACTACAGATGGATGTTTACCTTATATCATTTGATTATTTGCCAGCTGACAAGTTCTTTTTTTTATATCATTTATACATGACCAGAAAAAGAAAATCACAGAAAGAAGCCCTCAACTGGAGTCTTTGACGTGTAAGTAAAGGAAAAGAAAAAAACAACAAAAGAAACCCTCTTGTTTCCATAGATCTTAGTTAGTTAACTGTTGGATGGAGTTATTAAACTAAGAATGTGTATAGATAGAAATAGAATCAAACTCACAGTATATGTTTGAAATTTACAGAAATGTTGCTAACAGCATAATCTCTCATAGTCTATCATCTTAGTCTTCCTCATAGACCGCAGGTCTTCATTTAGAAATGTATTTGGATTTGCAAATGAAGGAATTTTTTCTCTGACATTTTTTAGGGCTTGACACAGAGGGACTCCATGAAGAGCGAAGGCAAATGAAATAAGTATGCACACATCACATATGTAATAACTCGATAAAATGTAATACATTTTCACCTCATTATGTAATAACCTCCGTCTTCCTTTTGCAACGATGCAATATGGAAAAACGGGGGGGGGGGTCGTATATGTGATAACTAACGCACGCAGAGTGCATGTGGCATTATGATGAGATGATGCAGAATCTTATCTTTTCCCTTTGTCAAAACATGTTTTGACTCCTCTCCTGTCCTCCTTCCAAACCAGCTGTAACCATTTTATGTAATCCCGACAAACCTGTCCGAAAAGGTGTAGAGCTAGGGTTTCCCGTTTTATGTCCGAATGGTTTTGTTTTGGGGTTTTTTGCAAAAAAGGCTTCAATGACTGCTTCCATCCCTCCAGCCTGAGCCCGCATGTCCAGTTTTGCTATATACCCTTTTTTATATCGCCCCATGGTCTAACTCGGGATCGCCGACTTCTGAGAAATAAAAACTAAATAAAACGCTCTCATAACTCGCAGTTCCTAGTCGGGAAATCGGACAATCTCTCAGCATAAAATTAAAAAAAGAGAGAACATCCATCTGCAGCGGTGTATTAGTGCAGGTCAAGGTAAGTCATGTTTTTCAGCAATAAATATTTTGTGCAACATAGAAATTAATGGCGAGCTCACAAGGTTCGTATATATGATTCATAACATTTTAAACTCTCTTCATATACCGACCACACAAACAACAGAAAATTTGTCTTTAAACTTAAAATATACCTCTGTCTCTGTCACTGTAACTCCTGTTTAGGATCATTCAATCTTTCTGAGAAGTTTTTTTTTTTATCACACAAGTTCCTGCCCGGGGGAGAGGATTCAGAGGCGGCAACACATCTGCTCGGGGGACAGGCTTTGGAGGCGGCGAGGCAGCCGCTTGGGGACAGGCTACAGAGCAGGTGAAGCAGCTGCTCGGGGGACAAGCTTCAGATGTAGCGAGTTTGCTGCTCAGGCGACAGGCTTCAAAGGTGACGAGACAGCTGCTCAGGGTACAGGTGTCGGAGGCGGCGAGGAAGCCGCTCTTGGAGCAGGCTTCATAGGCGGCCCGGGGACGCTGGGCAGCTGAAGCTCGGGGGACGCTGGGCAGCTGAACCCGACAGGTCGGCTGAGGTGGCCAGCCGAACAGGAACCTGTAGAAGGAGTTGGCCACTGGGGCTGGCGACTGGTAGTTGGACAGGACGTTGGCCAGTTGCCGAGGGACATGGGCCTGGAAGAGACTACGGGGACCTCCCCTGCCACGCGGGTTCCCCAGAATGGGTCCTGGGCTGGAGCTGGCTCAGCAACACCCCTCGACTGGTGGTTTACCCACCGGTGGGCAGGCTGGTGGCTAGCGGGTTCAGGGCCAGCAGACCGGGATACAGGCTGCTGGTTATCCAGCCAAACAATCTCCTGCCGGAGGCCATTCACCCCAGACACCGGCCTCAGCCTACGTTGTCTCCGGTACGTTGCACCATCTGCAGGGTCCATATTGGTCGGTTCGTGCTGTCACAGGAGTAGAAGGGAGATTACCCAAGTGCAGATGGTGGAGGCAACCAGTTCAGACAGCTCATTTATTACAGGAAAATGACAAATAGCAGGTACAGAGAGCGGGGAAAGCTCACAGCAGGAATGAGACAAAACTTGCACAACGCAGGAATAAAACGGCAGGAACAGACAACGGGGAAAGCTGACAACACACGCGGCACTCTGGCGAACAAAAGTCCCTTTGTGTCTAAATGTGTCTCAGTGTGTGAATGAGATGAACCGACAAAGAGCAGAACAAACAATGGGCATATATACCCCTTTGGAGGCCAATCAGGGGGATTGGGTGCACGTGCGCAGGACAGGGCAAAAACCGGACAGGCAATCGGAGAAGGGTGAGGTGAGGGAAGCCCGACCATCAGGGTCATTCAGGCACACGGACGCAGATTAACCATCCCACCAATCGGGATGGGAGAGCCCAGATAACAGACCATTAACAACACCCCCCCCCCAAGGCGTAGATTCCAGACGTCCCAAAACCAAAGGACCCAGAGTACCCAGAGGATGGACAGAGGGGCCCAGTGGGAGGACGAATGGGGCCAGGGATCTCAGGCGGATTGCCCGAGGGCTGGGACCGATCGGGAGGGCGATCAGGATGTAGGACCAGGAGGCAGAGCGCCTCCAGCGGGTGGACAGATGGATGACCCGAAGACCAGCGATGTCGACAGTACCGCCATGGCTGGAGGGCCGCTCGGGAAGGCAGCTGGGTGGCCACTGGGCAAAAGATCTTCGGAGGTGGCTGGAGGGCAGCTACGCAAACAGTCTTCGGAGGCGACTGGAGGGCCACTGGGCAAACGGACTCCGCAGGCAGCTGGCGGGCCGCTGGGCAAATGAACTTCAGAGGTGGCTGGATGGCCGCTGGGTAAACAGACTTAGGAGGCAGCGGGACGGCCGCTGGGCAAACAGACTTCGGAAACGGCGGGACGGCCGCTGGGCAAACAGACTTCAGAGCCAGCAGGAAAACCGCTGGGCAAAGAGTTCAGAGGCGGGAGGACAGCCGCGAAGCAAACAGACTTTAGGGGTGGCGGGACGACCGTCGGGCAAACAGACTTCGGAGGCAGCAGAATGGCCGCTGCTGGGGGACCAGACCTCGGAGGCGGCAACACAGCCGCTCGGGGGAGAGGATTCAGAGGCGGCAACACATCTGCTCGGGGGACCGGCTTTGGAGGCGGCGAGGCAGCCGCTCTGGGAACAGGCTACAGAGCAGGTGAAGCAGCCGCTCGGGGGACAAGCTTCAGATGTAGCGAGTTAGCTGCTCGGGCGACAGGCTTCAAAGGTGACGAGACAGCCGCTCGGGGTACAGGCGTCGGAGGCGGCGAGGAAGCCGCTCTTGGAGCAGGCTTCATAGGCGGCCCAGGGACGCTGGGCAGCTGAGACTCAGGGATGCTGGGTAGCTGAGGCTCGGGGACGCTGGGCAGCTGAGGCTCGGGGACGCTGGGCAGCTGAACCCGACAGGTCGGCTGAGGTGGCCAGCCGAACAGGAACCTGTAGAAGGAGTTGGCCACTGTGGCTGGCGACTCGTAGTTGGACAGGACGTTGGCCAGCTGCCGAGGGACATGGGCCTGGAAGAGACTACGGGGACCTCCCCTGCCAGGCGGGTTCCCCAGAATGGGTACTGGGTTGGAGCTGGCTCAGCAACACCCCTCGACTGGTGGTTTACCCGCCGGTGGGCAGGCTGGTGGCTAGCGGGTTCAGGGCCAGCAGACCGGGATACAGGCTGCTGGTTATCCAGCCGAACAATCTCCTGCCGGAGGCCATTCACCCCAGACACCGGCCTCAGCCTACGTTGTCTCCGGTACGTTGAACCATCTGCAGGGTCCATATTGGTCGGTTCGTGCTGTCACAGGAGTAGAAGGGAGATTACCCAAGTGCAGATGGTGGAGGCAACCAGTTCAGACAGCTCATTTATTACAGGAAAATGACAAATAGCAGGTACAGAGAGCGGGGAGAGCTCACAGCAGGAATGAGACAAAACTTGCACAACGCAGGAATAAAACGGCAGGAACAGACAACGGGGAAAGCTGACAACACACGCGGCACTCTGGTGAACAAAGGTCCCTTTGTATCTAAATGTGTCTCAGTGTGTGAATGAGATGAACCGACAAAGAGCAGAACAAACAATGGGCACATATACCCCTTTGGAGGCCAATCGGGGATTGGGTGCACGTGCGCAGGACAGGGCAAAAACCGGACAGGCAATCGGAGAAGGTTGAGGTGAGGGAAGCCCGACCATCAGGGTCATTCAGGCACACGGACGCAGGTTAACCATCCCACCAATCAGGGGATGGGAGAGCCCAGATAACAGACCATAACAACACCCCCCCCCAAGGGGCAGATTCCAGACGTCCCAAAACCAAAGGACCCAGAGTACCCAGAGGATGGACAGAGGGGCCCAGTGGGAGGACGAATGGGGCCAGGGATCTCAGGCGGATTGCCCGAGGGCTGGGACCGATCGGGAGGGCGATCAGGATGCAGGACCAGGAGGCAGAGCACCTCCAGCGGGTGGGCAGATGGATGACCCAAAGACCAGCGATGTCGACAGTACCGCCATGGCTGGAGGGCCGCTCGGGAAGGCAGCTGGGTGGCCACTGGGCAAAAGAACTTCGGAGGTGGCTGGAGGGCAGCTACGCAAAGTCTTCGGAGGCGACTGGAGGGCCACTGGGCAAACGGACTTCGCAGGCAACTGGCGGGCCGCTGGGCAAATGAACTTCAGAGGTGGCTGGATGGCCGCTGGGTAAACAGACTTAGGAGGCAGCGGGACGGCCGCTGGGCAAACAGACTTCGGAAACGGCGGGACGGCCGCTGGGCAAACAGACTTCAGAGCCAGCAGGAAAACCGCTGGGCAAAGAGTTCAGAGGCGGGAGGACAGCCGCGAAGCAAACAGACTTTAGGGGTGGCGGGACGACCGTCGGGCAAACAGACTTCGGAGGCGGCAGAATGGCCGCTGCTGGGGGACCAGACCTCGGAGGCGGCAACACAGCCGCTCGGGGGAGAGGATTCAGAGGCGGCAACACATCTGCTCGGGGGACCGGCTTTGGAGGCGGCGAGGCAGCCGCTCTGGGGACAGGCTTCAGAGCAGGTGAAGCAGCCGCTCGGGGGACAAGCTTCAGATGTAGCGAGTTTGCTGCTCAGGCGACAGGCTTCAAAGGTGACGAGACAGCCGCTCGGGGTACAGGTGTCGGAGGCGGCGAGGAAGCCGCTCTTGGAGCAGGCTTCATAGGCGGCCCGGGGACGCTGGGCAGCTGAAGCTCGGGGACGCTGGGCAGCTGAACCCGACAGGTCGGCTGAGGTGGCCAGCCGAACAGGAACCTGTAGAAGGAGTTGGCCACTGGGGCTGGCGACTGGTAGTTGGACAGGACGTTGGCCAGTTGCCGAGGGACATGGGCCTGGAAGAGACTACGGGGACCTCCCCTGCCACGCGGGTTCCCCAGAATGGGTACTGGGTTGGAGCTGGCTCAGCAACACCCCTCGACTGGTGGTTTACCCACCGGTGGGCAGGCTGGTGGCTAGCGGGTTCAGGGCCAGCAGACCGGGATACAGGCTGCTGGTTATCCAGCCGAACAATCTCCTGCCGGAGGCCATTCACCCCAGACACCGGCCTCAGCCTACGTTGTCTCCGGTACGTTGAACCATCTGCAGGGTCCATATTGGTCGGTTCGTGCTGTCACAGGAGTAGAAGGGAGATTACCCAAGTGCAGATGGTGGAGGCAACCAGTTCAGACAGCTCATTTATTACAGGAAAATGACAAATAGCAGGTACAGAGAGCGGGGAGAGCTCACAGCAGGAATGAGACAAAACTTGCACAACGCAGGAATAAAACGGCAGGAACAGACAACGGGGAAAGCTGACAACACATGCGGCACTCTGGTGAACAAAAGTCCCTTTGTATCTAAATGTGTCTCAGTGTGTGAATGAGATGAACCGACAAAGAGCAGAACAAACAATGGGCACATATACCCCTTTGGAGGCCAATCGGGGATTGGGTGCACGTGCGCAGGACAGGGCAAAAACCGGACAGGCAATCGGAGAAGGGTGAGGTGAGGGAAGCCCGACCATCAGGGTCATTCAGGCACACGGACGCAGATTAACCATCCCAACAATCAGGGGATGGGAGAGCCCAGATAACAGACCATTAACAACACCCCCCCCCAAGGCGTAGATTCCAGACGTCCAAAAACCAAAGGACCCAGAGTACCCAGAGGATGGACAGAGGGGCCCAGTGGGAGGACGAATGGGGCCAGGGATCTCAGGCGGATTGCCCGAGGGCTGGGACCGATCGGGAGGGCGATCAGGATGTAGGACCAGGAGGCAGAGCGCCTCCAGTGGGTGGACAGATGGATGACCCGAAGACCAGCGATGGCGACAGTACCGCCATGGCTGGAGGGCCGCTCGGGAAGGCAGCTGGATGGCCACTGGGCAAAAGATCTTCGGAGGTGGCTGGAGGGCAGCTACGCAAACAGTTGTCGGAGGCGACTGGAGGGCCACTGGGCAAACGGACTCCGCAGGCAGCTGGCGGGCCGCTGGGCAAATGAACTTCAGAGGTGGCTGGATGGCCGCTGGGTAAACAGACTTAGGAGGCAGCGGGACGGCCGCTGGGCAAACAGACTTCGGAAACGGCGGGACGGCCGCTGGGCAAACAGACTTCAGAGCCAGCAGGAAAACCGCTGGGCAAAGAGTTCAGAGGCGGCAGGACAGCCGCGAAGCAAACAGACTTTAGGGGTGGCGGGACGACCGTCGGGCAAACAGACTTCGGAGGCAGCAGAATGGCCGCTGCTGGGGGACCAGACCTCGGAGGCGGCAACACAGCCGCTCGGGGGAGAGGATTCAGAGGCGGCAACACATCTGCTCGGGGGACCGGCTTTGGAGGCGGCGAGGCAGCCGCTCTGGGAACAGGCTACAGAGCAGGTGAAGCAGCCGCTCGGGGGACAAGCTTCAGATGTAGCGAGTTAGCTGCTCGGGCGACAGGCTTCAAAGGTGACGAGACAGCCGCTCGGGGTACAGGCGTCGGAGGCGGCGAGGGAGCCGCTCTTGGAGCAGGCTTCATAGGCGGCCCAGGGACGCTGGGCAGCTGAGACTCAGGGATGCTGGGTAGCTGAGGCTCGGGGACGCTGGGCAGCTGAGGCTCGGGGACGCTGGGCAGCTGAACCCGACAGGTCGGCTGAGGTGGCCAGCCGAACAGGAACCTGTAGAAGGAGTTGGCCACTGTGGCTGGCGACTCGTAGTTGGACAGGACGTTGGCCAGCTGCCGAGGGACATGGGCCTGGAAGAGACTACGGGGACCTCCCCTGCCAGGCGGGTTCCCCAGAATGGGTACTGGGTTGGAGCTGGCTCAGCAACACCCCTCGACTGGTGGTTTACCCGCCGGTGGGCAGGCTGGTGGCTAGCGGGTTCAGGGCCAGCAGACCGGGATACAGGCTGCTGGTTATCCAGCCGAACAATCTGCTGCCGGAGGCCATTCACCCCAGACACCGGCCTCAGCCTACTTTGTCTCCGGTACGTTGAACCATCTGCAGGGTCCATATTGGTCGGTTCGTGCTGTCACAGGAGTAGAAGGGAGATTACCCAAGTGCAGATGGTGGAGGCAACCAGTTCAGACAGCTCATTTATTACAGGAAAATGACAAATAGCAGGTACAGAGAGCGGGGAGAGCTCACAGCAGGAATGAGACAAAACTTGCACAACGCAGGAATAAAACGGCAGGAACAGACAACGGGGAAAGCTGACAACACACGCGGCACTCTGGTGAACAAAAGTCCCTTTGTATCTAAATGTGTCTCAGTGTGTGAATGAGATGAACCGACAAAGAGCAGAACAAACAATGGGCACATATACCCCTTTGGAGGCCAATCGGGTGCACGTGCGCAGGACAGGGCAAAAACCGGACAGGCAATCGGAGAAGGGTGAGGTGAGGGAAGCCCGACCATCAGGGTCATTCAGGCACACGGACGCAGATTAACCATCCCACCAATCAGGGGATGGGAGAGCCCAGATAACAGACCATTAACAACATCCCCCCCCAAGGGGTAGATTCCAGACGTCCCAAAACCAAAGGACCCAGAGTACCCAGAGGATGGACAGAGGGGCCCAGTGGGAGGACGAATGGGGCCAGGGATCTCAGTCGGATTGCCCGAGGCCTGGGACTGATCGGGAGGGCGATCAGGATACAGGACCAGGAGGCAGAGCACCTCCAGCGGCTGGGCAGATGGATGACCCGAAGACCAGCGATGTCGACAGTACCGCCATGGCTGGAGGGCCGCTCGGGAAGGCAGCTGGGTGGCCACTGGGCAAAAGATCTTCGGAGGTGGCTGGAGGGCAGCTACGCAAACAGTCTTCGGAGGCGACTGGAGGGCCACTGGGCAAACAGACTCCGCAGGCAGCTGGCGGGCCGCTGGGCAAATGAACTTCAGAGGTGGCTGGATGGCCGCTGGGTAAACAGACTTCAGAGCCAGCAGGAAAACCGCTGGGCAAAGAGCTCAGAGGCGGCGGGACAGCCGCGAAGCAAACAGACTTTAGGGGTGGTGGGACGACCGTCGGGCAAACAGACTTCGGAGGCGGCAGAATGGCCGCCGCTGGGGGACCAGACCTCGGAGGCGGCAACACAGCCGCTCGGGGGAGAGGATTCAGAGGTGGCAACACATCTGCTCGGGGGACAGGCTTTGGAGGCGGCGAGGCAGCCGCTCTGGGCAGCTGAACCCGACAGGTCGGCTGAGGTGGCCAGCCGAACAGGAACCTGTAGAAGGAGTTGGCCAGCTGCCGAGGGACATGGGCCTGGAAGAGACTACGGGGACCTCCCCTGCCAGGCGGGTTCCCCAGAATGGGTCCAGGGCTGGAGCCGGCTCGAAACCACCCCTCGACTGGTGGTTTATTGGCCGGTAGGCAGGCTGTCGGCTAGCGGGTTCAGGGCCAGCAGACCGGGAGACAGACTGCTAGTTATCCAGCTGAACAACCCCCCCCGATGGAGGTCATTAACCCCAGACAAAGAGCAGAGCAACCAAGGGGTACATATACCCCATGGAGGCCCATCAGGAAGATTGGGTGCAGGACAGGGCAGAAACTGGACAGCCAATCGGAGAAGGCAGAGTTGAATGAAGCCATGCAATGAAGGTCATTCAGGCACACGGACGCAGTTGAATCAAAAACCATGGCATGAGAGAGCACAGATTACAGATCATGACACCTGGTATGTTTTTCCTCGTTTCTTTCAATACCGGCACAGCTAACAATCTGACGCATGGTGAGAGGAAGGTGGTGCTAACTTCACGGTTCATGGCATCCGCGGACTCTGTGGCATCCTCCAGCTCCCGCTGCAGTTTCCTATGGTTCAGCATGTCGTTGACCACTTCTGTGTTATTCTGCTCCTCCTCTAGCTGAACAATGCGCGCCTTAAACATTGTCTTCTTTTTTTATTTGTATCCTTTTTATTATTATTTATTTATTTGTTCGTCGATATTTTACCCCTTTTAATGGCTATGAGAGCTGTCGTTGGAATGGAGCTGTACGGCCCTGCCCAGAGCTGTACCCGAGGTGAAACATTGAGGCGGTCTGGCGGCATTCTCCAGCTCCCACTGCAGTTTCCTATGGTTTGCATTTGCTCTCTGTGCCTTTTCCTCAGCCTCCTCCAGCTGCCTCTTCGATTGCTTTATACGAGATTTCAACTTTTCTGCCTGGTCTTTGTACCGCTCTGTGTTGCGTATCTCACCCTCCACCTACAGGATGACTTCTTCCATCTTCTTCTCGGTGTGTCTGACCAACTTGGAGGTGTCCTGCCTCTCCCTGGTCTCTATGTACAATTGATCCTCCGGCTGGGCGATTTTGGTCTCCAGGGCGGAGTTACTGGACTTGTACTTGGACTTGACAATTCCCTTCAGCTTCTTGTTAAGGTGCTCCAGCTGGGCTCGAACCCCCTCCATGCGCTGGGAGGTGCTGCGTTCAGCAGTAAGCTCCACATTCATCTGGTCATTCTTCAGCATGGCTCTCTTCAGCCTGTCGTTGACCAGTTCTGTGTTATTCTGCTCCTCCTTGAGCTCCTCCTCGAGCTGAGCAATGTGCGCCCCAAGCCTTCTCTTCTCCACCGCAATTTACGTATTCTTGCTGGCCTGGTTGTTAATCTCACCCTGTAGCTCGTCTCTCTCCTGCTGGGCCTGTCTTTTCACATGCTTCACAGCTGTCAACTCCTTCTGCAGCTGGATCATGTCATCCTCCATGCCCTTCAGCTTCTTCTCGGTCTGCTTGGCCTGAGCAAGGATCTCTTCCCTGGACATACAAGTGTCTTCTAGCTTCCTGATAAGTTCCTTCATCTGGGGCTGGAGTTTCTTCAGCTGCTTAAGGGCCTCGTCGCGGTTCTTTTTGGCCATATCAATGGCTGCCTCCAGTTCCTTCAGGTACAGTTCAAGCTTCTTACGGGCTGCCACAGCGACAGAATGCTGTTTCCTCTCATCCACAAGCTCAAGCTCCATCTCTCGCACCTGTTTAATCAGTGCCCTTTTCTTCTTTTCACCCATCTCATCTCATCCTGCCAGGTCCCTCTTGTACTGGGCCTTCATTGCCTGCATCTTGACCTCCAGGCGCAGCTTGGCATCCTCTGTGGCCTGCAGCTCATTCTCTACTTCCTCCAGCTGGGTCCTCATTTCATCCAGCTGCTGCCTCATTCCACGCTTGGACTTCTCCAGCTCCTTCATTTCAGCACGCAGCAGTTTATTGCTGCTGTCCAATTCATTCTTCATGTCGATCAAAGATTCCAGCTTGCGGGTCAAAGTCAGGGCATGAGTCACCTTCTCCCTTGCCTTAACCTCAGCATGGTCACGCTCCTGTGCATAATGTGCAGAGATGTTCTTCTCTTCTGTCAGCGTCTGGTCAAACGTCTTCTGCTTCTTCTCCAAGTTGGAGATGATCTGTCTGAGATGGTCCTGGCCCACGTGCAGGTCATCCAGCTCCTGCTGGAGATGCATCTTCTCAAAGGCAGCACACTTCTCCTCCCATCGCTGGTGCACTGCCTTCAGCTCCCTGTGAAGCTTCTCCTTTCCTTCCTCAGCATTCTTCAGACAGCCAGCTTCTGCCTCCACTTTCTTTTTTGTGTCAGCAAGCTGAGCCTGCACACTGAAAAGCTGTTTCTGTACAGATTTCTTGGCCTCTTCCTCCTCCTCCAGCTGCTCTCTCAGGCTGCTCTGTTCATCCTCCAGCTGATGCATACGTGTGTTGAGAGACAGCTTCTTGCGTGTCTCCTTCTGCAGCAGTTCCTGGACATCCTGTAGCTGGGACTCAACAGCAGAGCAGTATGTTCTTGCCTTGATCAACTTGCCCTCCACATCACTCAGCACACTATTGACATTTTCCAGCTTGGTCAACTTTTCAGCCAGCTCCTGGCGCTGATGCTCAGTCTCTGCTTGTTTGGCAAGCAGTTCCTGGACCTGGGCTTCAGCCTTCTTCCTGTGATGCTCAGATTCTCCTTTACTCTGCATCAGTATCTGCAACTTTATGGCAAGCTCATTCCTCTCAGACTCCAGAGCCTCCTTGGCCTTGTCTACAGACACCTTGTTCCTCTTAGCTTGCTTAAGCTGCTCATTGAGCTCGTCAAAGGCCTGGCTGTGTTTCTGTTTCATCTCGAGCACCTGCAGTTCATGGACCTTGGCCTCATCATACAGAGCCTTTTTTAGCTGAGCCTGTGCCAAGGGGTTGTTGACCAGGTTGCGGTCCACGTACAGGAACGACATGGTTGCTGTGGCTGCTTTTCAGATGCAGGACGATTTTATGGAGATGATAAACAACAACTGTGGGGATCTGAAAGAAAGAATAATAAGAAAGATAAGATACTTTACTGCCATTGTGTGCAAACAACGAAATTTCATTTGGTGACTCTCGGACCAGCAACACTAGACAAGGTAAATGATTAAAAAAAAATTTAAAAAAAAAACAAGCTAAAAACAAAAACAAACAACATTTATCATAAATAAGTGAGGTAGTAAAAACAGTGAGGTAGCAAAATTATAAGAATAGAAGAAGCCTCTAAATATAATAAAAGAAGTGGCGGCTCAGACGATGTCAGCGTCGCTGTGAAACAAACTCCTTCCCAGACGACCGCCGCTTCGTTGTAGAGCTCAAACAAATTAGAGCGCTCACCACTTCCCCCCTCTTTCACTTTTTCAGTCACACTTTTCTTTTTTTCTCTCTCCCTGCCCCTCTCTCTCTTTGTGGGTCTCCCTCTCTTTACTAATCCTTCCCTCTTCCCCGAGCTAGTTCACGTATATTCGAACCTTGCGCAGTCATTCGTTCTTTTGGCTAATGTTCGTCAAATGTACAGACGTGATGACGTCACTGTAGTAAATACTTCAGATCAACTGTCCCCACACTCAGATTACAAATTTCCACAACAGGTCAAATTCGTTTTGAACGGGCACTGCACTAAGTGCTCAAAAATCCAGGTGTAGAAATCCCAGAAAAAATTGAATCAGTTCATCTGGACACTACGTTTAGCAGGAAACACGTTTCATCACTCATCTAGTGACTTTGTCAGTCTCAGCTGACTGCAGGTGGTATCCCCAACCTTATAAAGAATACCGCTGCACTATTTCCCAGTTTGGAAATCATCTGGTAGAAGGTGTGTAAATAGTGTTAATCATCTGGTAGAAGGTGTGTAAATAGTGTTAATGATCTGGTAGAAATTGTGTAAATAGTGCTAATCATCTGGTAGAAGGTATGTAAATAGTGTTAATCATCTGGTAGAAGGTGTGTAAATAGTTTTAATCATATGATAGAATGTGTGTAACTAGTGTTAATCATCTTGTAGAAATTGTGTAAATAGTGTTAATCATCTGGTAGAAGGTGTGTAGATAGTGTTAATCAACTGGTAGAAGGTGTGTAAATAGTGTTAATCATCTGGTAGAAGGTATGTAAATAGTGTTAATCATCTGGTAGAAGGTGTGTAAATAGTGTTAATCATCTGGTAGAAGGTATGGAAATAGTGTTAATCATCTGGTAGAAGATATGTAAATAGTGTTAATCATCTGGTAGAAGACATGTAAATAGTGTTAATCTGGTAGAAGGTGTGTAAATAATGTTAATCATCTGGTAGAAGGTGTGTAAATAGTGTTAATCATCTGGTAGAAGGTGTGTAAATAGTGTTCATCATCTTGTAGAAGGTATGTAAACAGTATTAATCATCTGGTAGAAAGTGTGTAAATAGTGTTAATCATCTGGTAGAAGGTGTGTATCATCTGGTACAAAGTGTAAATGTTGTTAATCATCTGGTAGAAATTGTGTTAATAATCTGGTAGAAGTTGTGTAAATAGTGTTAATCATCTGGTAGAAGGTGTGTAAATAGTGTTAATCATCTGGTAGAAGGTATGTAAATATAGTGTTAATCATCTGGTAGAAGGTGTGTAAATAGTATTAATCATTGGGTAGGAGGTGTGTAAATAGTGTTAATCATCTGGTAGAAGGTGTGTAAATAGTTTTAATCATCTGGTAGAAATTGTGTTAATAGTGTTAATCATCTGGTAGAAGGTGTGTATCATCTGGTAGAAGGTGTGTAAATAGTGTTAATCATCTGGTAGAAGGTGTGTAAATAGTGTTAATCATGTGGTAGAAAGTGTAAATAGTGTTAATCATCTGGTAGAAGGTGTGTAAATCATGTACTTACACTTTCTGAAGGATGTTGTGATCCTTTAGACTGTTGTGAGTCTCAAGGTACCGCTGGTCTTTCAGTCTCAGGTGTAAGTGCTCTGTAAGGCATAGATAGTCCTCACTTTAGATGAGGTCATACAAAACACTTAACTAACA
This sequence comes from Lampris incognitus, assembly GCF_029633865.1. NCBI lineage: Eukaryota > Metazoa > Chordata > Actinopteri > Lampriformes > Lampridae > Lampris > Lampris incognitus. The sequence goes on from NC_079215.1 coordinate 62,131,894, forward strand.
ACTAGTAACGACCTGAATTAATCATGAGTTGCAGTATTGAGTGTTGATAAAACATCTGTTAACACACTCACTAACCATTGGTGCATGTCTTGCTTTACATATGATGAGTTTTTGTGACTAATGGAAGCAACAAATTCAATTCATCCTCTACCTCTTCACTGAAGGTACCATCACCAGGATGTTCTCATGATCGGTTCGTATGATATCGTACGAAAAGTAGTGCACGGAAATTCGTATGTATTCCAAGTTATTCTGGGCCACGCCTACCCCTACCCCTAACCTTAACTCCCTCCTACGCAGAAAAGCCCCCCCGGCAAACCCTAACCCCCCCGCAGAACAGCCTCCCCGCAGGCCGGGAGCCCCCCAAAACAGCCCGGGGACCACCTAACCTCACCCGCAGAACAGCCCACCTGGCCCACCCCACCGCACTCTAATCCCTGCTGCAGAACAGCCCCCCCGCAGGCCGGGCAGCTCCCCGAACAGCCCCGAGTGTCCCCTCAATAGACCGAACAGCCCTGGGTCACCCTAACCCCTCTTGCAGAACAGTCCACCCGGCCCAACCCGCCGCAACGTAACCCCTCCCCCCCCACACACACACACTGAACAGCCTCGCGCACCCTCCCAAGGACACACTAACCCCCCCAGAACAGCTACCCGGCCCCCCCGCCAAATCCTAACCCCCCCCCAGAGAACAGGCACCCTGCTAAACCCTAACCACGCTCCCCGCAGAACAGTTCCCCTGCATCTTACCCCCCCACTGGCACCCTAACTCTTCCCGCAGACAGCCCAACCGGGCTGGACAATATTTTGGACAATATCCCATATCAGTTCACTAAAAACATAAACAAAATACTGAAAGTGTGCGTGTCTTACCAACCTACAAACACCAATTCTTCGGGAAATAGCATGAAATGACTTGAATAAATGTAAGCAGAATCAGATTCATGTATTTATACTTTTAATAAAGTAATACTGAATTAAGAACACTGCTTGATTTTTTTAATCAAAACACATTTGTAACAAAATGCATAGTGCAAAAACTAATGTCACTGTAAAAAGTATAAAGTGCAAAACATCAACATTGGTAACAAAATGCATAGTGCAAAAACTACTGTCAACGTAAAATGTATAAAGTGCAAAACATCAACATTGGTAACAAAATGCATAGTGCAAAAACTACTTGTCAACGTAAAGAAGAGGATCACCATATGATGAATACAACATTTAAATATGCAAATTTGCATATTTAAATGATAATGATGTACCGTGCATGTTCACATCATGTATACTTTACATTACTTAACCACTTATCCAACCCATATGGTTGGACAGAGTCCTTCAGGGCTCTAACTAAGTGTCTTGTGTTTTATGTTATTATGTTATGCTCTCCTCGAACCATCACCTTAACGTGGTGGAGAGGTTTGAGTGACCCCATGAATCCCGAGAGCTATGTTGTCTGTAGCCTTGCGCTACTGTAGGGTCACACATGGCAAACTGGTCTAGGAGGGAACAGACTTAAGAATGGTTCAAGAGCTGTGAGGAGTTGTGCCCCACAGTCCTTAAATACGCACAAAGGTTTAAATTTGATTAATTTGATTAATTAAATTTAATTAAAACCCTTGGCAAACTCGTCTGAGGATGACTAAATGAATGCTGGGGTTCATGTGGTTAAGACCATTCTTCTAATATTACATGTTTCCAAACATTTTGGACAAAATAGAACATTTTACATCAAGGTGCCCAGAGATTTCCTGGTGCCCAGCTGACCTGTATCCAAAGTGGCCTATAACGTTAATAAGAAACAGATCGTAGCACACATGGTAGCCCTAAAATGGCTGTGATCTTACATGTAAGTCTATATTTCATTAATTCCTAATATGTATTTTAAATTCATTAAACCTTTACAGCGTTACAGTATGTACGATCATAGCCATTCTGGAGCTAGACACATGAAAAGCTAGCCTTGGATCCAAGAACGTCAGAGTTATTTTAACAAGTCAAACGTCGGAAAACAATTATCTACCGACAAAATAAAGCACTGGCAGTCTTTATCCAAGGCTTATGAATCGCCAGTAAACGTGGGATATAACATCAGAAGCCAGAATACCCAACATTACCAAGCTAACGCTAGCTAACCCTGTTAGCTCACTCACCTCAACCTGATAAACTTTCTGTTTCATGGAAGCCTGTACCTTGCCTTTTATAATGCCCCCTGAAACATTTACGTTCACAACTCTATCTGAATTGAAAGCATTGAGACCCTTTTTCACCCTGAGAGGTTCGTCTTTAAAAAAAGACGTTAATGTAAATATATTTACGGGTTCAGACATATTGTTTTGAGTGGAAAATAATGCAGTGAGATTCCCCAAGGCACCGGAAGTATAACTCCGCCCACACGTGACGTCGCGTCGTGACGTCGAGCTTAAGAGCCGAATGGTGCGGCAACGCTGAGCGCACCAGTTTATATACACTGCGAGGCGCAGCGGGGGAGTGAACGCCGTGACGACACAGAGGGGGGAGGAGCTGAGGGCACGTTCCCTTCCTGTCCATTATCCAAGCCGCTTAAGGCCGCTTCATAGTCTTGCGGACCATACAGACTGTACTCGGCTGGGGTCCTCGCGGACTAAAATGACGCAATGGCGGACCTCAGCGTACGTCCTCCTGCCGATGTCCCCGCGAAGCTCAATTTTTGTGACCACGCCTACCCGATCTGTTACGGAAACCCGAGTTGTTTTACGCATGCGCGACCATTCGTCTGCATCCTGGCGGCGTCTGTTGAAGCAATTTACGGTAGTCTCTGGGATTTAAATAAAATAATGTTAGGTGAATCGGCTGAGGGACCTGGTCTGCTGCGTCCTGTGGGCCCAAGAACCACGGCCTTGCCTGGAGCAGCGCCCGAGAGGGACGCACCGATCGAGGGCGTTCTGACAGGACACGGAGCAAGCTAAGCTAACTGCTAGCCCATATAGACCGGAAGTTCCGACAGTCATGCTGCTTGGCTTCATTATCCAGACAGCGGAGTTTTTGGACTGTGTTGCACTGAACACACTGTGTTGTTAACTCCGTGTGTGTGTGTGTGTGTTTGGCTTTGTTTTCTGGTTTTGGTGCTTTTGGAAATGTGGATGTTTTTATCTTTTGTGTTGCACTGCTGTGGGCTGGTGAAAGGAACTTCCGTTACATGATAGAAATGACAACACATTGTTCTTGATTCTTCATTGATTCTTGTTATCTTTGTTTTTATTCATGTTGAAACAGATTATATGTTTCATATTCAGTAAATATGCATGTTTCTTGTTTTTGTAAGGAACGTCTAACACGTGGCGCTAATGAAACAGAAGATGACACGTTTCCTTCTTGAATGACCACCTTGTTCCTGTTGTGATGAAGAACAATATGTGGAGCCAGTCTCGTCCTCCATGAAGAGAAAAGGCAGGTAAAACGCTGACGTTGCTTTAAGCTGCTCCGATGGCGGTGAGCTTTCAATGAAGTGTGTGGGCGGCACGGTGGCGCAGTGGTTAGCGCGGTCGCCTCGCAGCAAGAAGGTTCTGGGTTCGAGCCCCCGGGTAGTCCAACCTTGGGGGTCGTCCCGGGTCGTCCTGTGTGTGGAGTTTGCATGTTCTCCCCGTGTCTGCGTGGGTTTCCTCCGGTTTCCTCCCGCAGTCCAAAGACCTGTAGGTCAGGTGGATCGGCCGTACTACATTGTGTGTGTGTGTGTGTGTGTGTGTGTGTGTGTGTGTGTGTGTGTGTGTCTCTCTCTCTCTCTCGGCCCTGTGATGGCCTGGCGGCCTGTCCAGGGTGTCTCCCCGCCTGCCGCCCAATGACTGCTGGGATAGACTCCAGCATCCCGCGACCCCAGTTGGATAAGCAGTTTGGATGCTGGATGGATCACCCCCCCCCCCCACACACACACACACACAAGTGTTCGCAACCACAGACAGTTGTCCCCCCCCCTCTCTCCCCCCCCCCTCTCTCTCTCTCTCCTTCGACTGTTGCTGTTTGTGTTGTCCAGGAGGCGCTGCCCTGACTTCTGCCATTAGATATCTCCAGATGATTTCAAACCTGTGAGCATCTGCATACAGACCAGTGCCACTGCCACACATGACTTGACTTGTCTTTCACGTGGGGACAGACGAAACATTACAGCTGAAGATAAAATGGAGTTCGACACCTTCAGGTTCGGCACTTTGTACAAAAGGCTATCACCCTTTCCCAGAGCCACCTCCAAGCACCCCCTTAGATGCTCTTTTAGGATTTAACACTAGTCTCACAGGCGCCATCTCCTGGATGCATGATGTAATTAACACTTTTAACCCACAGTCTCTAAACAACCTAAGGACAGTTGGGGAACAAGACCCCGGCCTGTCTTTTGCAGAGGACCGGTGGACTTCAGCTGTCGACCTAGTGCACTCCTCATCTCCTTGTGCTAGACTCGGTCTAATACAATTCAAGATAGTTCACCATCTTCATCTCACTAAGGAGAAACAGGCAAGGATGTACCCAAACACTGATCCCACCTGTGACCGGTGGAAGACCACCACTGCAAACTGGCTGCACATGTTTTGGTCACGCTCAAGCCCTCAGACTTTTTGGGAAAAGGTCTTTGAATCCCTTAGTGACGTGTATAATATGACAGTTGTCCCTCAGCCCATTAGTGCCCTGTTTGGACTGAGGCCAGAGGACGCAGTGTGGTCGACTGGAATGTGCCACGTGGTTGCCTTTACTACCCTGTTAGCTCGCCGTCTCATCCTCCTCAACTGGAAGAGAGCGGGGCCACCATCCCAGACCAGATGGCTTAAAGAGATGATGTTTCACCTGAAGCTCGAAACAATCTAGTTTACATTGAAGGGGAAAGCAAATACATATGAAAGAGTCAGGAGGCCTTTTCTTACCTACTATGATAACCTAACCCAAATAACAGACTGGATAGTTCAGAACCTAATCTTTTCTTGGTTGGAGCAGAACTGCAGCAGTCTAATGAAGAATTAGTTTAAACAGATAAGAATGAGTGTATTTTTATCATTATTTTTTTTATTTTCTCCCTTGTGTGTTTTTGTGAATGAGGTCATTGTATATCTGTCATATATTTATTTGTACTCGATGTTATTTGGGAGGATGTTGGTTGGGGGGGTAGGAGACATGTTAGGGAGCAGAGGAGGGATGGGAATTATACTGGATTTATTTCATGCAAAGCCCAATAAATGTAAGTTTGAAATGGGGTTATGGCTCCCTCTTGTGGATACTCTTGGTACAGCAGCGGTTAGACAAAATTGAAACTAATGCCTTGCATAGATGGTCCCGAGGAGTGAGTTGAGTGGTTTGTTTTGATATCAAGCAAGCAATGAAAGTGTTATTTATACACCACTTTTAATATCCTATCAGACGGGGAATAATCAGCACGCCGACACAAATTCATGTAAACAGTTTAATTCATTTCACGTGACTGCATTTTCAATCATCAGCCATGACAAGTTAAATACAACTGTAATGTTTTAGTATTTGTGTTACTCTCTGCAATGTAGAAAGCGGCGATGACAAATTGCCAATATGCACATTACTACACCAGATATGACACTGAAAAACTAATGAGATGACATAATTTGTTATACTCCATCCATGCGTCCATTCATCCATCCACTGTCCAGTCACTGTCTTGACCTTATTCGGGGTTCTGGCTGAGGGTGGAAGTCAGAGAGGAACAACGGACACGTCCATTGTCACACACGCACATCCCACACACAATTAAGAGTTTCCACTTCATCTAAAATACACACCTTTGTGCAGCGGGAGGAGAGCATGTGTAACACAACCCCGTGCACACACAGGGAGCACGTGGATCTCCACACAGATGGGCTGGGATACACAGGGGCCCTCTGGCTGGGTGGAAGCGGTGCTGACCACTTGGTGTCCACGTCACTAAATCAAGCTGAGTAGTATTGAAAGACAGGTCCGGAGAGACCGGAGTGGTCTAAGAGGGGTCTGGACTGAGCCGTTGTTGTTCTGGCATAAAGATGTAAACAACCCTCGAGTTGTCAGGCTGTTCTCCACTGAAGCGGGTTCGACTGTACAAGATGGAATTACTGAAATCAGCTTACATGAACAAACATTAAGAGAATGGGTAAACTTTATATATACGTATATATCTGCCCGTTAAAAAGGAAAGAAACAAAAATCCACATTTCCGGCCATAGACAGGAATCCGTTGGATCTGTCTTGGGATGTCATTTAGTCTGAAAGGAAAAATGTAAATGGTCTTTTGTAAGATATGTGCAGAAATTAACTAAAAATAACATTTTTTGAAGTCACACACGCTTCAGATATCATAAGACACCATATCAACATCTTGTTTGTCTTATTCTGATTTCATCTTGGTTCTGGCACAAAACTGAACAGCATGTGTAACTGCTGTGATACCAGAAAGTTCCAGCAGGCTGGAAACACATCAGGATGGGTGCTGTCTTACGTTTTAGACCATAATGAATATGGATAAATAGTTTACCTGCATATAACCAGCATGTATTCATGTTAACAGAGGTAAATCATACCAGTGAGACAAAATGCTGCCAAAGCCCTTCAGAGCCGCTGCTCATATGCTCACCTTTATGAGGGTGACTGTCACTCCATAGAGAAGGGAAATGAAGAAGAGCAGGAGGAAAGTGAAGGCCATGTACCAGTCTTCTTCCTCCACATCTTGAATAACAACATCATGCTGGTTCTGGTCAACGTACACATGGTCTAGAAGTTCTGTAACAGTAGATGATGTTTGCCGAATTAAAGACCATCTTTAATGAAATGACTGCACCACAGACATAAAACCCCTGCCCAGATGTTTCTGAAGGGACATTTTACCCCTTGCAGGGGTAACATGCTCTCACAATGCAAGTCATCTGTCATGCAGCACACTGGTGTATGTACGTAGTCCATGTGTATAAAGTGGACGACATCGCCCGTCAGAGGCCTGGACATTCTGCAGAGCTTGCAGACGGGGTCTCGGTGTGTAGAGGGTCTGGAGTAAAATGCAGAACCCCTGAAACTCTGTGGTCATAAGTGCACCTTTCCATGTGGTCCAAGTGTGTCCTACATCTGAAAAGCGTTCAGCCTACAGTCCACATGACCGACACTGGGTGCACCCTGATGCTGATACCGCTCCAGAACAGTGTCCAGAGTCACGTGTAGCCACCATGTTGCTGCCGGTGTTGGAGGAACAATGGCTGCCGAAACGACGGACAAGAAGTGTTTTTAATGTAGGCTATCTTTTTAACACCTGTTATCATCTTAGCACAGCTTATTACACATTTACTACACCTCATTGTTGAATATTTGATGACTAATCAAAAAAATGAGGCTGAGGTAACAAACTCAGCCTTCCGAGCCGTCCCGCTTGCTGCTCCACCCTTCTGCTGATGTGGGGAGGGCTGCAGACTACCACATGCCTCCTCCGATACATGTGGAGTCCCCAGCCGCTTCTTTTCACCTGACAGTGAGGAGTTTCACCAGGGGGACGTAGCGCGTGGGAAGATCACACTATTCCCGCCAGTCACCCCCCCCCCCGAGCAGACCAACCACAGGAGGCGCTGGTGTAGCGACCAGGACACACACCCACATCCAGCTTCCCACCCGCAGACACGGCCAATTGTGTCTGTAGGGACGCCCGTCCAAGCCGGAGGTAACACGGGATTCGAACCGGCGAGCCCCGTGTTGGTAGGCAACAGAATAGACCACTACACTACCCAGACGCCTCGTGAGTCAGTAAGTGTGTTAAAGTTGAGAGCAGATGTCACTGAATAATCTTGAAGTCAGCAGCCCACAGCTTGCCGGTGGCTAAAACAAGTGTTTAGCTGTAGTGTGAGTGACGTGGTGACAACAACACCTCAGTGTGCGACTTTGCTTCACAAGTTCTGCACAGCCTTGGCCCACACTTGCCGTCTTACCACAGACAGGAAAATGCAAGTCAAGTAGGGCCTAGCTTACTAGGAACCCTGGTAACTTAGGTGCGGGTAATGGGACAGGCCCAGTATGGTCACGTGATCATTACAATGATCTGTCCTTGTCCAAGCAGTTGTGTGCTGGTGTGCCGGTGAAGTCCAGAAGCCACTAAGCAGCAGAACAAGAGGCGACGACAGAAGGAGAAGGCAGCAAGTGACCGCTGCAAGTCCCACTCCTGTCCATGGTGAAGTCCTGTGGTGCAAGATGTGGTGTTGTTACAGTAGTGCTGAGCCCATCGTCCCGTTAGAGAGCTCATTATTTTATAGAATACTGAGTTTGTCCTTTATCAGGTCGACTGTGTTAAGTCCACCCAGTCTCTAAGATTTGAAGCCCTTTTTGGAAGCATTTTAACATTTTATGATTGTTTTTATTGTCTTGTTTACATTTATTATACAACGATATCTTGTAAGAAACTGGTAAAATAAGTAAAAACTTAAATGTAGACAGTTAATCAGAACCAGCACTACTTCCTTCACCCCCGAGGGGACATGGGACAAGTGGCAGTGATTAAATGATTAAATCTATACAGTTAAACAAAGAAGAAAAGAGGGAATCCAGGAAAAAAGAAAACCGGAAATCCCGAAACTGGGAAAAAATAAAACGGAATGGAGAAAAAAGTAAAATGGGTTTTATGAGGCCCTACTACCCCACAGTGCAGAAACCCACATCTCCCCCTTTCAGCTCAGAGCAAGAAGAGTTCAAACTACCGTGGCTCACGGCCGCGGGCTACAGGGACCACGTGGCGCCAGTGCACGAGACATCTTTCTGGTCGAGCTTTGATATTTTGTGGGAGAACCGTTTCATCTTCTCGTGTGACGTGTTAATGAGTCGTTTACTTACTTGGTTTGGTGAAATTTAAGGCCAGTGTCAGGGTAACATGTGTCACCCTGCAAGTGTAGACTGCCCCGAGTGGCCAGTCAACAGGGGGCAGGCGGAGTCGGCTCTGGACGCTGAAGTCCCCCTGTGGTCCTCTGTGTGGCTCACTGGTGTTGTAGCTCCACAACTCTGTAGTCTCATCAAGGAACCAGCTGATGTTCACCGGTGCAGGCCTGAAACCATTTGCCAGACACACAAGCTCGCCAGGGCCATGGAGGAGGGTGACTGAAGGTGGACTCGGTGTCACTGGAGCTGGGGAACACGTGTCACTTTTATAAATGTTCTTTGAATATAGAGAATTAAGATCCACTATGTATGACACCCATGAGAAAGTATGTTCAACCCAGTGAAATGAAACCTTCCGGCTGCTCCGGGAACGCCTTTTAAACCTGATGTCTGAGTCAATAAACCTTCACCTGCACCTGCCAGCAAACGGGTGGAAAGGTTCAAGTTGTACATATCCAGTTACGTCCACAATCCCGTCCGTCTGCTCGTCCTCATAATGGTGGCCGTAACTTGATATGTACAACTTGAACCTTTTCACCCGTTTGCTGGGAGGTGCAGGTGAAGGTTTGTCGACAGTTGTGTGCATGTCGTTGACATTGATCCACGGCAAATCTTGCAGGCATCGCGGAAAATATGCCACTGTCAATAGCACGCGCCAACAAACAGGAAACTAGTATGACCACTGCAGTAGAAACCGGAATCGGCACTGTGCAGCTGTCCCGGTCGCTGCTCCACCCCCTCTGCCGATCCGGGGAGAGCTGCAGACTACCACATGCCGCCTCCGATACATGTGGAGTCACCAGCCGCTTCATTTCACCTGACAGTGAGGAGTTTCACCAGGGGGAGGTAGCGCGTGGGAGGATCAGCTAATCCCCCCAGTTCCCCCTTCCGCCTTGACAGGCGCCCTGGCCGACCAGAGGAGGCGCTAGTGCAGCGACCAGGACACATACCCACATCCGGCTTCCCACCTACAAACACGGCCCATTGTGTCTATAGGGACGCCCGACCAAGCCGGAGGTAACACGGGGATTCGAACCGGCAATCCCCATGTTGGTAGGCAACGGAATAGACCGCCATGCTACCCGGAGGCCCTGTTATATCTGCGTGTAGTTTGAAGGTACGTTGAACGGTGAGTTTAGCCTAGCTTAGCTCAGATGGATATCTACTTGGACCATTCGTAGAATGAAGAGAAATGGTGAATGGCAGGCTAGCGAGTAACAAGTATGAACACTCGGTTTCAAAGAAAGTGTGTTTCCCTTCTTTTAAGAGGATCCCGGTAGACCTGCAGCAGCTGAGCTCAGCGAGGCCAGACTCCCTGTCAACCTACCTTCACCCTGCAAGCACAGCCACATGCACCCACGAGTTGTCTGACTTTGTCTAAGTAGGATACACAATAGAAACCCTGGAAACCCAACTATTCTTTTAGACAACTGTACATTACAAGTGCTGATGCTTCCTTCTACTAAATATTATTATTTACTGCTTACCAAACACAGGTTGTACTGTGCTTTTGAATAGTTCCTCATATGACTCGTGTTTTACTACACAGGAATATGCAGCTTCCTGGTCCCTCTCGGACCGCCGGGATATGTTCAGTCTGCTGTTCAGTGAGAAGGTGTTGCTGTCTGTGTATTTCCAGACAGGGCTGATAGTATATTGTAATACTGGCAGCCTCAAGGCGTCCTTCTCCCAAAACACTAAGATGCCAGAGGGGGAAAATCCAGTCACAAGGCAAATGAGCGTTTCCATGTTTGAGCCCGGCAGGTCCGTGTCATTCAGCCTTGTTATCTTCACAAATGGCGGCTTAGGATCTTTTGAAAGGAAAAAGGAAGACAACAATGAGCAGAGTATTTTGCTCTTTTCATTTCCATCATTTCATTTATGGGAGCACAAGCGACAGTTTAGATAATGGTGAGGTATTAATGCAGGGTTGATTATTGATGCCACCCGTTTGTCCTGCAATATTAAGGCCCTGGTCACACCAGCATTTACGACAGGGATGTTTCCCGCCAAAACCAACTACTCTGAATGAAACTGTTGCTATCAGTGGATTTGCATCCGGTAGCAAAGTAAATTTCTCGATGACGTCACGTAGAGTTCAGCTTTGAGGAACTCTGACATGCAAATTCACACTGTCAACCAGTAGCAGAACTGCTTGGACTGCGTTGGCATCTGATGGGGCAGTGGCTAGTGAGGATCCAAAATGGAGGAAGCTCCCTGTTTCACTAGCGTTAAATCATCCAGTTTTAACTATTGTGCTCTGCCAGAAGATAAATTACTACACAAGAGAAATGCAGCGTGGTTTGCAGTTGGTTGTGAAGCAAGACTGGATGGTCTCACCATGTTCCATTCATTTCACTGTGCCGAGTGTTTTTTGGTCAGCAAGTTTGTTCCCACAGGAGCACGCAACATTCTTTTGCACTGCCAGTTTCTGGTGTGACCGGGGCCTGAGGCTGCAGGTCAACTTTATGCTTGTGTTGGTAAGGATACCTCTACTTCTGCTTATGTGCGCCTCGTAACCCTGTGTGGAGCATAGGTGCTTCCCCTCACAGGATACTTGCGTATATGTGAGCCAAGCCTTTGCTGATACGTTCAGGAAGCTACGAATGGTCTCCGTCCCATTGTCGTGACTCAGCCGTGGTTCAGTCAATGCCCTCTGAGACTTATTTCCACCAACTTTCCAAGTGATGGAGAAATCTTCAAGATTTTGACCAACCAGAAGACAGGTGAAAGCCAACTGTTCATCTGTCTGCAGTTCCTGGAGAGCTGGACCCTGAATGAAGACACCAGCTTTCCGAGATGATGCTGCTGTTATTGAAAATAAAATAAAAAAAATGTTCCTTGTCAAAGTGAACAAGACTATGATGTACATGTCTGACTGGCATATCATTAAATAAAGACCAAATGATATATAAAATACAGCTCCTTAATACTGGATGACTCATCGTGGAACTCTTATTGATCATGAAAATACATTTAGAAATATTCTGAACGTACAGTTATAAGTGGAATTATAAACACTATATTTTCATATTTACTTCGGGGTAGTGACTGTTATTCTACAGTTAGTGTAGGTTTTTACTTCCCTTTTTGTTTCACTTTACCTGAACAGAAGCCCATTTCATCGCGGACAGTTTTATTTAAAACCTTGTCAGAGACTTCACAAGTAAAGACCACTGCTTTTGTCCACTCGTTTTGAGGCACATTGAGATGACTGATTACTGCCACACGACCGTCTTCACCTAATAAGATGTCTTTAGTTGATGCCGATCTGTCCTGAGACCCAGAAAGCCATTTGATTTGGGGACTGAAACCCCAGCCAATGCACAAGAGTTTCTGTTGTCCTGAGTCTTTACTGGGGACCAGAAGAAGCTCCATTGACAGGTCACCTAAATGTCCCCACACAAAGTCAAGAATTACTATTGAAAGAGTTTGACAAAGAGACATTGGACACCAACAGACTAAACACAACTGACAACAGAAGTTCAGCTGGTCACCTACCAAAAATCCGTCCGGTTGAGTCTGATACCGAGCTGTTGACGAAGCCTTGGTTCACTTTGCAGGTGAACGTGTTGTCTTTTCCCTGGTGGGTTTTTGGAACTGAGAACTGGAGAGTGGTTGAAGTGAGGCCTGTGACTTTGGAAAGATCAACAAATTGTTTTTCAGATATGTCACTTCCGTTGGCCTGAAAGGTGACGTAGAGGTCGCTAGAGGAGAGTTGTCTGACATCACACTCCAGCACGGCATCTTCTCCATGAAGCAAGTGTGGCAGAGATCTTCTGATCAGCACCGACGGGGCCCTGTCCGCTGTAAGCCCTTTGAAACAAACACAGGGGTTGCTGCAGAGTTCAGTTGTATCAAATATCACATGAACATCATTTGGTACAGGTGACTTACTTATATCCACCGTCTTTTCAGCTGGAGGGGAGCAGGGGTGTTCAGCCCTACATGTCACGCGACTGTACGTCATCCACTTGTCTGTGGAAACAGTCAGGTTGCTGCTGAAATAGGTCTTGCTGCCGGTCCGGTTCGGCACGATTCTTGTGGCTGAGATTTCTTCCCCATCGACATGCCAGGTCACCTTGGCATCATAGACAGTCTCAACCACACACGTAGCCGTCACCTCGGGCTTTGCCATCATCACTGTTTTGAAGCTGGGGGTCTCCAGGTGAATGCAAGGAGGGGAGGAAGGGTAAACTGCCAAAAGATCACTTGTTTAGCGAAGTCGTGTTTATCTGACTCCATAACAGCCATATCATATCTTTAAATCTTTATATCCAGTGGCAACATCTCTCATGATTATCGTTCAAATCATTTGCTGGTCAAACGAGTCAAAAATCAAGTTAATTTAACTTGAGAGCATTGATCAAGTCAGACCAAACATCCTGGATGTTACTTCTTGTAACTTCTTATCTTTAACTTCATCAATCAAACATGCATTTGCCAAGCTCAACATCTTCTCTCTGAATGTTTAGACTTTTGTCATCAGTTGTGTTCTGCTGACGCCCCTAAATGTACATTTTAAAGGAGTTGTAGTGTGAAAGGCGTATGTTGAGAGGAGTGATGGAGCAACGACACTGCTGCATCGTCACTGAGAAGTAGCCGCACTTACTTGCACAAATACTGATTGATTTGCTCAACTCGGCATCGTGGTGTTTGGACTTGCACGTGACATTTGAGCCATTTGTCCAGTTTTTCCGGTCCAACTCAATCTGGCTGCTTAGGCTGAACGTTTTTTCCTCCTTTTTCCCAGCTTGAAACTTCTTTTGGACCGGAACGATGTCGACAGCATGGCTGTCTATTTGCCACTGCACCTCTAGGTCGTCTGGGTAGTAACCGCTGTAGGTGCACACAAGGCTCACTTCTGCAGCCCCAGAGACCCACCTCCAGTCAGGGGACATGGTGACGGTCGGATGGACAACCCGCTGCACTGAGACACAGGAAGTATGTATAAGATAAGCGTTTCTTTTCATCTAGTGTGTTCAACGTGAATGTTTGATGGCTCGGGCCCTTTTTCAGAGCCGCTGGAGATACACATACCTGTTGTGATGTGTGTACATGTCACCAAGTCTACCGTCAGTACTAAGTCTGTTGTCTTGTTACCCAGGCTAGAGGGCGCAGATGTACTGTCACAGTGGCAGGAGCTTAGTTTCGGGTGGAGCTGGATGGCTGTTGCACAAAAGCTAGAGCGGGGCAGGGCTGAGCGAAACAGGCAGGAAGCAGGCGGAAGCGTTGGATAACATGCTGGTACCAAAAAAGCTCCCGAAAAACAGAAGTGAAAGACTGAACAGAGCAGCGGTGCGTCGCCAACAGCAGGTGTGAAGTTTGGCTCTGCCAGATAGGGAACTAAAGTGTAACTCTAAATATCTCAGAAGTATTTACATGTGGGCTTCTCTCTCTGTTGTGCTGCTTGACTGAGTTCTCTGGCCTGTTTTTACCACCACACCGCAGTAACGGTCCATTTGAATATGGAGCTGGACATGGTCTGGTAAGTCCAGCTGCGGGGCGGTGCAAAGTAAAATACACATTTCAAAGCAAACAAGCTGCAGTTAAACACGTTTCAAAGGCAGAACCAGCACCAATATGAGAGGCAGATATTAAATTAGATCTGATCATTTAAAAGCCAACAGGACCCCAATGAGAACCTACTCGAAGAAGTAGGAGAGAAAAAGTACCAGTTCCCTAAATCATTTTCTTCAGTTACACATTTATTATTTTCAATGAGAATACAAAGCCGACATAGTGAATGAGAGAAATGACGGTTGTGAACACTTACATTCTGAACAAATGAGTAGACAAAGAACCAACATGTGAAACATTACTTTTTAAAGCAATCACTCGTCACCTTTTCCACGTTTTCATTTAATCTGGAAAGGAAAAAGAAGAGAAAGACTGACTCAGAAACAGAAGAAGAATCACTATGTTGTGTCTCTAGTAATGACATGTGTTGTGTCTCAGCCATCTTTTATAACATCATCCTTCTTCTTTTCCTCACTGCCACAGGACAACAGCTTTGTGTGTTTTCATTCTTGATCGTTTCTCTTTGTTTCATTTAACCTTATTCAAACCCTGTTGTTGTGTGTAGTTGTACAGGATTGTGTTGCATTACCACATCTCCCGGACCACAAGGGAATCGCAGTATAAGTCTCACTCAGAGAGAAAAACATGTTGTGAGGAAACAACAAGTCTCTTCGGTGTCTATGTATACTCGGGGTGTAGACCCCTGCACGGCACTGTTTTCTTAATCCTGCTCCCACTGCATTTATTCCTTCCTTTTTTCTCTTTTGTGATTTCCCCCCTTTTCTCCCCAGTTGTACCCGGCCAATTACCCCTCTCTTCCGAGCCGTCCCGGTCTCTGCTCCCCCCCCCCCTCTGCTGATGCGGGGAGGGCTGCAGACTACTACATGCCTCCTCTGATACATGTGGAGTCACCAGCCGCTTCTTTTCACCTGACAGTGAGGAGTTTCACCAGGGGGACGTAGAGCGTGGGAGGCTCAAGCTATTCCCCCCAGTTCCCCCTCCCCCTGAACAGCCACCCCGACCGACCAGAGGAGGCGCTAGTGCAGCGACCAGGACAGCGCCGTGTGTATAGAGAGAGTCTGGCCATCCTTCGATCTTTGCAACACGCGCTGTGATTGGCTGAGATTGGCCCCTTTGGTCGAGCGGTTAGCGATTCCGCCTCGTGGTGCAGTACAACGCTGGTTCGAATCCCGCAGCGGGCGGAAGATATGCTCGGTTACATTGGTGGCAGCTGTGGTGTCCGGAAGTGTGCAGATCCTCATAAGTCTCTTCAGAGCGCACGGGAAAAACTAAGCGCGAGGGCGCGCTTCCGGGAGAGGGGGACTACTGTAACCTACAAGAAGACTCGACCTCCTGCATCTGTGGTGTTACAGGACTGAGGTTTATTTGCTTTGGTTACATGTTCAGGTGTTCTGCTTGAAAGAGGGAGATGTGATGTGTAGTAACTAGGCTTAGCCTGTGGTGGCGCTGCTGCTGTAACGTACCTGTTGAATGACATGTAACACCACAGAAGAAGGCCTTCAGTAAAAAGACAGTCAAGCTGAATCAGCGTGCTATCCGTCTGAGTTATTGTGTCGCCTCATTGTTAATCTAATTAACAATACGACTCTTTTTATGACTGCTGGGATAGGACCTTGTGATGGACTGGCGGCCTGTCCAGGGTGTCTCCCCGCCTACCGCCCAATGACTGCTGGGATAGGCTCCAGCATCCCCGCCACCCCAGTTGGGACAAGCGGCTTGGATAATGAATGAATGAAATGGCTTTG
Organism: Lampris incognitus; assembly: GCF_029633865.1. Lineage (NCBI taxonomy): Eukaryota > Metazoa > Chordata > Actinopteri > Lampriformes > Lampridae > Lampris > Lampris incognitus. The sequence goes on from NC_079215.1 coordinate 62,148,045, forward strand.
GAATATATATCGCAGGAGCAGCCAGACGAGTAAAAGAACAGCGACTTATAGTCCGGGAAATATGCTAAATCCAAGTTGCATGATATACCAATGCCAGATATTGAACTCTAACTTATCAAACCATGCTGTCTCAGAAACTATTTCATCCTTAACGTTTTGTAATGGAGGCTCACTACCTTGATGGCAGTGGTTCCGACGCTATAGAACAGAGTGATGAGGAAGAGGATGATGAAGGTAATGGCTGTTTTCCCGGTGCTATCTTGCTCCGTCTCTGTGGTGTGACCCCACTGGTTGTCTGTCAGAAAAATAAATTCTGCATGAAGAGATTAACGTGGTGTTACATTGGCAGTTTTACCTTTGTCCTCCACTGAATTTCAAATAAATTAAGAGTTCATACAATAGCCACCATATAGAGACTACACATCCTTACACGACCCAATATTATTACTTGATAGCTGTTCCTGGTGCCCTTTGTACACTCGCAGAAAATATACCCAGAAGCTGTCTTCTCATTCACACTGATTCTGTTGCCTTACAAAGAACATGGTTTATTCTGCAGCTTTAACTAGTGCACATGGTGTAAGGGTTTTGTGTGCTTCTTGTGTGCTTATTCTTTGGACTTGACTGTATTTGAAACTAATACTCAGGCGTGCAAGAGGCAGTGACCAGACTGCCTTACGTCTTTTCATTCCCAGCTCTCCAGTTGTGTATTATGGATTACTAACTGAACAATACTTTTAACCTTAGTCCTAAGTCCACAATACATATTTGTCTAACAAAATGGAGATGTTGGCAAAAACAGTGATTCCTGACTTGCTCTAGAAAGACCCTTCTTTAAAAAAGAAAAAGAAAAAGAAAAGATAATGGCATGCATGTGGCTTGGCTTGTGGAGTACTATTGTGAGTCCTTAAAACACAGTGATGTATTGGGAGCCCAGGCTAAGTGATTTAGTTCTTGAAAAGATATCTATTTTGACAGGCTAAAACCAACAGAGGTAACACGGGCACATGAGACAAGACAATACAGTACAAATAAATGCACCATAACAACAGAAAACAACAACTAATAAGTTATTATTAGTCATCTAGTCATGTAGTTGTTAAGATTAGTGTCATTTAGGCTTTACTTGTTAGGCTGTTTGGGGGATTTTTCATTTTTATGGTCAGTGATGAGTATCAGACGCTTCATTTTAGAGCATTTAATTTTGCATATAAACATGTCTATGGCCTACTGGTCACTATACTTTAAGCTGCTGGTATGCTGATACCTCCATCTGATGTGTACTTTCTTCAACTTGTATGTTAACTAAACATATGGCATTGCAAAAATGTTGAAATGAGGATACAAACTGAATTGAACATACATCAAAACAGTCCTGAAGTAAATCTTTTTTATTTTGATTTTAGTTCTGCATTTAAAGACAAACAGCATGTCATATCACAGGCAACAAACAAAACACACACATAGCAAAACACACATGGACACAACATCACATCTACTCGGCCTTGCAAATTTGAGGGATGTTAAGGCTGACGTTAACCAGGTTGGGTTTTTCATTGGTGTTTTGTACAAAGGACCTAATAATGACTCCTGTTGTTTTCATCATAGACTCGTGGTAGACAACGCAGCTGAACACCTTGTCATTTTTCTTCCAAAGGTCCAAGCTCAACGTAAGCTCACTATATACAGAGTAGAATCCGCTGTTTTCTAAAAGATTTGTGGTATTGAATGTATAGGTAGGTGGATCTGCTGCCACATCATCAACAAGCCAAGACACTACAAGCTCCTTGGGGTAGAAATCTTTCACATAGCAAGTCAGGATCACCACGTCATTACTAGTTTGTTCTACTGGACTCAGCAGAAAAACAGATGGACGCTTAATCGTTTCTCCTGCAAGCATGAGAGAACAATCACAACTTAGTGCCAGAACTGAGAATGCTTCACACAAACATATATATGTGTGTGTGTGTGTGTGTGTGTGTGTATATATAAATAATCCAGTGATTCAAGTAAATTCTTTATGAGACAGACAGCACAAGCCTGTTTCCTGCCATAAGCAATCATCAGCTGATGATTACTTATGGCAGGAAACAGGCTTGTGTATATTTTATAGATATGTTAACATATTTGACATTTAACATTAAAATATACTATATGTAAAACATGCACTAAATGACAGCACAATACATTGTTAGTCTTTCATGTACTGTAACCAAAAACATTCTCACCTTTGTCCCTTTGAAAACGCTCCCTTACAGCTTGAAATAAGTCTTTGTGTTCAACAACACAATAATATTCCATCCCCTCGCTCCACTCCTCAAACAGGACATCCACTTCAATTCTGTAGAGGTTGTGGGGTCCTCGGCTGCTCTTATGACTGTCCTTGTTTAAAGGTTTCCCATCTTTGTCCTGCCACTCAACAGACTCAACGGATCCTTGTTTTTCCAGCACTTCACAAACAAGTTTTGCTTTTTTGTTCAGAAACAGGTCTTCCAAACTGAGGGGCAAGATCTCAATGTCAACATATACACATGGGTCAGTACATGTGGTGGAACCTGTAGAGAGAAGAGTGGTTAAGCAAGACTGAACTGTTACAACTGGGAAATCATTAGAATTGCAATTATGATCATTTCTGCTTTCCATAGGTTTACTCACCCGGTGTGGTATTATAGGGCACAGATTTGTTGACATTTTCTTCTTTTTGCTTAAACACACATGTAATCTTGGCTTCTGATTCCGTCCAAGCACTTTTATCAACCTGGAGATAGTTTACGACACTGTACAAAGTCCCATTCTCATTACGTTTGGGCTCAAAGGAGGTCTGGATCTCAGAGATTTTGTCACGGATTTCCTCATCGTCTCTGAGCCATTTGATTTCATGAGCATTTGGTGAAAAATCAGTGGCAAAGCAGGAGAAGGAAGCTGATCTCTCATTCTTCATCTCAGGAGAGATCAACACGTTAAGAGTTGGCAACTGATGAAACTCGACTGAAAAACAAACATACACAGATATATGTATGCAGAAGCAGAGAATGATATATATGCAGAAGCTAAGGGCAATACATGTGCTAAAGTGGAGAGTAAGAGACTAAAACTATATTCATTAACTTTTTATGCCGTGTTAGTAAGAGCTTAAACTGGTCACCCCCCCCCCAACATGTTTGGTTGTCACTAGAGTGTAAATGTGGATTTTTTTAAAATTTACAACATATACAAAATCAATAAGGGGTGGGGCTTCAGTACATGCTTCTGCATATCCATTGACTGTACATACAAGCTAACACTGACAGAGTCCCACACAGCTGGAAACCTGCCCTTGACTAAACAGTCGGCCTGCAACAACAACCTCATCACCATTCTAACAGCCTTTCCCATATTCTCTGAGAGCTTCACTGCCCAACATTGTGCACAATCTGCTCTCTTTGTCCTCTCAGTGTCCCTCATTCAGTTAACACTAAGAGGCTCAACTTCCTCTGAAACTACAACAGACAAACCAAATAGAAACCACAACTAAATGCACATCTGTGAGGAGAAAAAAAACAAGTAACAAGTCAAATTCAGCCTAACAACTAACTGTACCACATGATTTTACATTATTGTGTGGTGCATTTCAACTGGACTACTTTAGCCTTCTGGAGAACTGGCTTGCCAAGTGGCTCCAAATACTTTCTTGACTTAAATCACACACTCCCCCAGTAAACATGGCTTTACTTTTTAGGCAATGCGATGCAACTGACGTACTAATTTGTTTTTACGATTTGCAAGTTTGATACCAACTGATTGTGACTTCTTGTGGTAGACCTGTTAAATATTCAACATTTTGTGGTGTATTTGAGTTGCACATGCCATGAACACGCTTGTCGAATTATGACCAGAAAGTCCATCAGTTAGCCTGATAATCCCGTTTTGAATGGGGTCAAGCAGGGGGCAGGTAACACAACTCCAAATCACAAATGATCTCTGCAATTATAAGAAATTACTGGGCCTCCCCAAAAATTAAAAGCCCCATGTGAACAGAATATAAATGAGCGGGTAAATAAGTATTTAGGTTAAGCCCGCTTGTTGTTGACATTCGATAGCTATCTTCTGCCTATTAACATTTCTTAAAGAGGGATTTTGACACTTGTTGATGTATGTGTTGTACATTCGTTGTACGTGTTGGTGTAAACGCGAGTCTGGAACGGCTGCACTGACCCCCCCACGACTTGTAATATTATTAAACCTGCAATATTACTCTCCTCTAATACTGCGGTAAGAAGATTTCCATGCCACGGCAGCTGTACTAAACAGGATTTTGAACTGTGATTGTTGGTGAAACAAAGTGCAGGAAGACAACAATAAGAAAACCAAAGGATTATGCAAGTAGATGGAAGGAAGCAGACATATTACTACACGGTGCATATGTTAAGTGCAGATGGCCTACGTTAGGATGGAAAGAGAGGAAAAAATACGAGCCAGTATCTCGGTTTGCATGGGCAAGCTTAAGCCTTTCCTTTCCAGCAATGTTCAGCTTGCCACAACCTGCCACTGTCGCAGTACAACTTGCTGCAACTTGTCACTGTCGCAGTACAACTTGCTACTGATACAGTACAACTTGCTGCAACCTGCCACTGTCGCAGTACAACTTGCTACTGATACAGTACAACTTGCTGCAACTTGCCACTGATACAGTACAACTTGCTGCAACTTGCCACTGATACAGTACAACTTGCTGCAACTTGCCACTGTCACAGTACAACTTGCTACTGATACAGTACAACTTGCTGCAACCTGCCACTGTCGCAGTACAACTTGCTACTGATACAGTAAAACTTGCTGCAACTTGCCACTGATACAGTACAACTTCCTGCAACCTGCCACTGTCGCAGTACAACTTGCTACTGATACAGTACAACTTGCTGCAACTTGCCGCTGATACAGTACAACTTGCTGCAACTTGTCACTGTTGCAGTACAACTTGCTACTGATACAGTACAACTTGCTGCAACCTGCCACTGTCGCAGTACAACTTGCTACTGATACAGTACAACTTGCTGCAACTTGCCACTGATACAGTACAACTTGCTGCAACTTGCCGCTGTCACAGTACAACTTGCTGCAACTTGTCACTGTCGCAGTACAACTTGCCATTGTCACAATACAACTTGCCGCAACCTGTCACCGACACAGCACAACGTGCCGCAACCTGTCACCGACGCAGCACAACGTGCCGCAACCTGCCACTGACGCAGTACAACGTGCCGCAACCTGCCACTGTTGCAGTACAACTTGCCGCAACCTGCCACTGACGCAGTACAACTTGCCGCAACCTGCCACTGACGCAGTACAACTTGCCGCAACCTGCCACTGACGCAGTACAACTTGCCGCAACCTGCCACTGACGCAGTACAACTTGCCGCAAGCTGCCACTGACGCAGTACAACTTGCCGCAAGCTGCCACTGACGCAGTACAACTTGCCGCAAGCTGCCACTGACGCAGTACAACTTGCCGCAAGCTGCCACTGACGCAGTACAACTTGCCGCAAGCTGCCACTGACGCAGTACAACTTGCCGCAAGCTGCCACTGACGCAGTACAACTTGCCGCAAGCTGCCACTGACGCAGTACAACTTGCCGCAAGCTGCCACTGACGCAGTACAACTTGCCGCAAGCTGCCACTGACGCAGTACAACTTGCCGCAAGCTGCCACTGACGCAGTACAACTTGCCGCAAGCTGCCACTGACGCAGTAAAACTTGCCGCAAGCTGCCACTGACGCAGTACAACTTGCCGCAAGCTGCCACTGACGCAGTACAACTTGCCGCAAGCTGCCACTGACGCAGTACAACTTGCCGCAAGCTGCCACTGACGCAGTACAACTTGCCGCAACCTGCCACTGACGCAGTAAAACTTGCCGCAACCTGCCACTGACGCAGTACAACTTGCCGCAACCTGTCACTGACGCAGTACAACTTGCCGCAACCTGTCACTGACGCAGTACAACTTGCCGCAACCTGTCACTGACGCAGTACAACTTGCCGCAACCTGTCACTGACGCAGTACAACTTGCTGCAACCTGCCACTGACGCAGTACAACTTGAATAACATGGAATTACAACTATCATGAGGTTCTTTGTGTTTCCTTTGTTCCTGTTCCAATCTCTCTTACAACAACATAGCTTTGTAACTTTGCAGATATTTCTAAGACACCTAAATCAGTTATTGATTTCAATACTGAACCTTGTTTTTACTTTGGTCACTTAAAAAAACAACTGGATGACATGAGATATTCTGTTTGTTACATTTTTTTCTTATATTTTGTCAAATCCAATATATTTATGAATTTTTTCTGCACATACACTTTTGCATTAGAAATCATTTCTGTTTAGAAATATAGAAGACAATTAAACATTTCTGTAAGGAAAAGATAATTGTAAAAAATACTTAACAGAAATTTCTTCATTATACGCGAAGTACTGATCTAATAAATGTAATTTAAACCAACTCACATGTTGGATTAAAAAGTGTTTGAGTTTTTCATCATCTACAAGTAACTCACCTTTCTTCTGAAGGCGGCATTGTTTTTGTCCTGCTGAATGCTCAACAACACAGTTGACAACTTTCCTGGCGTCCCAGTAGTCTCGCTGCACGCGGACCCGACTGACTCCAAAGTAAGCCCTGTTTTTCTCAACAGCGGGGTACTGAAGTACATCAGGCAGGGCAACTCCCTCGGCGTTGGTGCATCTGAAGCCCAGTGAGGCGGGTGTAAAGTCGGTGGCGAGGCAGCCGAGAGTCACGGTGTCTCCGGTCTCGGGGCCACATTGCTCCAGAGGAAACACAGTAGGGGCCTTTGGTGTGGCTGACAGAGGAGAGACAAACCGTCCTTACAACAGCAATACACACATTACATGTCTCTCTTACTGACAAGTCCTCCTGCAGGAAGTCACACACATTCTAGTGTTGCTCGACTAGAACAGGGGCACAACAACCTCCCTGTGATAACAAAGGTCGTGTTAGTTTCACACCAGTAAGCAGTATATTGAAAGTAATATTTTTTACCATTTATGTACTCAACAAAGTCCCCTGAACATTCCTCAAACTACATAAAAAGTGTTGGTTAACTCAGGCTTTGGAAAACCAGAGAGGAATCTGTGACACTGTCAAATATTGGCTTAGGCATTGCTGTAGCTTATACTGCACATCACACAACCCATTTTAATTTCCACATTTTACACGGCTGAAACACTGCATTCTGCTTTTTAAACTGAAGTTTCCCCTGGATAAGCTCGGCTTTGGTGAAGGCCGTCTGGTAGCAAATACACAGAAAATACCTTTTGCTTTGATTTTACCAGCAATTAGATATAAAAGCGGAATATTTATCACTGCAAAACGCTTGCTAGAATATATTTAAAAAGAACTGTGAAAAATTGAACATTTATATGAGAAATGACACCGACTAAGTTAATGCCTAATTAAAATATTTGTTTGAATATTGAAATATTTCCAGACAACTATTTACTGTTATTTTTCATTATTATTTCTATCGGTTTGTATATTTTACTGTTCTGTTCATGTCTTTTTAAAAACTTAAGTGAGAAAAAAAAGAAAAACGCTTGCTAGTTCGTACTTTCCTAAGTAAGCTATTCTATAACGATAATAGTGATAATAATGACAGCACTGTGCTGCGTATCTTTACACTTAATTAACATTTTAAACACATTACGTTGCAACGGCAGAAATCTGAACCTGACATTTGCCAACTCAACACAACCAAACTGCCTCTGGCCGCTCAAACACAAAGTAGAGAAATCTAAATCCTGAGCAAATAATCAGTGTGGGTTTCAAACTGTGCATGATGTTAAAAGTCTTACCTGATGAAACGGTTACTAGTGAGTAGTTAACACCCAGCTATCATCATTACACAATTCATTTCACACGGCCAACCAGAACTACCGTTACCGGCATTATCACTACCTAGTATCCACATCGGTAGTGCCGTGGACCGGCAACTATAACAGCACAGAACATTTTGCAACTGCTGATAAATGAGATTGTAAATGAGCAGTAAAACTACTGTTTTACAGTAGCAACATGTGACCGCCAGATTATATAGGTGCAGTCGTTTCATTTCATCTCTACTTAATCCCAACAGAAAAACACCACAAATTCCAAACTTGCTTCTACCCTAAAATGTGTTATGTTGAAGAAATGAAGACGTGTGTGTGTTATCAGAAATAAGAGTTTCTCTTACCTGATGAGACCGTGACCACCGTGCCTTTTCCCCAGTAGTCAAAATAAGTGTCACAGTGCTGTAACGTCACAGTAACTCTGTACAAAAACCAGTGCCCACAAAAGACTCGACTCTACGTTATCCGTGGCACTTGGCCATTTCAGGAATGTGTTCTCGTTTACTTCTGTGTCTCTGATTGGGTCTATTTAGACACGTCACAAACTGATGTTTAACAAAATACAGAAAAAACACAGAACTAGAAAAACCCACACTGGATGTGCTAATGGCTTATTGTACAAAATATGAAGCTTTGAGGAAATTAACCGGTTTATTCCCAAATGTTTCTTTGCAATTTGAGTACATGTATTTTACTCCTTTGACCTCCCCAACACACAAACTTGATGCCCTTTTTGATTATTTGTTGGTTAAGTTGGTGAAATATTAGGTTTTATACTCCGTCACAATAGTGACCGGTGGAAAACAGCGTAGTCAGAATTCATACAAACTGTTCAGTTAGACCGATTTACACATTTAAAATCATAACAGCAACATATGCAACACAGAAGAATGAGACATGGTTAGAATTTACTTCATAACTATTACTGTTGTTCACGTAACACGTTTCAACTTACAATAACACAAAAACTGCCGTTGGCAAGCTCATGTGAGGGTGGCTCATTGATTTATGACCAACAGAAGCCGGGACATGGAAACTAGACACCACGTACAATCCAACACTGTAACAGTAAAATAAAAGGTGTCATCCATTATCCATACCGCTTATCCTGCTCTCAGGGTCGCGGGGATACTGGAGCCTGTCTCAGCAGTCATTGGGCAGCAAGCAGGGAGACACCCTGGACAGGCCACCAGGCCATCACACAGGGCCGATACACCCACACATTCATACCTAGGGACAATGTAGTACGGCCAATTCACCTGACCTACATGTCTTTGGACTGTGGGAGGAAACCGGAACATCTGGAGGAAACCCACGCAGACACGGGAAGAACATGCAAACGCCACACAGTGGATGACCTCGGGCGACCCCCAAGGTTGGACTACCCCGGGGCTCGAACCCAGGACCTTCTTGCTGTGAGGCGACCGCGCTAACCACACCCCTTTGGAGCAATAAACAGTAAACCAAAACCCGAATAAACATTAACATTGAAATAGGCTACTACAGTCTGAAATTGTACATTAGCTTACTTCTGATGATTACAGCAGGAGACGACGGGGCTTCGTATTGAACACTGAATTTATGTCATTATAGTCCAACGAGTCCGTCAGGATTTTTTTTTTGGAATTTTCTGCTTTCATTGGATAGTGATAGTAGAAAGAGAGGGGATGCCATGCAGCAAAGGGTGCTAGGCTCCACAATTTATATCCAAACCGGATTGTTTTGCCCCTGATGAATTGCTTGCAACATGCCTGCCACAATAAGTATCATAATTTCGTCAACCGATAACCATTTTGACTATGGCATCGTTTTGTAAGACTCATTCAGTGCACTGAAGATGGGCTGTACTTTGTAGGAAGGGTCGCTGTTGGCCTTTGAGTCATCTATCAGATGGATTGACTGCAGGAGTGGGAGGTGGGGAACACCAATTAGTTCTCATGGACATCTGTCTCATCCTCCAGAGAGTTCACCTCTGCATCGCCATTCATAGTCTACCTGTAATACACCCGCCAGTCCAACGTGTCAGGGTCACGGTTTGCCTTGCTCAGGCGTGAAAAGTACACGCGTGTCTGAAGGTGCAGTGCCAGCAGGGGGCGATGATTAGGGTTAGACTCTCTACCGCCAAATGAAATGTAATTAACATGACAACACTCATAAGCAACAGAAAAAATATTAAAAAAAATATAGCAGCCACGTATACCTGATGGGGAGGGATTTTGGAAAATGCTGCATGCTTTTCTTTTTTTTTAATTTTATTTCTGATTTTTCCCTTTTTTCTCCCAATTTAGTGGCCAATTGATCCCTATTTTAATTCAAACACCCACCCTCGTATTGTATGCGTTCGCCAACTGCATCTCTCCGGCCGGCAGTCTCGAAGGAAAGCGCCTCCCCACTTTCGTGACAAGGCGAATCCAAGCCGAACCACTGTTTTTCCGACACACACAGAGACGCATTCACATGACGAACACAAGCCGACTCCGCCCCCCTCCCGAAGACAGCGTTGCCAATGATTGCTGCTTCATCGAGTCCGGCCATAGTCGGATCTGACGAGACCGGGGCGCGAACCCCAGTCCCCAGTAGGCAACTGCATCGACACCAAGCCGATGCTTAGACCGCTACGCCACCGCGGACCCGCATGCTTCTTTTCCTCCGTGGGGAGTTGCTGGCATTGTGCTAATCATCGCCCCCTGCTGGCATTGCACCGTCATATACGCGTGTACTTTTCACGCCTGAGCGAGGCAAACCGTGACATTGACACGTTGGACCGGCGGGTGAATTACATGTTTTGGCGTGATACTGGGCTGCGGTCACAATTGGGACCATTAACAAATTTACACCTCTTACGACCAAAATATATATGCAGGAGTACAATTCTCAATATATTTCAGTAGTACAGCCTTTAAAGAATATATGTACCAAATATTATAGTTCTATCTGTTAATTAAGGTGTTTCACTTACTTCCTTTTGTAGAAGTCTGAGGAAGACATCTTCTTCCTTAGGCGCAAGCAGGAAGGGTAGAGGCTAGTTCCCATCGATGCAGAGAACGGAAATGGAGTAGAGAACGGTCAACTGAGCATGCGCGAAATGCCTCTACCATGCCTCCACACGCCCCGCGTAGCATCCAGGCGCTAGGATTCTAGGAAGACCCACCCCTACTCTGCGTCTGATTAGTTAACTTTAACCCTAACCCCGCCCTAGCCCTAACCTACCCAAACAACGGAGGCAACGAGTACTTGCGCATGCTCAGTTGACCGTTCTCTGCATCGATGGGAACTAGCCTCTACCAAGCAGGTAGTAAGCTGGTCTGGTCATGTGACCTTTCACACTAGTCACATGACATTGGTAAGTTTTAGTCAAGACAATCTATTTTCCATTTAAAAGTTGAATTTCTTGCCCAAAGCCAACAACAGCACTTTTAGAGATTCCAGAAAAACAAAAACAATTCATGTTAACCGGGGTTGCAAGGCTGAACCCAATATGCCGACACAGACAGACTAACGACCGGAGACAGGGGCTGGGCAGAGCAGGCAGGACTGTGGGAAACATGGGGAGCCGGGTCTAGATGAGGAAACAGGCAATGTCGCAACATAAAGGCCAGAAGTGTAGGCTGAACTGCGCAGGCACTACGGTCTGACAAGGTGGATGTGGCAAGGCTGGGTACATAAGGGGTAGGGTTGATTGCTGTAAATGAGATGCAGGTGGTGTACCTCTGCTCTGCTTGCCACACACCTGCCTCCAATCCTGAAGACACATACACACACAAACAGGAGACAGCGAAACTAGGGCAGGGGGAGTAGCCAAGATAAGGGAGACAATTAGGGAGACTGGGTCAAAGAGGGTGAGTCCTGGGAGGGCCCCCCCACAGGCTTGTCACCCCCCCCACAGGCTTGTCACCCCCCCCACGGGGTTGTCAGGATGGAGCTCATGGAAAGCTCGGATGAGCGGAAGGTCCAGGATGTGATTTTGAGGGACCCAGCAGCATTCCTCAGGACCATATCCCTCCCAATCCACCAGGTACTACAGGGTGGCCCCGATGGAGTACGTCCAGAAGCCACCGGATGGGATATACTGGGCTGCCATCCCATGCATGGAGGGGCCACTGCTGGGGGGGGAACAAGGGACTGGAGAAGACGGGCTTCAGATGGGAGACATGGAACATGGGGTGCACCTGAAGGAAGGCTGGGAGTTTGAGCCGTACTGCCACTGGGTTAATAACCTTGTCCACTGGGAAAGGACCAACGAAGTGGTGAGAGAGCTTCTTGGATTCCACCTTCAGCAGCAGGTCCTTGGTGGAAAGCCACACCTCTTGATCAGAGACATACGCAGGAGCTGGGGTGCGGTGACGGTTAACCTGGGACAGGGTGGAGACATGGAGCAGGGCAGCGCGGGCCTGACTCCAGATGCGCCAGCAGCCTTGTAGGTTGGCCTGCACCGATGGCACTGCAACTTTACCCTCCGACTTTATCAGGACTTGGAACACAGCAGGTGCATTCATCAGGCCGAATGGCATAATTACGTACTTAAAAGTGTCGGAGAAGTTTTTTTAAATACCATTTTTCATTCATCCCCCTCTCGCATGCACACAAGGTAGTAGGCATTGTGGAGATCCAACTTAGAAAGAAAACACCACGGCACCGTGGAGGGAGAAAAAAGCAGAGCTGATTAGTGGCAACGGATATTTGTTCTTAACAGTAATCTGATTAAGCTCTGTGAAATTCAATGCACGGTCTAAGTGGGCCATCTTTCTTACTTACAAAGAAAAACCCTGCATCCACTGGAGAAGAAGAGGGGCATATATCTCTCCAGCCAGGGAGTCACAAATGTATGTTTCCATGGCCTCTTGTTCCGGCCAGGAGAGATTGTAAAGCCAGCTGCTGAGCAGAGGCACTCCAGGTTCCAAGTCTATGGCACAGTTATAGGGCCGGCGGGGAGGTAGAGACAGAGCCTGGTGTTAGCTAAAAACTGAGGATAGATCATGATATACTGAGGGAACTGTGGAGAGGTCTAGTGGCTCAGGAAAATACTGCAAACTCGGGAGAGTTGGAGCAGAGGCTGAGTGCAAAAAGTTACAATGGCAAAATTAACTCCATGCATTAACCCTACCCATGATCCAGTTGAAGTATGGGTTGGGGAGTTTCAAGCACGGGTGCCCAAGAACTACGGGAAAATGGGGGCTGTCAATGATGTGAAAATTGATCTTTTCCTGGTGGTAGCCGGAGAGATGGAGGAGGACAGGAATGGTCTTCTCCATGACATGGGCAAGGCCATTTAGAGAGTTGGCCTCCAGAGGTGGGTCGATGGGAGTGGTGTCCAGAGTGAACTGTCTGGCCACTTGCTGGCCTAAAAAAACTCGCATCAGCACTGGAGTCAAGAAGAGCGGACAGAGGACAATGCTGGCCCCGCCACACCAAAGTGGCTTCCAGTTGATGGCGAGAGAGGGAGGAGTAAGTGGTTCAGCTCAGCAGTATCTCTCCCACAACTGCCGAGCCGACTCTTGCTGGGTGCACCGGCCAGTGGCTATAGACAACAGTATAGACAAGCAGTATAGACAACTCCTCAGGTTGAATGACCACTGACATTGCTCTGTGGAAAGGCGAGTCCGGCCCAGCCGCATGGGTTCCTGGTTGGGTGGAGTCTGGGGAACAGAAGCAATCAATACAGATGAAATAGGCATGGAGGAGACAAAAGCAGACTGCTTTTGCCTTCTCCCTTTGGTGCTCCTGAAGGTGGTTATCGATTCGGATGGCTAAAGCAATGAGTTCATTGAGCCCACTAGGCTCCTCCCGGGACACGACTCATCCTTGATGTTTTCTTTAAGCCCATGTTGAAACGTCTCCTGGAGAGACTCATGGATCCAGCTTCTCTCCACGACGAGAGCCCGGAATTCAATTTTGGCCACACTACAGTTACCCTGCCGGAGAGACATGAGCTGCCTTGTTGCATCCTTACCTCGAACTGGATGATCAAAAACCTTCCTCATCTCCAGAGTGAAGCTGGCATACATGGCGCAGACAGTGGTTTGCCTCTCCCACACCGCGGTTGCCCAGGCAAACTTGGGACCTCGGAGCAACCCAATCACATAAGTGATTTTTGCTCTCTCTAACCGGCATACATACGTATGAGGTTGTTGTTCCAAAACTAGAGAACACTGCAACAGACTGGCAAGCCCCTGAGATCACCATCATATCGCTCAGGAGCAGGGATAGATGGTTTGCGAGACAGGGGTGTGGAACTGGACACTACAGGGAAGTTCAGGGCAGCCACATTGCTTTGGAGGTCAATGAGGGACTGCACAACGGCACTGATTTGGTCCATAACAGGTCTCAGGGTCTTGTCATGCTACCCGAGTAGTATGTCCTGATTGGCGAGCGCTTGCTGGGGCCCGTCTGTGGTGGCTGCGTCCATACTGGCCAGATCGTACCGTTAACTGGGGCTGCAAGACTGAACCCAATATGCCAACACAGACAGACTCAAGGCAGGGTTTCAGTAAAACAAGTCTTTTAATGCCAGGCAAGATGAGAGGCTGGCAGAGTGAGGAGCAGACAGGAAACATTGGGTCCACGGCAAGAGCTCATAGGGGAGGGGACCTTGACCAAACCGGGAAGCAGAAAGCCAAGCGGTGTTCCCTGGAAACAGACCAACGACTGAAGGCAGGGGCTGGGCAGAGCAGGCAGGACCAATATTTGATAAATAAACTGTGAATACCCCTCCTTGAATACCAATCTTTTCAAGATGGAGAAATTTAGAAAAATGCTTGGATGCCTGTAGCACACTAAGCTGTGCTAATATTTTGGATTTGCAGTCTGTTTATTATTACCTGAAGTTACATTTTAAAGGTTTATCTAATGGTTTTGTATGTTTACTCAGTCACTGCCCTCACACTCATGTACAATACACTGGTTGTGCAAACTCACTGCTTGCTAAGCTGACTGATAGTTTTGACAGGACTCTCTATACTAGTAGTTTTCAATCCATTCTTCAGCGATCTCCAGTACTGCTAGTTTTCTATTCTGCCCGGTGGTTAATTTGATTCAGCTGTAGTGTCAGGTATTCCAGTTTTCAATTAGGTAGATTTTAGATTTGGCACAAAGGCAATTAGCGAGAAAAGAAATCATAGGGATGCTTTCCAATAAGGCAACACAACCGATCATGTTACATGGAGATGAACTGCTAATGATCACTACGCTTGTGCAAAGAACTGAAATAGTTCAACTCACCAAGTCAGAGCACACTGCAGAGGCTTTAATTAATACATTTCCTTAACCCCCCAAAAAAGTCTTGTTTTGCAAAAGCCAGTCACTATAGCCAGTTAAACTGAAACATGTAGATGAGAATGACTATAGCTACTCCACCACAAAGTTATTTAAAACAAATATTGCAGCAGAGTATGGGGTGAAACATTATCAAACGATCTCAAACTATGCCAGCTACTGAAATGAACGTATTTAGGTCAAGCTGTAGTAACAAAGCCAAAAACAACTGCACCCCTGTGGACACATTTTGGTTTTAAGCCAAATAAAAAAGGAGAGCTCAATAACTTGGAGGAAGCAATATGTCATTTCTTTGTCTAGTTCAGTAATGGGCTTTGTCTACAAAAGTGATTACAAAACCTAAAAGGCAAAGAAAAATGTCATATATTTATATGTTCCAGTGTTTGATGTCAATAAATGGTTGTTCCTCGTAAGGTGTATGTGTATTATTACACTGTTATTAGGGTTATACCATAATCATTGCATAAAATGGATAAAAGACAGTTATCTGAATGACAATCAGTCGTCAGCTAAAACGTCATGATGTTGAAAGCACTAGTTAGAGTTACCATTAACAGTTAGCATGGACAGCAACCAGAGTAGCGCTAGTTAGAGTTAGCATTAACAGTTAGCATGGACAGCTAGAGTAGCATTAGTTAGAGTTAGCATTTACAGTTAGCATGGGCAGCAACTAGAGTAACACTAGTTAGAGTTAGCATTAACAGTTAGCATGGACAGCAACTAGAGTAACACTAGTTAGAGTTAGCATTAACAGTTAGCATGGACAGCAACTAGAGTAGCACTAGTCAGCATTAGCATTAACAGTTTGCATGAACAGCAACTAGAGTAGCACTAGCTAGCGTTAGCATTAACAGTTTGCATGGACAGCAACTATAGGGGAAAAGTATTGAATCATTGTCATTGATACCTGTCTCTAAAATCATTGTTGTCTTACAGTATATTGTCTTTCTTATGTGTATCCTGTTTGATGCACCTGACTTGAAAAACAATTTACTTTCAAAGACAATAAACCAACTATCTACTCAGGGCTCATATTGGTGTCCAGGCTATATCACACTCCTGTAGTCAGGGCATTACAGTTTAAGTGGATATGATCAGGTATGCCATAATATATTAATATGGTGATTTAACATACCTTATATAGTGAAAAGAACAATTGCAAAAAGTGACATAACATAAACAACCCACTAGCTTGCCTGTTGCAGCAATGTGATTGGATAATTAAAATCACAATAAACTTGGTTGAGACAGATATTTGTAATATTTTCTGGTGTTGCAGCATTTTCAGTCTCAGAGTTAGAACCCTTGGTTGCTGCCTTTGTTTCAACGTGAAGTTCCAATTTGTTGACATGAAGCGGAAGCACCTGGTGTGGTGAATATTGTTTCCTGTCTGTTACATAAACATTAACCAGTGAGGAAGTTGCCTTATGCCTTGCTCCCACAACCACAACGTATGCACACTTTATTCAGTTTCTGTTCCAAGACTCCATCATGTTTTGCCTGTTTTGACTTTGTAGCTTATTGCTTATGTTTCACTTAATATGCAGAATTGATATTGCACCTTCATACTTATAAATAAGTTAAACTTCATATACATATGAACATAACTTATGTATTTATTCCTCCCAGCCATGGCTGGGAGAAATAAATACAAAATAAATACAAGAGAGAAAGAAAGAAATACAAACACTCCTCCTTCAGCAGTTACTGTCAGGGTGACCACAAGTGATACCCAACAGCCCTCCAGCAGGGCATCATTGTAAATATGTTGCATGCTTGGTCCACATTCCCTGCATAAAAAGGCTAAAAATAAAACTTAAAACCTAAAAAAGATACAGATCTGTGCACTTCATGTTATTTTTGGTCATTATGGCATTTCAGTGTTTTCCACAGGTTGACCATTTACTTGTGGTGGTGGTTGTCTGACCTGTGGGATGGGGGATGGGGTTTGGGGGGGTGCTACTGTAGTTTAGACAAGTAAAACACAAGTTTATGAATTACTCAGTAGTATTGTATGGATATTCATACAGATAAACAACTTCTAAGGCTGGGCCCGAATATCGATGTATTTTTCAATTATTATTATTTATTTTTTTGCTAAATGTAGGCTATCAATAAAGGTGAACTGCAAAATATACACTCACTGGCCACTTTATTAGGTACACCTTGCTAGTACCGAGTTGGACCCCCTTTTGCCTTCAGAACTGCCTTAATCCTTCGTGGCATAGATTCAACAAGGTACTGGAAACATTCCTCAGAGAGTTAGGTCCATATTGACATGATAGCATCACGCAGTTGCTGCAGATTTGTCGGCTGCACATCCATGATGCGAATCTCCCGGTCCACCACATCCCAAAGGTGCTCTATTGGATTGAGATCTGGTGACTGTGGAGGCCATTTGAGTACAGTGAACTCATTGTCATGTTCAAGAAACCAGTCTGAGATGATTCGAGCTTTATGACATGGCGCGTTATCCTGCTGGAAGTAGCCATCAGAAGATGGGAACACTGTGGTCATAAAGGGATGGACATGGTCAGCAACAATACTCAGGTAGGCTGTGGCGTTGACACGATGCTCAATTGGTACTAAGGGGCCCAAAGTGTGCCAAGAAAATATCCCCCACACCATTACACCACCACCACCAGCCTGAACCGTTGATACCAGGCAGGATGGATCCATGCTTTCATGTTGTTGACGCCAAATTCTGACCCTACCATCCGAATGTCACAGCAGAAATCGAGACTCCTCAGACCAGGCAACGTTTTTCCAATCTTCTATTGTCCAATTTTGGTGATCCTGTGCGAATTGTAGCCTCAGCTTCCTGTTCTTAGCTGACAGGAGTGGCACCCGGTGTGGTCTTCTGCTGCTGTAGCCCATCTGCCTCAAGGTTCGACGTGTTGTGCGTTCAGAGATGCTCTTCTGCATACCTCAGTTGTAATGAGTGGTTATTTGAGTTACTGTTGCCTTTCTATCAGCTCGAACCAGTCTGGCCATTCTCCTCTGACCTCTGGCATCAACAAGGCATTTTCGCCCACAGAACTGCCGCTCACTGGATATTTTCTCTTTTTCAGACCATTCTCTGTAAACCCTAGAGATGGTTGTGCGTGAAAATCCCAGTAAATCAGCAGTTTCTGAAATACTCAGACCAGCCCGTCTGGCACCAACAACCATGCCACGTTCAAAGTCACTTAAATCACCTTTCTTCCCCATTCTGATGCTCGGTTTGAACTGCAGCAGATCGTCTTGACCATGTCTACATGCCTAAATGCATTGAGTTGCTGCCATGTGATTGGCTGATTAGAAATTTGCGTTAACGAGCAGTTGGACAGGTGTGCCTAATAAAGTGGCCGGTGAGTGTATTTGTCTGCCCATTCTTTTCTCTTTTTTATTTTTGGACCCCCCCCTTTTCTCCCCAACTGTACCCATCCCCACTCTTTCCCCACCTTCTCTGCCGATTCGGGAGGGCTGCAGAATGCCACGTGCCTCCTCCGATACATGTGGAGTCACCATCCGCTTCTTTTCACCTGACAGTGAGGAGTTTCGCCAGGGGGACGTAGCACGTGGGAGGATCACGCTATTCCCCCCAGTCCCACTCTTCATCCTCTTCATAGCTGCCCTCACTTCTTCCTTGCTAATCCAAAGCACTTCCTGATTCACTATCCCCTCATCATCCAACCTTCTCTCTCTATCATGTTCTTCATTCATCAGCCCCTCAAAGTACTCCTTCCACCTCCTCAGCACACTCTCCTCGCTTGTCAGCACATTTCCATCTCTATCCTTGATCGCTCTAACCTGCTGCACATCCTTCCCAGCTCGGTCTCTCTGTCTAGCCAATCGGTACAAGTCTTTTTCTCCTTCCTTAGTGTCTAACCTCTTCATCTCTCTGACTATCCCACTTCTTCTTTGCCAACCTCTTCCTCTGCATACTTTGCTGTACTTCCTACTCTACTGACCCACCTAAGCAAATCCCATCCTGCTCAACAATCCTCACAAAACGATAGCTTTTCACCATTCAAGTGCCACATTTGCAACAACAATCTTCTTTCTACTGAAACTATTTCGACACATTGGGAAACATTTGAAAATCATGACTCTGTCAGTTGTATATTGGCTGGTTGCTCATACCAAACAAATCCTAGCGGCGCTTTCAATACTCACAAATGGAGAAAGCATACCCCCAAGGCCGGATTAAAGTAACATAAATATATATATATACACACATATATATATATATATATATATATATATATAGAGAGAGAGAGAGAGAGAGAGAGAGAGAGAGAGAGAGAGAGAGAGAGAGAGAGAGAGAGAGACAGAGACAGAGACAGAGAGACAGAGAGAGAGAGAAACAGGCATGTACTGTCTCAGAGAATTTACTTGAATCGCTGGATTATATATAAATTCTCATACACACACACACACACACACACATATATATATATATATATATATATATATATATATCATTTTGTTAAAATAAACACTTATCAGTAGAGAAAGTGCTCAACAAATAAGGAGGAAAGTAAAAAAAATTGTTTACTTGACTCACTAGTATGTATATATATATATATAATGCTATCTAATAATTGCTGATATACATCCTAAGCTTGT
The DNA here is from genome assembly GCF_029633865.1 of Lampris incognitus. Lineage (NCBI taxonomy): Eukaryota > Metazoa > Chordata > Actinopteri > Lampriformes > Lampridae > Lampris > Lampris incognitus. The sequence goes on from NC_079215.1 coordinate 62,167,812, forward strand.
ACAGATATTTGTCTCTCATGTGAGGTTTTTGTCATGGTGTTTATCACTGTGTGTATCCCCCAGTTCACAGTGATAAACACCATGACAAAAACCTAAACTGCTGCAGTCTGTAGCTGCCACAGGCTTTTCTGAGCAACCTGATCTGAAAAACTTGTTATTTTTCTCATAAATCAGTCGACCTTTACCTACAACACATTTTATACATTCATGCATAGACAAGAAAAAACAAAATCAATGAAATAATATAAAAACAAGTAGAAAATAATCGGTACCAGAGCACTGAAAGATTATAGTCAACCAAACAAGAATAGGCTACGGAGTTTCAAGATTAAGTTAAATAAGAAACAGAGCCAATCAAAAGCCTCACTAAAATGTCACCGAGTGAAATCCAGACTGAAAAGTTTTTAGTTAGTAGTGAAATTCTGGCTCAGTGTTAAAGCAGCCCCACCTTACTTTTTTTTAATTTATTTATTTAAATAGCTAAGAAAAAGGGAGTTTACAGATATCAGTGACATACAGCAACATATTGTGGGAGCATATTATTTGTATCAACAGATCCATAGAGTAATATTAAAATGTATTTTGACACAGCTGGTTACTAGTATAAAGAGTATAAGACATGAGCCATATGGTCTCTCTTCTTCTTGCCAGTCCAAACCTTTGCAACAAAATTATGTACATGTTGTAGTTTTCCTATTTTCTTTTTGGGGAGGCTTGAAAGCAACACATTTTAGTGGTCCATTCTGCTCATAAAGAAGACTTTTTTTTGTGTCAGCGGGGCAGAAAATTTGATTTACTTCATTGACATATTTCAGGTTGTAAAACACACTTTTGGAGACATTTTTCATCCGGTCAACCTCTGAAACAATCAAACTGACAAATTGTCTGAAACAGGAATCAAGCAATAGCTATGTTCTAAAATGACTGTCTTCCACAACAACCAAACAAGCAGACAAACAAATGAAAAAAAACCAAACAATGTTAATTGGCTAGGCCTTAAAGAGGGCTTCCTTTGCCCCTAATCAGCTGTCAATTTTTTTATATATGTATAGATAATTATATATATATATATATATATATATATATATATATATATATATATATTCAATTTATTGTCATTAAAAACAATGGCAGGCACCTGTTAAAAATGAAAATATATATATGTGTTATCTAATAATTGCTGATATACATCCTAAGCTTGTACAGATCTTTGTCTCTCATGTGAGGTTTTTGTCATGGTGTTTAACACTGTGTGTACCCCACCCAAGGTCACAGTGATAAACACCATGACAAAAACCTAAGCTGCTGCAGTCTGTAGCTGCCACAGGCTTTTCTGAGCAACCTGATCTGAAAAACTTGTTATTTTTCTCATAAATCGACCTTTACCTACAACACATTTTATACATTCATGCATGGACAAGAAAAAACAAAATCAATGAAATAATATAAAAACAAGAAGAAAATAATCGGTACCACAGCACTGAAAGATTATAATCAACCAAACAAGAAGAATAGGCTATGGAGTTTCAAGATTAAGTTAAATAATAAACAGAGCCAATCAAAAGCCTCACTGAAATGTCACCGAGTGAAATCCAGACTGAAAAGTTTTTAGTTAGTAGTGAAATTCTGGCTCAGTGTTAAAGCAGCCCCACCTTGCTTTTTTTTAAATTTATTTATTTATTGGATTATTAAAAAGGGAGTTTACAGATATCAGTGACATACAGCAACATATTCTGGGAGCATATTACATAGAGTAATATTAAAATGTATTTTGACACAGCTGGTAACTAGTATAAAGAGTATAAGACATGAGCTATATGGTCTTCTCTTCTTCTTGCCAGTCCAAACCTTTGCAACAAAATTATGTACATGCTGTAGTTTTCCTATTTTCTTTTTGGGGGAGGCTTGAAAGCAACACATTTTAGTGGTCCATTCTGCTCATAAAGATTTTTTTTTGTGTCAGTGAGGCAGAAAATTTGATTTACTTCAGCAATATATTTCAGGTGGTAAAACACAGTTTTGGAGACATTTTTCATCCAGTCAACCTCTGAAACAATCAAACTGACAAATTGTTTGAAACAGGAATCAAGCAATAGCTATGTTCTAAAATGACTGTCTTCCACAACAACCAAACAAGCAGACAAACAAATGAAAAAAAACCAAACAATGTTAATTGGCTAGGCCTTAAAGAGGGCTTCCTTTTCCCCTCATCAGCTGTCAAAAACATTTAATATATGTATATATAATTATATATATAATTATATAATTATATATATAATTATATATATATATAATCCAGTCAGTCAAGTAAATTATCTTTTATTTTGCTCCTTATTTGTTCAATGCTTTCCCTACCGTTGAGTGTTTCTTTCAAATTATATATATATATATATATATATATATATATATATATTCAATTTATTGTCATTAAAAACTATGGCAGGCACCTGTTAAAAATGAAAATATATATATATGTTATCTAATAATTGTTGATATACATCGTGAGCTTGTGCAGATCTCTTGTCTCATGTGAGGTTTTTGTCATGGTGTTTATCACTGTGTGTACCATCCAGATCACAGTGATAAACACCATGACAAAAACCTAAGCTGCTGCAGTCTGTAGCTGCCACGGGCTTTTCTGAGCAACCTGATCTGAAAAACTTATTTTTCTCAAAAATCAGTCGACCTTTACCTACAACACATTTTATACATTCATGCATAGACAAGAAAAAACAAAATCAATGAAATAATATAAAAACAAGTAGAAAATAAATCGGTACCAGAGCACTGAAAGATTATAATCAACCAAACAAGAAGCATAGGCTACGGAATTTCAAGATTAAGTTAAATAAGAAACAGAGCCAATCAAAAGCCTCACTAAAATGTCACTGAGTGAAATCCAGACTGAAAAGTTTTTAGTTAGTAGTGAAATTCTGGCTCAGTGTTAAAGCAGCCCCACCTTACTTTTTATTTATTTATTTATTTATTGGAATAGCTAAGAAAAAGGGAGTTTACAGATATCAGTGACATACAGCAACATATTGTGGGAGCATATTATTTGTATCAACAGATCCATAGAGTAATAGTAAAATGTATTATGACACAGCTGGTAAATAGTATAAAGAGTATAAGACATGAGCCATATGGTCTCTCTTCTTCTTGTCAGTCCAAACCTTTGTAACAAAATGATGTACATGCTGTAGTTTTCCTATTTTCTTTTTGGGGAGGCTTGAAAGCAACACATTTTACTGGTCCATTCTGCTCGTAAAGAACAAAATGTTTTGTGTCAGTGAGGCAGAAAATTCGACTTACTTCATTGATATATTTCAGGTGGTAAAACACACTTTTGGAGACATTTTTCATCCGGTCAACCTCTGAAACAGTCAAACTGACAAATTGTTTGAAACAGGAATCAAGCAATAGCTATGTTAAAAAATGACTGTCTTCCACAACAACAAAACGAGCAGACAAACAAATTAAAAAAACAAAAAACAAATGTTAATTGTCTGGGCCTTAAAGATGGCTTCCTTTTCCCCTCATCAGCTCTCCAATAAATAAATAAATAAATGTTTATATATGTATATGTATGTATATATATGTATATATAAATAATATAGTGAGTCGAGTAAATTATCTTTTATTTTGCTCCTTATTTGTTGAGCACTTTCCCTACCGTTGAGTGTTTCTTTTAAGTTATATATACAGTGCATCCAGAAAGTATTAACACCCCTTCACTTGCCCCACATTTTGTTATGTTACAGCCTTATTCCAAAGTGGATTAAATTCCTTTTTTTTCTCATCAATCTACACACAATACCCCATAATGACAAAGTGAAAAAGGTTTTGTAGAAATTTTTGCAAATTTATTAAAAATAAAAAACTGAAATATTGCATGTATATAAGTATTCACACCCTTTGCTATGGCACTCAAAATTGAGCTCAGGTTCACCCTTTTTCCACTGATCATCCTTGAGATGTTTCTACATCTTGATTGGAGTCCACCTGTAGTAAATGCAATTGATCGGACATGATTTGGAAAGGCACACACCTGTCTATATAAGGTCCCACTGCTGACAGTGCATGTCAGAGCAGAAACCAAGCCATGAAGTTAAAGGAATTGTCTGTGGACCTCCGAGACAGGATTGTATCGAGGCACAGATCTGGGGAAGGGTACAAAACATTTCTACAGCTTTGAAGGTCCCAAAGAGCACAGTGGTCTCCATCATTTGTAAATGGAAGAAGTTTGGATCCACCAGGACTCTTCCTAGAGCTGGCCGCCCAGCCAAACTGAGCAATCGGGGGAGAAGGGCCTTGGTCAGGGAGGTGACCAAGAACCCGATGGTCACTCTGACAGAGCTCCAGCGGTCCTCTGTGGAGATGGGAGAACCTTCCAGAGGGAAAACCATCTCTGCAGCACTCCACCAATCAGGCCTTTATGGTAGAGTGGCCAGACGGAAGTCTCTGCTCAGTAAAAGGCACATGACAGCCCGCTTGGAGTTTGCCAGAAAGCACTTAAAGGACTCTCAGACCATGAGAAACAAGATTCTCTGGTCTGATGAAACCAAGATTGAACTCTTGGCCTGAATGTCAAACGTCACGTCTGGAGGAAACCAGGCACCTCTCATCACCTTGCTAATACCATCCCTACAGTGAAGCATGGCGGTGGCAGCATCATGCTGTGGGGATGTTTTTCAGCGGCAGGAACTGGGAGACTAGTCAAGATCGAGGGAAAGATGAATGGAGCAAAGTACAGAGAGATCCTTGATGAAAACCTGCTCCAGAGCGCTCAGGACCTCAGACTGGGGCGAAGGTTTACCTTTCAACATGACAATGACCCTAAGCACACAGCCAAGACAACGAAGGAGTGGCTTCGGGACAAGTCTGTGAATTTCCTTGAGTGGCCCAGCCAGAGCCCAGACTTGACCCCCATTGAACATCTCTGGAAAGACCTGAAAATAGCTGTGCAGCGACGCTCCCCATCTAACCTTACAGAGCTCGAGAGGATCTGCAGAGAAGAATGGGAGAAATACCCCAAATATAGGTGTGCCAAGCTTGTAGCTTCATACCCACGAATACCTGAGGCTGTAATCGCTGCCAAGGGTGCCTCAACCAAGTACTGAGTAAAGGGTGTGAATACTTATGTACATGCAATATTTCAGTTTTTTATTTTTAATAAAATTGCAAAAATTTCTACAAAACCTTTTTCACTTTGTCATTATGGGGTATTGTGTGTAGATTGATGAGAAAAAAAAAGGAATTTAATCCATTTTGGAATAAGGCTGTAACATAACAAAATGTGGGGAAAGTGAAGGGGTGTGAATACTTACCGGATGCACTGTATATACACACATTCAATTTATTGTCATTAAATCTATGCGCAGGCACATGTTAAAAATGAAATAAATAAATAAATATGGTATCTAATAATTGTTGATATACATCCTAAGCTTGTACAGATCTTTGTCTCTCATGTGAGGTTTTTGTCATGGTGTTTATCACTGTGTGTACCCACCCCAGGTCACAGTGATAAACACCATGACAAAAACCTAAGCTGCTGCAGTCTGTAGCTGCCACAGGCTTTTCTGAGCAATCTGATCTGGAAAACCTGTTATTTTTCTCATAAATCAGTCAACCTGTACCTACAAAACATTTTATACATTCATGCATAGACAAGAAAAAACAAAATCAATGAAATAATATAAAAACAAGAAGAAAATAATCAGTACCAGAGCACTGAAAGATTATAATCAAGCAAACAAGAAGAATAGGCTACGGAGTTTCAAGATTAAGTTAAATAAGAAACAGAGCCAATCAAAAGCCTCACTAAAATGTCACCGAGTGAAATCCAGACTGAAAAGTTTTTAGTTAGTAGTGAAATTCTGGCTCAGTGTTAAAGCGGCCCCACCTTACTTTTTATTTATTTATTTATTTATTGGAATAGTTAAGAAAAAGGGAGTTTACAGATATCAGTGACATACAGCAACATATTCTGGGAGCATATTATTTGTATCAACAGATCCATAGAGTAATATTAAAATGTATTATGACAAAGCTGGTAACTAGTATAAAGAGTATAAGACATGAGTCATATGGTCTCTCTTCTTCTTGCCAGTCCAAACCTTTGCAACAAAATTATGTACATGTTGTAGTTTTCCTATTCTCTTTTTTGGGGAGGCTTGAAAGCAACTCATTTTAGTGGTCCATTCTGCTCATAAAGAACAAAATGTTTTGTGTCAGTGAGGCAGAAAATTTGATTTACTTCATTGATATATTTCAGGTTGTAAAACACACTTTTGGAGACATTTTTCATTCGGTCAACCTCTGAAACAGTCAAACTGACAAATTGTTTGAAACAGGAATCAAGCAATAGCTATGTTCAAAAATGACTGTCTTCCACAACAACCAAACAAGCAGACAAACAAGAAACAAACGTTAATTGCCTAGGCCTTAAAGAGGGCTTCCTTTTCCCCTCATCAGCTGTCAAAAAAAAAACAAAAAAAAACATATATATGTAAATTTATTAAAAGAGACACTCAATGGTAGGGAAAGTGCTCAACAAATAACGATCAAAATAAAAAAGAATTTGCTTGACTTACTGGATATATATATATATACACACACACACACACACACATATATATATATATATATATACATATATATGTGTTATCTAATAATTGTTGATATACATCCTAAGCTTGTACAGATCTTTGTCTCTCATGTGAGGTTTTTGTCATGGTGTTTAACACTGTGTGTACCGACCCAGGTCACAGTGATAAACACCATTACAAAAACCTAAGCTGCTGCAGTCTGTAGCTGCCACAGGCTTTTCTGAGCAATCTGATCTGGAAAACCTGTTATTTTTCTCATAAATCAGTCAACCTGTACCTACAAAACATTTTATACATTCATGCATAGACAAGAAAAAACAAAATCAATGAAATAATATAAAAACAAGAAGAAAATAATCAGTACCAGAGCACTGAAAGATTATAATCAAGCAAACAAGAAGAATAGGCTAAGGAGTTTCAAGATTAAGTTAAATAAGAAACAGAGCCAATCAAAAGCCTCACTAAAATGTCACCGAGTGAAATCCAGACTGAAAAGTTTTTAGTTAGTAGTGAAATTCTGGCTCAGTGTTAAAGCGGCCCCACCTTACTTTTTATTTATTTATTTATTTATTGGAATAGTTAAGAAAAAGGGAGTTTACAGATATCAGTGACATACAGCAACATATTCTGGGAGCATATTATTTGTATCAACAGATCCATAGAGTAATATTAAAATGTATTATGACACAGCTGGTAACTAGTATAAAGAGTATAAGACATGAGTCATATGGTCTCTCTTCTTCTTGCCAGTCCAAACCTTTGCAACAAAATTATGTACATGTTGTAGTTTTCCTATTCTCTTTTTTGGGGAGGCTTGAAAGCAACTCATTTTAGTGGTCCATTCTGCTCGTAAAGAACAAAATGTTTTGTGTCAGTGAGGCAGAAAATTTGATTTACTTCATTGATATATTTCAGGTTGTAAAACACACTTTTGGAGACATTTTTCATTCGGTCAACCTCTGAAACAGTCAAACTGACAAATTGTTTGAAACAGGAATCAAGCAATAGCTATGTTCAAAAATGACTGTCTTCCACAACAACCAAACAAGCAGACAAACAAGAAACAAACGTTAATTGCCTAGGCCTTAAAGAGGGCTTCCTTTTCCCCTCATCAGCTGTCAAAAAAAAAAAAATACATATATATGTAAATTTATTAAAAGAGACACTCAATGGTAGGGAAAGTGCTCAACAAATAACGATCAAAATAAAAAAGAATTTGCTTGACTTACTGGATATATATATATACACACACACACACACATATATATATACATATATATACATATATATGTGTTATCTAATAATTGTTGATATACATCCTAAGCTTGTACAGATCTTTGTCTCTCATGTGAGGTTTTTGTCATGGTGTTTAACACTGTGTGTACCGACCCAGGTCACAGTGATAAACACCATTACAAAAACCTAAGCTGCTGCAGTCTGTAGCTGCAACAGGCTTTTCTGAGCAATCTGATCTGGAAAACTTGTTATTTTTCTCATAAATCAGCCGACCTTCATCTACAACACATTTTACACATTCATGCATAGACATGAAAAACAAAATGACAGAAAAAAACAGAAATGACTTGAAATTAGCCTTCTTCCACAAAAACCAAACAAGCAGACAAACAACTAAAAAAAAAAAAAGCTTATTGGCTAGGCCTTAAAGAGACCTTCCTTTCCCCCTCATAAGCTGTCCAAAAAAAAAAATATATATATACATATATATATATAAATTTATTAAAAGAGACACTCAATGGTAGGGAAAGTGCTCAACAAATAACGATCAAAATAAAAAAGAATTTGCTTGACTCACTGGATATATATATATATATATACACACACACACATATATATATATACATATATATACATATATATGTGTTATCTAATAATTGTTGATATACATCCTAAGCTTGTACAGATCTTTGTCTCTCATGTGAGGTTTTTGTCATGGTGTTTATCACTGTGTGTCCCCACCCAGTTCACAGTGATAAACACCATGACAAAAACCTAAGCTGCTGCAGTCTGTAGCTGCCACAGGCTTTTCTGAGCAACCTGATCTGGAAAACTTATTTTTCTCATAAATCAGTCGACCTTTACCTACAACACATTTTATACATTTATGCATAGACAAGAAAAAACAAAATGTCTCTAAATTCTGACTTTTTTATAGAAGGCTGCCCTGTGTCAGACAACCATCGCTGAAACGCCTTCCTTATCAGCTGCACACACTTGTTATTTCATATCCTTATTATTAATAGCTCTCTATACAATTATTTTCTAGATGTTTTAATTCAAGTATCATTGTTCATTTTTACAAATCTATACAAATGTAGAGTTCACAAAGGTATGCCACCGTTCTTACATTCATGCGCTTTTGCGATTGTGTAGCTGAACTGAAGTGTTTAGCTGCAGTGGATGCTTGCATGCATGCTGTGCAGCCAGTATCATGTATTATGCTTTTGTCACTTTGTGTTTTCTAAGATACTGGCTAAATGTGAAATTGAGTACCGTTAGGTGCAGGAAAATAACTTTGTAGGTTCTGGTGACCATTCCACTACTGTCGACAATCCATTATCTGCATACCGACTAAGGTCTGTCACTGGTCTGCTTAATGTCAGTAGTCTCAAACAGCCCATGTCAAATCTTTTTGTAATACATGTGTGAATAAGTTAATTGTTGTAAATCACATTTCGGTGGCCTTGCAATACGACATAGGCAGCGATTGTACAGAAAATGGCTTGTAACAGGTGTCTGAAATTCAGATTTGACCAGAAATGAAAAGCGCTTCCAGTGGCTGTTGCAGCTAGAAAAGCGCTATATAAAATGCAACTTGATTGACTAATTGATTGATACTGTGAATGACATGAGTACATGGGTCATATATGGCTTCCCAAGTCACACTCTTTTTTTTTACTTGTAGTTTTGCAGTTTTGTTTTGTTTTTTCTTTTCAGGCTGGCTCAAGGCATCATGTCACGTTTTCTTTTCATTGATTGACAATTCATCTCTCACTAATACATCAAAAACAGCCCTGAAAGTTGTCAACCATTTTGAAGTCTATACAGATTTGTGCAAGTCATCTCAGTTTGTCTTCCATTTCTACAAATCAGTGCAGTTACTCATAAATAATATTTACTGTTCACTTTCACTATACAATGTTTGTGATGATGTTGATTCACTTTTTAAAAGGTTTACAAGTTGTTACATGATGTAGTTGAACTGGACTGGGGTCTAACTGCACAGGAGAAGCATTAATGATGGGATACATGCTGTTATATGTTGACCTTCTCACCATTTGTCTCCCAATATGCTGTTGACACTTTGTTTCTTATAAGTTGCTTCTACATCGTTTTGGGTAAAAGCACGCCCTACGTGACTAACTGCTATTTTCACGTTGCCCAAAAAATGAGTGTTTTAATTGATCTGTAGGTGACCTCAATACATATGATCTCATTGTTCTGTCACCTCAGCACCCAGTTTATTTGCATGAATTCACTCTCAGTTCTACTATCAGTCATTTTATTATACATCATAATACTGGACATGAATTAATGAAATGGTACATCATTTAAATATATTTTACATATATAAATTACATATTTTTACCACAAATGTTGTGTCTTTGTGTTGTGTTTGTGTTCTTCTTTTCAGGTGATGTTCCAACAATATTTACAAATAGTATCTCATAACTGCTGTTTGTAGTGAACACAATGAAATCCACAATGGTTTGGGAGCTCTGAGGAAAGGCAGCGGTGTTACTTGGTCAGTTCACAGCTATGATATAAACCAAGAAAAAAAGTACTTCATAAATACTTTGACAATATTTGTGTTTAGGTTTTCATTTGGAATGTAGTTCAGCCAGGGGGCCACAGTATTCTAGAATTCTGTGGCTTTTGGAAGAATGAAGAAGGATCAGATTGTTATAAAACCTTAGCGAGCACCAAAGGATGTAATTTGGATTTGGGAATGCCCACTGCCTACCCAGCCACTGACCTCCCTCCACCTCACTGGACTGAACGCTGGATTGTTTAAATAAACACAGGTATGTTGCTACCTGTTCATACTCATACTCCCACCTGGTCATTTGCAACTAAAGCAGATACTGTGCCATACATCGTCCAATCACGAATCTGGGACAATTCATAGTTTGCATATTGACGGTAAAATAAATTAGGCCACACCTTCCCTTGCATATTGAAGGTTAAAAAAAATTAGGCCATGCCCCTAAGGAAATCATGTTGAAGGAAAATAAATCCTGCAAGGGAAAATAAATTCTGAGATGACAGTGAACAACAAAATAAATAATGTGAAATAAATTAATTTACACAATTATAAATGTACTCAATTTCTTTGTGTTTTATTTATTTCCCAATTTATTGGAGCTTTTTTGAATGCGTGAAATATTTAATTAATTATTGCATTAACTCATTTACTTATTTCTCAATTTTTTTGAGCATTTTAAAAATTTAGTCATTGGTCGATTTATTTCCTAATAAGTCAGGTTTGGTCAACCATGTTACATAAGTTCACCACGTCATGGCTCTGGCACAAGGGAGAGCTGTTCACCTGTGGCTGGAGGGGCAAAAGACTTCTGAAACGCTGCTGACTCAATCACATTTGGGATTTAGTTGGAGTGGCATAGTTTTACTGGAGTCACAGAGGATGGGAAGTGTAACCCTATGGTCTATAGCTGGCCAGTTTGTTCCCCCACTTAATTCTCCAGCATGTCTGTATCAAGAACAATGACTGAGTCATCCTTCCTGATAATCCTTGCCAGTTTCTTGGTGTCACCTGTGCTGATGTGTCACCCTCCCATCGCATAGCAACACATAATAAACACTTGCCAATACAGACAAATAGAGTGTAAAACATGTTTTACATAACATTGAAAGACTTGAAACAGGGGAGCAATTGAAAAAATTTCATCACTGACATGTTTGAGCCAACATTCCAAAAGTTCAAATATAGACAAGTAACTTAGAAAAAGGTCTATAATCTGATGCCAAGGTATTAAAACAAGCAGCCCATTCTAGTTGCAACAGGTTATAAAATGCCCTGGGTTTAAAATGTCTAATAATACTGCATAGACAGTTACTTTTCACTAGACCTCTACAATCAAAGAAATTTTCCTTTTTGTCCTCTACTGTTCTTCCCCATTTCTAAATACTTCATGGCTTGATAAAGTCCCATAACAAGCCTTCCACCATTTATTTACACATTCAGAGATGCAACCACAACTCTACCCCACTAGATGCCAATGTTCACTTTTTAAATTTGTTAGATGTAGATTTTACCACTTACATTGTGAAATCTCTTTCAAATTAAGTAAAGATACAGGTCATGGACATTTTTTTCCCAGTACATCACTGTGTTTCGGTGTTTATTGGGTAAAGTTTTGAGAAAGCCTCCTCAGCAACATACTAAAAACAACACCTTTTTCTTGATTTTGCTGTTTGGTTATAACAACAACAGCAAAAGTCAAGTCAGATTTGTATCGGCCATGGATGTAATAGTGGAAACAGATACGGCGGCGCCGCTCAGCCTTGCAACCAAGTTCTTTTCCAGTGGTCACTCGCGGAATTGCAGCGAAAAATCCTCTGCAGCCCGAAAAGCATTTTCCCTATAGACCACCATTGTAAAAGAGACGCCTGTAAAACTGTTGACAGGACACTTGCAGCTATAATCACGGCCAATTATTACTCTTTGCACTGTATATTTTCAAGCCATGGGGTTTTAATCTTTTTAAAATTTTCCAAAGCCCAGAATGTTTTTCTGCATGACGTCACGGCTGTGTACGAGCACTCGTGTTGCCGTCTGTATAAATACATCCATGGTTTCAACTCGCAAAGTCCCGTAGTAGTCTTATTATGCATCCATGAAGTCTGCTCGCATAGCATTCATGAACGCGCTGCACCGGATCCTGAACGCGGTTCGCTCGTTCTCATAGCCTAGAGCAGGGGTTTTCAAAGTGTGAGGCGCGCCTCCCCTGGGGGGCGCCAGAGAGCTTCAGGGGAGGCGCAGCGTGAGAAAAAAAACATGAAGAAAAGGTAACCGTAAACATCTAGCTAAGTTTAGTTAAATTCAGCAATGCTTGGAGCAAAATGGATCGATTTTTAGTAACAGTATCTACAACATTTGAAAATGTTTGAAAAAGGTGTTTATAAAGATGTTTAAAACGTTTAAAAATATGTTTAAAACATAAAGATAAAGATGTTTAAAAAAAATAAAAGATCATCTTCAAAGATATATCATTTATTGTTGAAACCCGTTTTTATACCTGAGTGGAACATACATTATAGCAACAACAATAACAGTAATAATAGCAATAATAATTAGGAGGGGGGAGCGCAGCCGTTTTTATGTTCTCTGAGGGGAGGCTCACTTTCCTACACTTTGAAAACCCCTGGCCTAGAGGCATGATGGGAGTAACACTACTACGCATGTACCCGGAAGTAACCCGGAAGCCAGAAACTTTTTCGCCGTATGCACCAGGCGAGCAATTCTCATAGGAATGAACAGGCGCCATTTTTAGATCTGGCATCTTCTACTATAATTCATCCATGGTATCGGTCTAAACCATAATTCTGTCCCAGAGGGTTTTATAATCACATTACATTCTGTGCAATGAACAACGGCCTCTATCCACAGACCCTCAATTCAGATGAAGAAAAACTCCACAGAAAAAACCTTAACAGGAGAAAAGAAGGGCCATAACGTAAAGGAGCCTTTACAAGATGCATCAGTCCTGTAGACATACTCTTGACAATTTTGTCATATTCCTTCTAAGAAAGGTCTGCACCAGTTTTTTGCATAACATCCTCATAACTGTAAAGTCGACCCTGGGAATTTATCAAATCCAATTCAAATATTATATCATTGTCCATCCAGTTCTCAAAAACTATAGACTTGTTTCTAAATAGCACATACTGGTTGTTCCAAATAGTGTGGGTATGGGGCGGAGAAATTATGTTTGAATGCTAATTTCCAGGCTTCAAGAGTTTTTTTTTAAGTTTGTTAGTTTAAGGGGCAATTTACTACATTTATACTTGCAGGAAAGTAAAAATTTTAAACCACAACATTTCTGAAAAATCAGGTTGGGCATATAATACCATGGGGAATCATTATCAGCAAGGCAGTGCTTTATCCATATGATTTTAAAGATATTATTAATAGTAATGTAGTCCAAAGCATCAAAGCCAACTTCAGAGTATCTTCTAATGATTGTTTTCCTTTTTACATAGTCAGTCTTATTTTTCCAAATAAATGTAAATAAGAGTGAATTAATAGCTGCACACATTTTATTGTCAACATAAAGAGACAATGCCGGGTACACAAGCCTGAAAATGCCTTCCGTTTTAGATAGCAACACTCGGCCTTAAATAGTAAGATCTCTCTGTAACCAGCAACAAAAGATGTTTTTTGCTTTTTCTAATTTGGGCCTGACGTTCCCTAAAATTCTATCAGAGGACACGTTGTCTATCTTAATACCAAGGTATTGAACTGATTGTTTTACTGTTAACCCACATATAGATGTTTTGTCAGTGTCATGTACATACATTACTTCACTCTTGTTCTGACTGATAATTAGACCAGAGGGATTAGAAAAAACCTTTAAAGACTCTAGGATGACTGGAACCTGATTTTCATTTTTTAGAAAAAGACATGTATCATCAGCCAGTTGGCTTATCTTTACACAATTATCCCCAATTTGTATACTGTCAATATCTGAACAGTGAACAACATATAAACTAAAAAGTTCTGCAACTATCAAAAATAAATAAGCGGCTATTGGGCATCCCTATCTCATTCCTCTTTGAAATTCAAAATGCAGAGAGGTGCCTTTAAGCAGTGAGACATTACTATCGATGTTTTTATACAGAGTTTGGATTATTATTTTTTTATTATTTTTTACCAAAACCAAAATGAGCTAAAGCTTCAAAAATAAAGGGGTGCTCAACAGTATCAAAGGCCTTGTAAAAATCTAGGCGTAAGTGTTACAGTTAAAATACAATAAGGTACATGCTCAGGCATATAAAGGGCAGCCTGACACAACACTTGGGTCTTAACATTTATGATGAGAGAAATTATTTTCTTGCCATTGCTGACGAACCATACGTAGATTATTTCTTACAATAAAAGGTTTTCAAGTGCTGCATATATTATGTGAAAGGTCAATAATTGACGTCTGTAGCCAAAGCAGACAATCAAAATAAACTTTCAAAAGACTCTCAAGTACATAAGAACGGCCAACGAGTTCTCACAGACACAGGCCGGCTCTGTGAAACGGGCGTGACTGTGTCTGTGTTGTCGTGAAGACAGCTACAGTGAGAACTCGCCTGTTCAACACGGGTAGGAGAGACGACAAGATTGCAGCGGGTAACGACGCGACGAAGATCCAGCATATCAGATAAGCAAAGCAAATAACGCATTGTCAGCATAGCAACTGCAAGCAACGGTGATTAGACTGTGTTGAAAGCGCAACTTTTCATGCCAAATCCAAGAAGTGCTCCGCCGCAACCGTTAAGTTAAGGTGTTGTGAGAAGTGGTTCGACTTGGAAATTGCAACTAAGGACTCAAGTCTATTAACCTTGCATACTGTGCTTAGCCTATATGTTTGGGGATAAATCTAATGTGCCATTGTTCGTGGTTGTTACATGTCATAAGGTTTAAAGGGGAACGCCACCCCTTAAGCAAGGTATAATAACAATTTAACCCCATAAGCAGGTAAACACATTTTTAGTAAGGGTTAAAGAAAAGGACATTATTATAAATTGAAATTTAAGAATTGCTCAAATGTTGTATTTTATGAAAAGTAACCGAGCTTAAAAGGCAACTTAAGTGAAGCTTACCATTGATGTGAAAACCTTTCTTATGTAAAGGATAAGTGACTTAACGCATTTCTAAGCATATTCTCTCTGCAATTAAGGTTTATACTTGCATATTTGTGCCAAAGTAATTCCCAATCTTCTTATTTTTTGTTTTGAAATTGAAGTCAACTCGAAGTCTAGATAATTTAAATAATGGTAGTTATCTTGATGCAATATTGAAGTCTATATTTAGGAAATTAGGTTCCCCACATAGTCTTCACACAGTTGTCAAGGAATTCATACAGTTATTAATAACCTTCCTAGCGACTCACATTTAGGCCTACTGTAGCTTACATTTACACACAGCCTAACAGAAATCCAATTCAAGCTCAATAGTTACATACATTTGATAGCCATTCAAGTTATCTTAGGATGTCTGACACAAGCACTGAGACCTGCCGTAAACATGCCAAACCACCTGCTCAACCTGAAGCTACTGACACCAAATCTACAGAAGAAGTGGAAAGGCTACATAGAAGTGAAAGAACCCGAACCCTAACAGAAAAGGGAAAAGAGCTTCAAAAAGAAAGGCTGAAGAGTGTACGACGTCGGTATAGAATCATCTATGAGAAATTGAGGTATCATGTAAGAATAGGTAAGGGAATACTGACTGATGAGGCCTCCGAAGACGAATTGAATGAGCTGACTGAGAATATGGAAAGCACCTGTTCTGATGTAAAGGTCATTTATAAAGCGTTACGTCGAATGCAAACTCCTGAACCAGACTAGCAGTGCAGAGTTGACACGTGCATATCACTTTCAGCATTCATTATTTGAAAGGCAGAAAGGCAACTTGAAGGGCGTACAACAGATGAAGAGGAAGAACCACCTTGGCCTGATGTTGGATCGATCCTAGACTCACCGAGTTCTTTATCAAAGCCATTGTCTCATCGATCAAAATATGGTTCTACCCACTCTAGCATCCACTCAGTCAATAAAAAGGAGGCTCCGGCTGAAGCTGCCGCATCCCATGATGTTTTGGCAGTGTTGGGTGAACAAGAAAGGGAAGCGACAGAACTTCAAAGGCTAGAGGCTGGAGATAAACAACGGCTGGCACAGTTTGAATCTGAGAAGCTAGTTAGACAACAAGCAATGCAAGACAAGCGTAGAAAGCTTAAACGCCTAGAAGAACTGAAGAAGTTGAACGCTGCAAGAGCTCGAATAAAGGCCTACGATCAAGTCGAAGAAAATTTTGAACCAATCAATTTGCTGCATGATGTTGAACCAGCAGGAGAACTTCAAGTTCTTAACCTCACAATTCCTCCAGTTATTCCTCAGTCTCTGCCAGTCATAACCCAAGCCCTCCATGCATCAAATCCCCTATTCATTCCTCAATCTCTACCAGTCACAAGTCAAGCTCCTAGTCCCCAGAGTCTGCAACTGGTACCTCAAGCTCCACCAACTTTGATGCCTATGCCCCAAGTACAAAACATCTCTGATTTGGTCAACATACTAGCAGAACCTATAAGTGCCAATCGTCTTCCAACACCAGAGTCTGCATTATTCACTGGAGATCCTTTGAAATTCAAAGACTGGCGACTATCTTTCGAAACATTGATGTTACGGCTCGCCCATCCCACGCCTGCAGCCAATCAGCTCGTCAGGGCTGGGCTTAGTCGTCAGGGCTGGGCTTAAGTTTGCTGGTCTCCCGGAGCCCATTGCCAGTTCGTGCCGTAACATCCTCATTGAAGTGGTTACGCTTCCCTCCCTGTGTATTCTCTCCGAGTTTATCTCAACCCGTGGATTTGCCATTTTCTCTGCGGAGTTTTTTTCCCTGCGGAATCATCCTGCCGCGTCCGTAATTTGGATTACCCGTGAGTTTTCCCGTATTTTCTCTGTTTGTTGGTGACTACCCACAAAGCGACTCGCCAGACTCTTTTTGTTGCCGTGCATGTTGTCCCGTTGGACCTTTGTATGAACTGTTAATAAAGTACGCCAGTTTCGGCGAACTCTATCCCTGCTTGGTGTCGTGCGCTTGGGGTCTTCCAGGGTCACGCCATGGTGGACTGGCCCGATCCCACATCCCGGAAGGAATTGCAGAGCTTCCTCGGGTTTGCGAACTTCTATAGGAGGTTCATCAGGAACTACAGCCACGTGGCAGAACCTCTCACCAGGCTGACCTCCCCCTCCCAGCCGTTCATCTGATCCCCAGCTGCCTGCTCGGTGTTCCAGTCCCTCAAGGAGAGGTTCACCAGCGCCCCAGTCCTGCTCCACCCCGACCCCAAGAGGTAATTCATCGTGGAGGTGGACGCTTCGGATACCGGGTTGGGGGCTGTCCTCTCCCAGTAGTCAGCGTCTGACCAGAAGGTCCATCCATGTGCCTTCTTCTCTCGCCGGTTCCTCCCCACCGAGGAGAACTACGATGTCGGGAACCGGGAGCTACTGGCAGTGGTGGCTGCTCTGGAGGAGTGGCGCCATCGGCTGGAGGGGGCGGAACAGCCGTTCACCATCTGGACTGATCATAAGAACTTGACGTTCGTCCGAGCAACCAAGCGTCTCAATGGTTGGCAGGCACGGTGGGCCAGCTTCCTCAGTCGGTTTGACTTCAGGCTGACCTATTGCCCCGGGTCCCACAACACGAAGGCAGACTCCCTGTCCCGACAACACCCGAGGAGGGAGCCAGCTACAGTGAAGCCGGCTCCCATCCTTCCTGAGGCCAGGGTGGTGGGCGTGGTTACCTGGGGCATCGAGACCGTGGTCGGGCAAGCGTTGCACTCCCATCCAGCCCAGAGCCACGTGCCTCCACGCCGTATGATCGTCCCGGACTCAGTGCGGCCCCGGGTTCTTCAGTGGGGCCATGCCAGTCAGTTTGCGTGCCACCCGGGTGTCCACCGCACCTTCACCTTCCTGGCTCAGCGTTTCTGGTGGCCCACCATGAAGAACGACGTCAGGGACTTCGTAAAGGCCTGCTCCGTCTGTGCTCACAGCAAGGCCTCTCACCAGGCACCCGCGGGTCTGCTGCAGCCACTCTCAACTCCAAGCCAGCCCTGGTCCCATGTGGCGTTGCATTTCGTCTCTGGACTGCCTCCCTCCCAGGGTAATACTGTGATCCTGACAGTGGTGGACCGGTTCAGTAAGGGCGTGCACCCGGTGGCCCTCCCCAAAGTCCCATCGGCTTCTGAGACGGCGGATTTCCTGACGAGCCACGTGTTCCGTCTTCACGGCCTTCCCCTGAACGTCGTCTCGGACCGAGGGCCCCAGTTTGTCTCCCAGGTATGACGGGCCTTTTGTAAGGGATTGGGTGCCTCTGTCTCTACTCTGGATATCACCCACAGACTAACGGGCAGACGGAGAGGATGAACCAGAGCATGGAGTCCGCCCTCTGGTGCGTTGCCGCCAAGAAGTTCAGCTCATGGAGCCGGTTCCTCCCCTGGGTCGAGTATGCCATCAACTCCCTGGTCAGCTCTGCCACCAGCCTCTCACCTTTTGAGGCATCCCTGGGCTACCAGCCGCCTCTCTTTGCTGCGCAGGAGTCGGAAGTGGCAGTTCCCTCCGTGCAGGCCCACCTGAACTGGTGTCGTCGTATCTGGGAGGTGACCAGAGCTGCTCTGCTCCGGGCAGCTGAGCGCGCCAGTCGGGGAGCCAACCGACGCCGGTCCCCAGCGCCTACGTACCAACCAGGCCAAAGGCTGTGGCTGTCCTCCAAGGACCTCCCGCTTCAGCCCACCGCGAAGAAGCTGAACCCCCGGTTCGTCGGGCCCTTTGAGATCAGGAAGGTGCTCAGTCCCGCGGCGGTGAATCTGAAGCTTCCGGCTTCCATAAAGATCCATCCTGTTTTTCATGTGTCTTGGGTTAAGCCTGTCTCCCACAGTCCTCTGATGCCTCCGGCCCCAGCTCCGCCTCCCCCTGAGATTGTGGATGGGCACCCCCAGTGGAAGGTCCGCTGGCTGATGGACGTCCAGAGCCGAGGACGGGGGTTCCAGTATTTGGTGGACTGGAAAGGCTACGGTAGCTGGGTATCCCGCCAGCTCATCCTGGACCCTGGGCTGCTCACTGAGTTTCATCGTTCCCATCCCGACAAGCCTGGCAAGTCACCTGGTCGCTCCCGTGGAGGGGGGGGGGTACTGTTACGGCTCGCCCATCCCGCGCCTGCAGCCAATCAGCTCATCAGGGCTGGGCTTAGTAGTCAGGGCTGGGTTTAAGTTTGCTGGTCTCCCGGAGCCCATTGCCAGTTCGTGCCGTAACATCCTCGTTGAAGTGGTTATGCTTCCCTCACTCTGTATTCTCTCCGAGTTTATCTCGACCCGTGGATTTGCTATTTTCTCTGCAGAGTTTTGTTCCCTGCAGAATCATCCTGCCGCGTCCGCAATTGGGATTACCCCTGAGTTTTTCCGTATTTTCTCTGTTTGTTGGTGACTACCCGCAAAGCGACTCGCCGGACTCTTTTCGTTGCCATGCATGTTGTCCCGTTGGACCTTTGTATGAACTGTTAATAAAGTACGCCAGTTTCGGCGAACTCTATCTTTGCTTGGTGTCTTGCGCAAACCCTAACAATTGATAGGCAGGAAAAACATTCCAAAGAATGAAAACTGTATTACCTAAGAAAGTACTTACGTGGCGCTGCAAACAAAGCCATTGAAGGATTTTTCCTACTAGGCACCGAAGCAGCATATGACTCAGCCTGCCAGCTGTTGGAAAACGTTTCGGAGACCCATTTATTATTGGGAAGTCCTTCAGAGACAAGCTGCATGGATGGCCAAAAATACGCTCTAAGGATGGTTGTGAAATAAGAGAATTTGCAGACTTCCTCAAGAGCTGCGAGGCCGCAATGCCCCACATTAAGACATTGGAAGTCCTCAATGACTACAATGAGAGTCAAAAAAATTCTACTGAAATTGCCAGATTGGTTGGTATCCAGATGGAACCGCAAAGCGATAGAAGCTAGACAAGCAAACACTGGGTACCCACCATTCAATGAGTTTGTAGACTTCCTATCGAAGGAAGCAGATCTCGCTTGCGATCCCATATCCTCAATACAAACGCTCAAGAGTGTGGAAAGCGAGAAAACAAAGCATGTACAAAGCCAACCCATTCAAGCAAAGACACTGTCCACAAACACAACACAGAGTAACATCCCACCATGCATGTTCTGCAGAAGAACAGGACATATCCTTGCCAAGTGCAAAAGGTTCTGTGAAAAGAAAGTTCAAGATTGTGTCAAGTTTGTACATGCAGAGAAGCTTTGCTTTGGCTGTTTGAAGACTGGTCATCACTCATGAAGTTTTAATAACAAGAGCACATGCGAAAAGTGTCAGAAGAGACACCCTACATGTTTGCATTATGACAAGTTCAAAAAACATCAAATGTCTACACCTATGAAAGGAGACGACAACTCAAAGGATAAAGCAGACACCCAAGAAATGGCTGCAACAGCAACTACCAACAGAGTCATACAAGAAGGCCTAAGCACACACATGTCCTCAATCATACCAGTCTTGGTCCCATCCACAGAACAGCCAGATCAAGAAGTTCTTGTCTACGTGCTCTTAGACATGCAGAGTGATACGACTTTCATCCTAGATGATGTGGCCAAAGACCTCAACACAAACGAAGAGAATGTCAGTTTGCGGCTATCCACAACGTCTGCAAGATCAACAGTCATACCCTGTCAGAAACTGTCAAATCTACAAGTGAAAGGATACAACTTAGAGAAAAGGATTCCATTGCCATCAGTTTTCACACAAGAGTTCATTCCAGCAGACAGGTTGCACATTCCAACTTCTGAAACGGCTCTGATATGGCCTCATCTGGAACAATTGGCAGACAAGATTCCACCACCATTGGATTGTGAAGTAGGCCTTCTGATAGGCTATAACGGCCAACAAGCACTTCTTCCAAGGGAGATCCTGTCCAGTGAAGGAATTCATCCGTATGCACAGTGAACTGATCTCAGCTGGAGCATCATTGGCTGCGTGACTCCAGCAAGTGACTACGGCAATGCAATAGGAACCAGTCATAGAATCATAGTGCGACAAGTAACACCTGCTGTGCTGTGCAGACTTCATGTGCAGAACTCAAGTCAAAGAGCTCAATCCAACAGACATAATCAAGGCTCTCGAATCTGATTTCACAAATATCACTGCAGATGATAATCCAATTTCTCAGGAAGACCTTCTCTTCTTGTCCAAAGTGAAAGAAAATATAAGGCAGAAGGAAGACAGCCACTACAAACTCCCACTTCCTTTCAAGACGGACAGCCTAATCTCCCAGATGATAAACGAAGTTCAGTTCAGCTGAAAGAGTCTAATTGGTTGAAAGGGCCCGACTTTCTTTGGCAGCAGAATCTTCCACATGAAGAGGAAATGGCGGGAGAAGTAGAAATGACTGACCCTGAGGTTCGCAAAGCCCATGCTCATGCAGTCAAGACAAAACTGAAGCTACTAATCAGTGACACTACACTAGATAAGGGAAAACCACTTACTGGATCAGTTCACCTCGAAAGACCTATTCACACGGTAGTTACCTTACTTGAAGCCAACTAAATCACATACTTAAAGTCAAATTCATTCAGACTTAAACCATTTGATAAATTCCTTTCATAATCTTTGTTTAAAAGTAAATCCCACATTCCAAGTTAATGAGTGATTTTGGTGGCAGCGTAAGTGTGACAATGAAAATACAATAAGTCGCACGCTCAGGCATATAAAGGGCAGCCTTACACAATACTTGGGTCCTAACATCTACGATGAGAGAAATGCTTTTCTTGCCATTGCTGACGAACCATGTTTTATTTCTTAGAATAAAAGGTTTTCAAGTGCTGCATATATTATGTTAAAGGTCAATTACTGAGATCTGAAGCCAAAGCAGACAGTCAAGAGAATCTTTCAAAAGACTCCCAAGGACGTAAGAACCTCTTTTCATGACAAGCGGCCAACGAGTTCTCACTGTATCTCTCTTCACGACACCACAGACACAGGTCGGTTCTTTGAAACGGGAGTGACTAAGGCGTGGATGTGTCAGAGAAACAAGACGTGTCCAAGCAATAAACGCCCGTTTCAAAGAACCGACCTGTGTCCATTTTGTCGTGGAGAGAGCTACACTAGGAATAGTATAATAGCATCGTCATGGATTAGATCTGGATTGTCGATAATATCCAGGACCAGGCGGATATTGTTTGCGATGTGTCTACCTTTCATGAAGCCTGACTGTGTAACAGAAATTATTTCTTCCAAACAAGGCTTTAATCTATCGGCAAATAATGCAGCAAACCATTTGTAATCTGAGTTGTGCATTGTTAATGGATGCCAATTATCTAAAAATAGAATATCTTTGTTAGGTTTTGGTATTAATGTAATAAATCCTTGCTTCATTGACTCAGACAGCTCACCCTTTTAGGAACATTCCTCAAACAAATCTAAAACCAGCTCTCTAGTATCATCCGAGACAGTTTTGTAAAACTCCAGGGGTAGACCGTCAGGGCCAGGGCTTTCATTAAGGGGGGTCCTATTTGACTACTTCATCTAATTCTTCTAAATTATGTGGGCACTCACAAAAGTCAACACTGACTAATTCTAGGGATAAATGATTTAACTTTATCAAAGAAGGACTTGCAATTAAGTGGGGTAAAGGACTTAATGTACATATTTTGATAGAAACTAGAAACAAATGCAGCAAACTGAAGATTATTCACTAATTAAGACTCCATTGATATAGAGAGATGATATTTTTTGTTTTCACGTCTTTTTTTCCTCTAATTTAAAAAAAAGTAAGCAGAATTATTTTCTCCAAATTCTAGCCACTTTGCCCTGGACCTTATGAAGGCACCTTTTGCTTTCTCAACATAAAGATAATTCAGATTCTCCTGTAGTGAATATAGTTGTTTATGATCTTCAGTGGGTTGATCTAAATATAGCATGGAACTTATTTCCTTTAAAATGTTGGAATTTCTAGAAGCATTCGTTTTTGAGAGTTCTTTGCTTTATTTACAAAACAATACGGCATTCAAATTTTAATAGTTCCTATTTCAAAACAGGAGATATATTCTTAAATACTATTATTTTTTTCCTAATATTTTCACAGTAAGAAGGCTGCTGTAAGAGCGAGCGGTTCAATTTCCAACACCCCGGATGTCTACGCCGTCTATTAGCTGAATTAGAAATAACAAGGTCAATGTAGGCATGATCTGTTAAGGGAGCATGAGAGATTTCACTGGAAAGTAGCAAGGGTGTAAGACAACCACATATAAGCCAAAAATCTATCCGTGCTTTCTTTGATAAATCTTTCTTAAACCATGTAAATGAATCCATATTGGTTGGATGAGTACATCTATAAGTATCTAACAAGGAAAGGTTTCCAACAAAACGAATTACTGGATAAAGGTTGTTCACACTATCTCTTGGGGGGAGTCTGTCTAAATATAAATTGGGTGCCTCATTTAAGTCCCCACCTGCAATTACTGAGACAGAGACATATTTTTGTTTTAAGGAAGACATTTTGGTGGATACATTCTCAGGTAGTAAAATGTTCAAAGGAGATCTATTAAACTCATAAATATTTGCTAAAATAAAGAAAGAATCCTCAATTTGTAAAACCAAACTATCCATCTTCCTTCCCTAGGAAAATGTGTTTCAACTGAGCTTCCGCTAAAGTTGCCATCAAATAAAATTGCTCCCCCACCAGAGTGATTTGACCCATAACAAAACAATATTTTACCTCCCCACTGACTTCGCCAGAATTTTTCATGTGAGTTTCCAGTAAAAAATAAATATCCCTTTTCTAAGATTTGCAAAATAAAAACAAAGCTTTGCATTTAGTGACTTCACGAATCCCCCGCACATTAAGAGAAAAACAAGAAAAATTAATATTACAAATGGAACAATATGAAATTGAATTGAATGAAAAAAGAATTAAAAAAAACCTACCCTTTTGGTAGATATGGAATATGTTTAAGTTTGAGAGTTAGAGAAAGAGAAAAAACAAAGCGCAAAATATAACTTAATCTTATACCCTTTCAAAAACAATAACTTTGTCAGCAGTGGGCTATCTCAACATGGACCCAAAAATAAATATATTTTTTTAATCACCCTAAAACTTACACTGTAAATTCTAAAAGCCAAGTCCACCAAAAAAAAAAACAATAACCAGGAAACCGACCACACCCGGGAAAAGCAAGCAAATGAATCCAACTGCGCCAAATTAATTTTACATAAAATAATTTCACATAACTTGACACAATTAAATTAATTCAACCCCCCCCCCCGTGCAATCGGCCCCTCAAGTAAACTCAACCCCCAGACCCACAGTGCAAGGGGATAAACTTAATCAAGAGCTTGCTACATTATAAAGGGAGATTAAGATTTTTTTATAAGTGACAATGGAACTGAACATACAATAACGCACCCCCATTGTTTTGCACTCAAGAGGTAAAGCAAGCAAGTGAAGGGGAGCGAGAAATCCTTTAAACCCAAACCAGCACAACATGGAACTTATTAGCATGTGAGAGGCATACTAAACAACATTGGGTTTGAAAATTTACCTGCGCACCAAGTAGTAATAACTAGAACATTTGTTCATCATTTGAAGTCAGAAGCCATAAAAAGGTTAGATATCGTCTGCCGAGACTCTTTTCCCAGCGATGATTGCATAAGGACCACTGCAGCCAGCCTGCTTTCCTTCCTCCCTTGCTTGCTCCAAGAGCGGCCATAGTTTGCTTTGGTCATCCTTTGTAAGCTGAGTTAGGTCTTCCATGATCCTGATCTTCTTTTGTTTGAGCGCTTCAGAGTTCTTGGCATCTTTCTAAATGCGATCGCGGCGAGACCGTGAGGTGAATTGAAGAATGATGCGCCGTGGCTGCCCATTACCATTCTTTGGTCCCAGTCTATGGACGACACCAACGGATTCCTGAAGGGTGTCGGCTAATCCAGGGGACACACACATGTAAATACACCAATCATAGACATTTTCACATTTTCTCCTTCGCGCTCTGGGATACCTGATATTCGTAGGTTCCATCGTCTTTTGGAGGCATCCAATTCGTCCACTCGGTCCTGAAGCTTTTTGTTCACTCCCTCCAACTTTTTAACTTCTCTTCTAGAATAGCAACTTTATTGCCAGCATCACCTGCCTGCTCTCCTGTCTCATACACCAAGGCGGTAAGATCCTGGATGGTCTTGGTATTGGCCTCCCCAGTAGCTTCGATTGATGGCAGCCTCTCTAGAAACTTGTTCTGTCTTTCACCAATCTGTTCAATTGTGGCAAGGAGCATGGAGTTTGTCACGTCAGATTGATTGTGATCAATTTTACCCATTTTTTTCAGATGAGTCCTCAATTGAAGTTGGGGTACATTCAGTAACATTAAATCTGAATGCAATACCCTTGTTGCTGAGCCCTAATCAGAGTTTCATCAGGATAGCCAATAGATGGTCCTCGAGGGTCAGACAGCCACGCACAACCTCAACACTGTCTTTAACTATTTGGAGCAACCACTCAAAAATGACACTGGTCAGACTTGTGAAAAACAGAACCTGTGCTGCTTTGCATTTGATAGCGCTAAAGGAAAACTGTGTGTTCCTGAGTGTTGCATTTAGTTGTTCATTCTCGGCTTTGAGTTTGTTGATGTCCAAACGCAGGTTATCACATTCGGTAGAAAGTTGGTTGTACTTCTGTTTGAGGTCATCATGGAGAGCCTTCGGGACCGTGGCTTCTGAAAAAGAGATTAGCTACAAAGATAAATAGAAATTTCACAGTCCTATTTTTCATATCTGGGAAACGGCTATACTCTGGGTGATCATTCAGAGTGTGCCAAACAGAATCATGGCCAAATACTTTTTCACAACAAATATATAAACAAGGACAACCTGATTAATCCTGGTAGTGAATGTCCTACTGTACAACAGTTAAGATGTTAGAAGCTCTTACCCGTGCAAGGACCAGCACCAGGCTCCATTCCGCAATCATTTGGGGAGAGGGAAGCGCGTGTGGATTCCGATGCAGCCTCATAAACAACTTCTATGGACTTATGTCTATTGTCTGGCTGTCTGTGGGGGGGGGGGGGGGTTATCCCTTCTACTTTTTCTCTCATATCCAATACACACAGAAGAGAGCAAGCAGTTAGTACAAAAACAGTTAATTTACTCAGCTGACCACAGGTTTATCACATCCTCAATTCAAGTCAGTGGAAATCACATAGCACACCTCAAAGGGCTTCATGAGATAATAAATACATAACAGAAACTACCTGGCCTAACAGATAATCCTTACAAAAATATAGCTACATTAAATTACTCACCATTTCTTCATTTCGACTACTTCGAGTTATGCTACTTCGAGTCACGATGGGTGATCACAGTGAACAACAAATCACAAGGAAGTGACCATATTTACCTTTCATGTTTTGCATCACCTTTGCTGGACTGGGTTGAGTAGACGACAGACGGGGCAAAGTCAGGACTGTCGAAGTCCTCAGATGCCCCTTCTGTACAAATAAAGTGTGACTAACAGTAACTTACAGTAACGTTAACACACCAAAACAGGTCATTGGCCTACCATTACTACGTTAACAGTTACTAACAACACAACTTTAGCAAAATTGAACCAAGGTACACTAGCTTCTAAGCTAGTTCAACTCAAACTTGAACTTAATTACTCTATTGCTTGCAAACATTGTTAGTTATATATGCACATGACTCAATAATTACATTATTTAACGTTTGTTGTTCTAAGTTAAAACGAGCGATGTAACGTTATGTCTGATTAGCCTGTTAGCTGAGGCCTAACGTTAACTTACCTGTTATGACGTGATCACTGTAAATGTAGGCATTTTTAATTAGTTCCTCGCTCCAATTGCCTCTTCTGGTTGCTTGCAACCAAAGACGTCTCCGGTTAGTCTTAAAAGGGGTGTGAGTTGATGGAATTCGGTAAAACTTGAGCGTTTTGTTTGTCAAAATGATTCTGGCAACCGACTGCACAACACAACACGATGATGCCGGCCGCTTCCTTGCTGCAGCCGACATGCGCAGTAGAACCTGCGTGACGTTAGAGTGACGTAGACTGATAATTCCCCCCTAGGTTCTCTCACTCACTGCCAGAAATACTCAACACACAGAGAAAAGCTGAAGAAGGAACTCAAGACATTTGGGTGGGAGTATTTAACCTTAAAAATGTATTCAGCATTGACGGGGAGAAATATAAGCCATTGTTTGTGTTCTTAAAAGAAATTGGCATAATGAAGAGGATCTAGCGCTATAATTATTTATTATTATTAGGGTTTTTTTTCTCTCTCTTGCCTTTCATCCTTTAATATTCTGGCCCACACTCCAGCTCAGTAGGTGGCAGTAATGCGCCTTAAACGCTAGTTGCCACCCGCCATTAAATACAAGAAGAACAAAGAGGAGGAGGAGGAGGAGGGGGTTCTCTCACTGTAATCCAATTTACATTAATCTTAGTTTGGGTTCCGTAAATATACAAATTCCCATGAAATTAATAACCTTTAGATGAATAATCAAACAAGACAAAGTTGCAACTCGAAATATTTAGTTATTGCAACAACAACAAGAACCAACACAACAAAACAAAACAAAATAAATAGTGCACTTTCACTATATCAAGCTCAATACGGTTCAAATACAACATTAAAGTAGGGACCTTTTTCAGTATTCCAAACCAAGCACATTGAACATTAACTAAACTAAAGCCGGCATCTATCAAACTAATGAAGAGGTCCTCAACAACCCACCCTCGCTGCAGGTCTGGTTTCACGTGTCCCACCGATGTTACCGTCCCTCTTGCGAGCTAAACGGACAAACGTACTCACTCAGGTCAGGAGAAGGGCAGTTCCGCAATGGTCAGGAGGTGGCGCTGCGCACGAATGGCCCAGCAGGCGCGGTGGGGACGAGACAAAGGCCTGCTGCTGGTGACTTGTTCCAGCGTGAGAACCCCACGTAGCCGGAGGAAGGGGGAGCAAACCCTGGCGGCGGCTCCACCCGCTCTCTGGTGTGTCTGATCCCGTACGAGTCTTCTTTTAACAGCTGCGTATGTTCACGGAACTAGCAAACAAGGCTACTATAGCAGCTGCTAGCTTAGCTACCTAGCTGGCTAACGAGTCACGGCGAACTGGAGAAGGACGCAGCAACATCTAACCGACGTCCACTTCACATCCACCGGTATCACACTTACAGCTTACGCCTTCGAATATTGTGCGATTAAACTTGTAAATTATAAAACTGACGTTTGCTACGTTTTCCAACTATCTCCTCTTCACCAGCCTTGAATCTCTCGTCTCCCCGCTTCTCTTCTTCTTCTTCTGCTCCTTCTTCTTCTTCTTTTATAAATGCTATGTAGAGGAATTGAGGCCGCTTATGCAACAAACAGCTGTCAAAGCTGGAAAGGTCCTTTCCCGAGGAGCTTTATTGACAGCTGGCTGCTTATGGCATGATACAGGCTTGTACTGTCTCATAAAGAATTTGCTTGACCCACTGAGTTATTTTTCCTCTTTATTTGTTGAGCACTTTCCCGGCCGTTGAGTGTTTGTTTTAACAGTTGTATTTATTTTATGGCGAATGTGAAAATAGTGACAAAGGTAACCTTTCAGTCTCCTATATTGAACTCACGCAGACAGGAACTTGACAGAAACACGAAACAATACATGGGGGTCATCTACCTGAACAACAATGTTGATCATGGTTTCAGTACCAACGTTACACAACATAACAGAACGATAACAACAATTATACCACACTAAATAGGAATCACATAAACACATAAAACCACATAAAACACTTGCAAAACATTTAATAACATAACTGACCATCTGAACGCAGTACCTGATGGGTGAAACAGGAGGGCACAATTCTAACGGGGTAGCCTCTTCACTACATTACCCCCTCCAGCGTGTCGCCTGTCCTCAGCCGACAACAAAGTCCCTATAGCGAAGGGGAAGGCACGGGTCCCTGTTCCCCACTGTCCGTCCGGTTGGTAGGGCCTGTGGGTGTAGGAGGGACCGTCCCGGGTTGGCTAAGCTGATCTGCAGGTTCTTCAGCCAAGGGGCGGTAAGGTGCCAAACGGTCCCGGTGCAGAACTACCGCCCGCCCCCGGACACACATTTTCACCCGGTACACAACACCCGAAAGCTGCTCCAACACCTCACAGGGCCCCACCCACTGGCTGGCGAGCTTGGGGGAGACTCCTCTCTTCCGAGTTGGGTTGAAGACCCACACCTTCGCTCCTGGGGTAAAGGAGCGGCCCTGTCAACGAGTGTCATACGCCCGCTTTTGTTTGCCGAGCAAACTCGTGTGCCTTGGCCAGACGTTGTTGGAGGTCCCGCAGGTACTCGAAGCCGGATATCTTGGGAAGGTCAGTGCCAGGGGGCGTGCCAAAGGCTAAGTCCACAGGGGTCCGCAGTTCTCTCCCGAACATGAGCGCGGCCGGTGTACACCCAGTACTTTCTTGTATTACCGACCGGTACGGCCACAGGACCAGGGGGAGATGACAGTCCCAGTCTCGCTGGTGCCGTGAGGTGACAATAGCAAGTTGTGTTGTGAGCGTACGATTGAACCTCTCCACCAGTCTGTCGCTCTGGAGGTGGAGGGTCGTTGTCCTGGTCTTCTTCACCCCCATGCGTTGACACACCTCAGCGAACACCTGTGCCTCGAAGTTCCGCCCCTGACCGACAGAACATCTCACACACCAGCCACTCGGCTGTAGTGGCAGCGCCCTGGTCTGGGACCGCATACGCCTCAGGCCATTTGGTAAAGTAGTCCATGGCCATAAGGACGTAGCGGTTTCCATTGTCTGTGGTGGGAAATGGGCCAAGAAGGTCAACACCGACCAGCTCCATGGGGCCCCCCACCTGGTATTATTGTAGAGGGGCATGAGAGTGTCTGGTTGGTCCTTTCTTGGTGGTGCAGGCATCACAACAGTGCACAAAAAGTTCAGTGTCGTACCTGCATCCGGCCCAGTAGAACCGTTAGCGCAGTTTGTTCAGCGTCTTGGCCACCCCATAGTGACCCGCCCCCACCGAGCCGTGGGCCACCCGTAGCACTCGTTGACGCTAGTCCTTGGGCACCAGTAACTGCCACACACTTCTTCCCCGGCCCGGCGCTTGCCAGACCCGGTACTACAGTCCAAGGTGGCCCACTGGGAAAAGTAGGCCTTGGTCTCCACTGACATGGCAGAGACAGCTTGCCAGTGGGGGCGTGCCTTGGTGTCGACCCACTATCCTGCGCTGCTTGCCACTCCTGGTTGTCAATTGCCATCAGCCACGCCTCCTCTGGTTCAACCTGCCACATGGTGGACACTTGGAGGATTGCTTTGTCTTGCTCCTCTTGGCACTCACAGTGTCTGCAGTCCTTGCAGGGATGACGGGAGAGGGCAACTGCATTGCTGTGCAGGTGCCCGGCTCGGTGCTGGGTCTCGAAAACGTAGCTCTGCAGCTCCTCAATCCACCTAGCCACGTGGCCTTCGGGCTCCTTAAAGCTGAGCAGCCAGATCAGGGCCGCATGATCCGTCTGCAGGAGAAAGGCCTGGCCACAGAGATAGGGGCGAAAATGATCGAACACCGCGACTACCGCCAGGAGCTCGCATCGTGTAACGCAGTAATTGCGTTCGGGGCAGCTCAAGGCACGACTGTAGTAGGCCACCACTCTCTCTCTCCCAGCAAACCTCCTTAGACAAGACGGCCCCCAGCCCCACATCTCTGGCGTCTGTGTCCACAATGAAGCGGCACTTAGAATCAGGAAGGGACAGGATGGGTGCAGTGATCAAGGCGGTGTGGAGCCGCGCAAAGGCGGCTGCACAGTTGTCGATCCAGTTGAACTCCCGTCCCTTCTCGGTGAGACGTTGTAGGGGACTGACAATGGAGGCAAAGTTGCGGACAAAACATCGGAAGTAGGAGACGAGCCTCGTGAAGCTGCGCACCTCGCTGACGTTTCGCGGAACTGGCCATTTCTCCTCCACCTTAGTAGGATCAGGGGCCACGCCCTCTGTCCCCACCACATGCCCCAAAAACTTGGTCTCACGTCAAAGGAGGTTGCATTTCTTGGGGTGCAGGCGCAGACCCGCCCCCTGAATGGCTTGGAAGACCTGACGGATGTTCTCTAGGGCCAGCTCGAAGTCAGCGGCATGAACCAGAAGGTCATCAAGGTAAACCACGCACCGGTTGTGGGGGATGTTAGCCAGCACCCTCTCCATTAGTCTCTCGAACGTGGCGGGGGCATTGCAGAGACCAAAGGGCATCACGCGAAACTGCCAGAGTCCCTGGCCGATGGTGAAGGCTGTCTTGGGTCTGGCTTCTGGTGCCAGCTCCACCTGCCAGTAACCGCTCCGTAGGTCAAGTGAGCTGAACCACTGCGACCCTGCGATGTGGTCCAGAGCGTCGTCAATGCAGTGCAAGGGGTAGGAGTCCTTACAAGTTGCATTATTCAGTTGACGAAAGTCCAGACAGAACCTCCAGGTGTCATCCTTCTTTTTGGCCAGGATGGCAGGGGCGGCCCAAGGGCGGTTGGATGGCTCTATCATCCCGGCCGCAGCCATCTCTAGACTCATCCTCTCTGCAGCTTCACGCTTGGCAAGCGCTAACCAGTAGGGTCGCACTCTAATGGGCAGAGTTGTGCCAGTGTCAATTGTTTGCTGCACCAGGTTGGTCTGGATGCACTCCTCCTCGTGTGCAGCGAAAATCTCAGTGAACTGTTGGAGCAGGTCTCTCAGCTGTTGGCTCTGCTGAGGGTCCAGCCCTTCACTGCTCCGCTGATACAGATCCTGGATGGTGGCAACAGTGTCCGATGAGGGTGTCTGAGGAATGGTAGCCTCAATAGGGGTTGTCGTCATTGCTGGTGGGCCGGGCAGTGTCGTCATCACCTTGGGTGGCATGGGTGGTGACAGTGGGGGTGGGGGTGGGGGCGGCGGCGGCGTGGTGACAGGTGGAGTTGGCTGGATGTGGATACATCCCACCTTCCCTGGCCCTCCGGCGCCGTCCAGAGAGGTCTCTGTGCCGAGGTGAATGGCATTACTCGACACATTGACCAGAGCCCCCCAGCGAGTCAGCAAGTCCAGCCCGATGAAGCAGGGTCTTGTATTTCAGCCAACCAAAACTCGTGGTTGGCTGCGGCTTTCCCTGCCTGCACCTGCAGTGCTCTCTTCCCCAGCATGCTGGTTAGTTCCCCAGTCACAGTTCTGATTTTACAGGTGGTGGGCTTCCACTCTGTCTCTGGCAGCACCCCTGGATGCACAATGGAGATGATGGACCCTTTGTCCACAATGGCCCAGTAGTGGTGTCCATCAATGGAGCAGCAAAGATAGAGACCGTGTGCGTGGCCCACTCTGCCGATCTGGGAAGAGTTCTCAATGGGGGATATGGTCGGTTGGCTGGGTGGCAGTCTCACTGCGGTTACACCCCACTCTAGTTTTCCGACTGGGGAGCGCTTCCGATGGAGGGAACCGTCGCAGCCGGGAGGCAAAGCCTGTATCTCCCACTCCACATCCCCAAGCTGTCCACCGAAGTCACTGCCATATATACAGTGCTGCTTGAAAGTTTGTGAACCCTCCAGACATGGTCACTGTTTTTGTAAAAAACATTAAAATAAGCTTATTACACATACATCCAAATCCCAATTTGTAAAGCACACCTTCCAAATAATGGACACACACACACAAAGAGATATATTTTCATTATTTAATTCAACAAAGGTAGTTTATTTCACAAAAACTGAAAATTTAACATGTGCAAAAGTATGTGAACCCTTGTATTAGTAGCTTGTGGCTCCTCCTTTTGCAGCCATTACTTCAACCAAACGTCTTCTGTAACCACTAACCAGTCTCTTGCATCTGCTTATGGGGCTTTTTGCCCACTCCTCCTTGCAGAACTCAGCCAGTTGAGAGAGGTTGGAGGGACATCTGGTATGTACCAACTTCTTCAGGTCTCACCACAACATTTCAATTGGATTAAGATCCGGACTTTGACTGGGCCTATACAGAGTACGAATCCTCTTTCTCTGAAGCCGTTCCTTTGTAGTTTTGCTGGAATGCTTTGGGTCATTGTCTTGTTGCATAATCCATTTTCGTCCCAGCTTCAACTCCCTGACTGATGGCAGGAGATTCTGGTCAAGAATTTGTTGATATGCCGGAGAATTCATGGTTCCTTGGATAATATGGAGTCGTCCAGGTCCAGAAGCAGAAAAGCAGCCCCAGACCTTCACATTTCCACCACCATGCTTCACTGTTGGGAGGAGGTTCTTTTCTTCATATGCAGTGTTGGCTTTTCTCCAAACATGTTGGTTTTGATTGTGACCAAATAATTCTATTTTGGACTCGTCTGTCCAGAGAATGGACTTCCAGAAGGTCTCTGGTTTGTCCAAGTGCTCTCCGGCAAAGTTGAAATGGGCAGCTTTGTTCTTTTTTGAGAGCAGAGGCTTCCTTCTAGCAACCCTCCCATGAATGTCATGGCTATTCAATTTCCGTCTGATTGTAGATGCATGCACATTTGTCCCAGATGCTACCAGAGAGGTCTGCAACTCTCTAGAGGTGATGTGTGGGTTGGCCTTTACCTGATTTATTATTTTTCTGGTGCTTCTGGGTGATATTTTTGATGGGCGTCCACTTCTAGGCAGAGTTGCTGTCACGTTGAAGGCCCTACATTTGTAAATTATTTGTCTTACAGTAGATGGATGGAGCTGGAATCTTTTGGAGATGGTCTTATATCCCTCCCCAGACTGATGGGCTGTCACTACCCTCTTCTTCATGCCCTCGGATATCTCCTTTGCTCTCGGCATTGTTGATTTGTATGGGACCACAGTGGTTTGGTTGGTTTCCTCTGTCTTTTAATTAGTGCAGGCCAAACCCTTTCCCAAGGATGTCTCATTTCATTGGTCTGCTTAAATGATTAATTAAGCACCCAAATGTGTTTCACCTCAGTCTGTTACCTGCTTGACTTAACCAATGCAGCTGGGGGTTCACTTACTTTTGCACATACACTAATTCCATGTTTCATGTAGTTTTTGGGCTACTTAAACAAGTCCCACTAAACAAGTACATGCAACTGATAAACATATATCTGACATTTCAACATAAAAACTGGTGATGATAGAATAAGAAAATCATGGTAAAACAACAGAAACATCTAAACTGCTCAAGGGGATCACATACTTTCAAGCAGCACTGTATATATCAACACAGATACAGGAAAAAAAGTTTTAATACATTGCAGTACAGCCCTGTTTCGTTCGTCGCACACTCGCCAGCTGCTAATGAGTGCGCGACGCACGAAACG
The DNA here is from genome assembly GCF_029633865.1 of Lampris incognitus. Lineage (NCBI taxonomy): Eukaryota > Metazoa > Chordata > Actinopteri > Lampriformes > Lampridae > Lampris > Lampris incognitus. The sequence continues at coordinate 62,202,489 of NC_079215.1, forward strand.
GGGCTGTACTGCAATGTATTAAAACCTTTTCTCCTGTATTTGTGTTGATATTCCGCTCCTCATTGTGTGTGTGTGTGTGTGTGTGTGTGTGTGTGTCACGGTGGGTAGCGCGCTCGCCTCACAGCAATAAGGTCCTGGGTTCGAGCCCCGGCATAGTCCAACCCTGGGGGGTCGTCCTCTGTGTGGAGTTTGCATGTTCTCCCCGTGTCTGTGTGGGTTTCCTCCCAGAGTCCAAAGACATGTAGGCCAGGTGAATCCAAATTGTCCCTAGGTATGAAATGAATGTGTGTGTGTGTGTCACGTCCCTCGGTCCGATGAGGGTGCAACAATTAGTGTACTGGGTAACATTGAGGTGAAGGTGCAACACATGAGACATAAACGTTTATATATAATAAAATATAAATATTTATTAGCACCATGACAGGACAAGGGAACCGAACGGTTGCCAAAACAATACACTACTAACAAAAGTAACCCCCCCCCCGACAGTGCTGAAAAGCACCAAGCCTAAAGACAAAAAGTGGCAGCCACTGCTAACCTAGTGTGTCTAACAGAGGTAAGCTACGTGATGGGGGGTTTGCTCATGGGCATCTTACCTTGACCCCCTTGCCCAAAAGAACTAAACAAATTAAAGGCTTAACACAACTCAAAATACTCAAGATTTAAACAATGCAAAACTTAAATGAAAACGGGCCAGACATTACAAACACAAAGTAGCTACAGAGACAAAGACATAAACACAAAGTAGCTACAACACACAAAAGAAAATCACACAAACTAAACCAGCTGGCCGGGGACCTGAAGACACGTGGGGGGGGGGGGTTTACATGGGACACTGGACAGCTGATGGAACTGGACGATTTGTTGCCCGGTTGGTGAGGTGAGGAGGAGCACCTGGAGGATACCTGGATGTAGAGTCAGAGGGAGGGTTAGATACAGGAGGCAACACAACACACAACTATACGGACACGGACACACCCGTGGCCGTAACAGTCGGCCCTGTGTGATGGCCTGGCGGCCTGTCCAGGGTGTCTCCCCGTCTGCCGCCCAATGACTGCTGGGATAGACTCCAGCATCCCCGTGACCCTGAGAGCAGGATAAACGGTTTGGATAATGGATGGATGGATGGAAGATATAAAACAACCCAGATATACACTAATATAAACATTTTATTAGGAGTGTTTGCTGTTTGGAGATCAGTAAACCTTAGACAGGTAGCACATCTCTTCATCATGCCTATATCTCTTGATAATCACACCTTGGTGCTTCTTCTTGAACTGTGTAGTGTTTGTACGTTGTTTGAGTTCCATGCTCACACTGCTCCACAACTTTACCCCACAGATAGAAATGCCCATGCTCTTCAAAGCTGTACAAACAATAATGTCTTGAAGTTTAATTTCCCTCTCAAATTATATTCCCCTTCTCTATCTGGGAATATTTGTTGTATATTGCTCGGTAGTAGATTGTTTCTTGCTTTGAACATTATTTGTGTTGTGTTAAATTCTACTAAATCCCTGAACTTCAAGGCACTTGACTTTAAAAATAGCTTGTTGGTGTGTTCATGATATCCTACATTATTAACTGTCCTTATTGCTCTTTTTTGTTGTGTACATAATGGTTGTAGGTTGGTGTTGTAGGTGTTACCCCATACCTCCACACAGTAGATCAGGTATGGTAAAATAAATGAACAATACAGAGTGTACAATGACTTATGATCCAGAATGTGTCTTGCTTTTCTCATGACTGCAATGCTCCTTGCCAGCTTTGCTCACACATATGTTATGTGAGGTTTCCAGCAGATGTTGTGGTCTAGTATCACACCTAGACATTTATTTTCATATACTCTTTCTAGCAGGACATTGTCTATCATTAATTTTACTTTGGTATTTTTTATTTTATAATTTCCAAACAACATAAATACATAATGTAGAGCAAAATATAAAGTTTCTTATAGTCCCAATATGGAAACCTTTTATTTGGACAACAATAAGATGCAAATCTAGTTAAGATTAGTAATTTTTTAGATATTTAGATATTTCTTCATGAATAGGGTTATATAGGAACTCTCAATAGAATGCTATTTTCCCTCCACTTTTTTTTTTTGGTCTAGTATCACACCTAGACATTTATTTTCATATACTCTTTCTAGTTGGACATTGTCTATCACTACCTTTACTTTGGTGTTTTTATTTTATAATTTTCCAAAACACATAAACTTTGTTTTGTCCAGATTTAACGATAATTTATTTTTGTCAAACCACAGTTTTAATTTTTCCATTTCTATTGTGGTCACCTCCAAAAGCTGCTGTAAATTCTCACCAGAACAAATATATATTCGTGTTATTCACAAATAAAACAAATATTAATATTTTTGGTATGTTGCATATATCACTTAAGTAGAGAATGAACAGTTTTCGGCCTAAAACCAACCCCTGGGGTACACCACATGTAATAGCCATGCATGACAATTCATGTTTGCCTATCAAACTGCTGCCTGTTACTTAAATATCTTCTTAGCCAATTCTGTACCACCCCTCTGATACCCTACCTTTCCGATTTGTCTATTAATCTATTATGATAATTCGTGTCAAAAAGAATTTTTTTTTTAGATCTATAAATATTCCCTCAGCAAACTTGTTTAGTCTATGCAATTAGTTATTCCTTCAATTAATTCATTGAATGCCAGAGATGTCGATCTGTTTGGTCAAAACCTGTACTGTCTACCGGTCAACATATTGTGCTTCTCAATGAATTGAGGTTAAATGTGAGGTTTCCAGCAGATGTTGTGGTCTAGTGTCACACCTAGGAGTTTATTTTCATATACTCTTTCTAGTTAGCGATTGTCGATCACTTCTTTTACTGTGGTGTTTATCTTATAATTTCCAAACAACATAAATACATAATCTAGAACAAAATATAAAGTTTCTTATAGTCCGAATATGGCAACCATTTAGTTGAACATTAATAAGATGTAAATACGGATAAGATTAGTATATTTTTAGATATTTCTTCATAAATAGGTTTATCTAGATACTCTCAATAGAATGCTATTTTCCCTCCACTTTTTTACTTTTACATTTATTCAAAGGGTGTTTTTGTGTTTCATCAGGAAACAGTGGTTGAAGTTTTTAGTGAGTTGAGGTTGTGTCATCTGGTGGATCATCTCTTAACTGTTCAGGGACAGAGAGGGTTTTTGTACAGGTCTACCAGTGGTTTGTGTTACTGTGTGTCTCCGGCACAATAATACACAGCTGAGTCTTCAGGCTGCATATTCTGTCCTTTTAGAGTCACTGTCTTACTGGAAGCTGCTAAAGAGATACTGAACTTGTTTTTTAGTGAATCTTTGTAGGATGTGTCCCCGGTATATATCATTCCAATCCACTCCAGTCCTTTTCCTGCAGGCTGTCTGATCCAGGCTGTCCAGTAGCTACTAACAGAATAAGAGACCTGACAGGTGATGGTCAGTGGTTGTCCCTGCTGGACAGTCAGAGATGCTGGTTGATTCAACTGCTCACTGTTCACACCTGTAGAAGAGAGAGAAAAAAGTTGAAAACTCAACTTTGTGCCTCAGTGCAGAAAGGATAAACAGAAGAAGCTTTGTGGTCCTGAATGTTTCTCCCTCAAAGAGACTCACAGGATCCAGCTGCCAGCAGCAGCAGCAGCAGAGCTACAGACAACATGGTTTGTGTTGAAGTTGAACTGCTGGGAGCTGCTCTTCTTCTGGTCCAACTAAGAGCCTGGTATGAACTTCTTATAGTGGACTAACAAGGAAGTATACTTTGCATAGAATAGGACACCTACATACTAAAGTGTTCCAGGAATAGTCACTAGTCTTATGTAAATATGAATAGAGCTTGATTGCTTGTTTTCTAATAATCTTCCCTGAACACACACAGCAAAACCTTACATTTCTTTCTCAAGAGAGATTTGAATAACAACTTGGTGACCTGACACAAATACAGAAGTGGACATGTTCTTTGTGCCAGTCTTAGATTTCAGTGAAAGACTGGATTGCTGGATCATTTTAATTCCAGCTTGAGAAAGTGAATGCGAAGGATTACTTTGTATGTGGAGTACATTTGGGCTGTTTTGATGTGTCCATCTTGCACAATAAAACACCTGCTTCACTCAAATAACTGACAGGTGGATGTCCTGAGCAGCAAAGCAGAGGAACTACAAGGTGTTTTGTACTGTATATACCAACTAGTAAAATGCTCCAGACAAATACATAACTCATGTGTACTTAGTATTGTTACATAAATGATAAGATCAGGTTTTGCTGATCAACGAGACTCTTTTTAGTCATCTTTTTTGTTCTTGCCTTCATGCAATAGAACCAGCACTTATTTTACTTTGGTCCCTTTTAGCCCATGGTGTTATCGACAGTTATTTTCTGCTATTTTCCAGTGTACTTCTCTTCTCCAGCAAATATTCATATTCACCCAAATTAATGTTGACAGCAGGTGTTTCCTTCACAGTAAATACTATGTGTTAAGTCCCCTTTGCTAACATTACTGACTGACATCTTACTTCCTCAAAAAGTTGTCTTAGTGTCATGTGGGACATATTCCTCCCCACTACTGTCTGAGTGTACAGCAACAAAAAGACACAACACCCCATGCTATTTACAGTAACTTGAGACATTAGCCATCTTTAATGCTCAGTATCATGTTTCTGCTTTGGCTGCTTCTGTCCACTGCTTGTATGTATTCTAAGAGGGGTTTATGCTCCATGTTTGGTGGATATAATGCTTCCACTATTGTGGACAGTAAGCGGCTATATAGAGAGATCCTTTCTTTGAAAAACAAAACAAAACAAAACACATTTTCATTGGTATCCAGTAAATATTCCTAACAGACATACTAACATATCTAACGCATTAATATCTCAGTTGGGTATTTATCTTGACAGAATATAGAGTTTAAAAACTGGCCGTCATTTTGACCGCCCATGGTGGTTTTAGGTAGGAGTGAAATCCCGGTCGTTCTAGTGTTAAACAGGTAAAGTCAAACACTACAGGCAAGTATCCATGAGAAAGGTCCACCAATCAGCAAACACAATCCTAAACCATCAAACCCAAATGCATTGAAAATAAACCAACACATCGTGCAAAACATTAGTAGCCATTGGTCTCTCCTTTATCATGACAGTTACTTAACTGAACACACAAACACATTAGAAGTTAATCACACACATAAACATATTAGTACGTGTCTCCTACTGAGCTAAACGCCACCAAAATTCAGGTGATGCATGCTACACCTCCGCTGGCCACATGCCACCCCACGCCGGCCACTGAGAAAAAGGAGCCCAGCCAGCTGCACAGCAGTATGCCAACCAGCAATCTAACAATCAAAATAATGCCTCCAAAACACTCAACATTCTGTTAATACAACTTAAACTACAGCTACACAGAGACCAGAGACCTTTCATTTGTGGGCGTAGTCCCCCATCTATAGCATTTACTGTGTAATAGCGCCTAAACTCAATGTGCAGGTCTAATCAGTGGATAGTGAAACTGAATCTGGTTAGTAAACAAACATAAATTAGGAAAATTTAAAAAAAATGATGGAGAACGGTGTCTGTTTTTACAACCCAATATTTTCCAGTCCTCTACAATAACACAGCTTTTCGTCATCCCTGTATTTCTTGATAATCAGACCTTAGTACTTCTTCTTGAACTGTGTAATGTTTGTACTTTGTTTGAGCTCCATGGTCAGACTGTTCCACAATTTTACCCCACAGATTGAAATCCCCATGCCCTTCAAAGTTGTACGAACACGTAATTTCTTGAAGTTTAATTTCACTCCCAAATGATATTCCGGAGGGTGTGCTCCAATTATCGGGGTATCACATTGCTCAGCCTCCCTGGGAAGTTTACTCTAGGGTGCTGGAAAGGAGGCTCGAACCGATTGTCGAACCTTGGATCCAGGAGGAAAAATGCGGATCCCGTCCTGGCCGTGGAACAAGGGGCCAACTCTTTACCCTTGCGGAAGTGCTCAGGGAGGCATGGGAGGTTGACCACCCAGTCTACAAGTGTTTTATGGCCTTGGAGAAGGCTTACAAGCATGTACCCCGGGGCACTCTGTTAGGGGTACTGTGGGAGAATGGGGTACTGGGGCAGTTGCTACAAGCCATCCGGTCTTTTTATAACCAAAGTGAGAGCTGTGTCCGTATTCTCAGCATGTCAAACATGTTTTCGTGGGTGTCGGACTCCGCCAAGGTTGTCCCTTGTCTCCAATTCTGTTTGATACATTGATGGACAGGATCTCAAGGCACAGCCAAGGTGAGGAGTGTGTCCGTTTTTGGAGCCTTAGAATTGCATCTCTGCTCTTCGCAGATGATGTGGTTTTGTTGGCTTTATTAGAACGCGACCTCCAGCACGCACTGGGGCGGTTTGTAGCTGATTGTGAAATGGCCGGGATGAGAGTCAGCACCTCCAAGTCTGAGGCCATGGTTCTCAACCAGAAAATGGTGGGTTGCTCCCTCTGTGTTGGGGATGAGTTGTTGCCTCAAGTGAAGGAGTTCAAGTATCTCGGGGTCTTGTTCACGAGTGAGGGTAGGATGGAGAGGGAGATTGACAGGCGGTTTGGTGCAGCATCAGTAGTAATACGGACGTTGTACTGGACTGTTGTGTTGTAGAGGGACCTGAGCTGGAAGGCAAAGTTCTCAGTTTACCAGTCAAACTTTGTTCCAACCCTCACCTACTGTCACAAGCTTTATGTAGTGACCGAAAGGGTGAGATCGTAGATACAAGTGGCTGAAATTAGTTTGCTCCGTATGGTGTCTGGGCACAGCCTTATAGATTGTGTGAGGAGCTCAGACATCCGGAAGGAGCTCGGAGTAGAGCCGCTGCTCCTTCGTGTCGAAAGGAGCCAGCTGAAGTGGTTCGGGCATCTGATTAGGATGCCGCCTGGACGCCTTCCTTTGGAGGTTTTCCGGGCTCGCCAACTGGGAGGAGACCCAGGGGTAGACCCAGAACTCGCTGGAGGGACGACATGTCCAATTTGGCCTGGGAAAGTCTTGGTATCCCCCAGGAGGACCTGGAGGGCGTTGCTGGGGAGAGGGACATATGGAGTGCCCTACTTACCTTGCTGCGACCGCAACCCAACCCCGGAGAAGTGGGTGAAGATGAGATGAGATTCAATTATATTCCCCTTCTCTATCTGAGAATATTTGTTGTATATTACTCGGTAGTAGATTGTTTCTTGCTTTGAACATTATTTGTGTTGTGTTAAATTCTACTAAATCCCTGAACTTCAAGGCACTTGACTTTAAAAATAGCTTGTTGGTGTGTTCACGATATCCTACCTTATTAACTATCCTTATGGCTCTTTTTTGTAGTGTACATAATGGTTGTAGGTTGGTGTTGTAGGTGTTACCCCATACCTCCACACAGTAGATCAGGTATGGTAAAATAAATGAACAATACAGAGTGTACAATGACTTATGATCCAGAATGTGTCTTGCTATTCTCATGACTGCAATGCTCCTTGCCAGCTTTGCTCACACATATGTTATGTGAGGCTTCCAGCAGATGTTGTGGTCTAGTATCACACCTAGACATTTATTTTCATATACTCTTTCAAGTGGGAAATTTTCTATCCCTACTTTTACTTTGTTGTCTATTTTATGATTTCCAAACAACATAAATACATAATGTAGAGCAAAATATAAAGTTTCTTATGTTCCCAATGTGGCATCCATTTATTTGCACAAGATTGAGATGTAAATCTGGATAAGATTAGTAAATATATAGATGTTTCTTCATAAATAGATTTATTTAGGTACTCTCAATAGAATGCTATTTTCCTTCCAGTTTTCCTTTTACATTTATTCAAAGGGTGTTTTTGTGTTTCATCAAGAAACAGTGGTTGAAGTTTTTAGTGAGTTGAGGTTGTGTCATCTGGTGGATCATCTCTTAACTGTTCAGGGACAGAGAGGGTTTTTGTACAGGTCTACCAGTGGTTTGTGTTACTGTGTGTCTCTGGCACAATAATACACAGCTGAGTCTTCAGGCTGCATATTCTGTCCTGTTAGAGTCGCTGTCTTACTGGAAGCTGCTAAAGAGATACTGAACTTGTTTTTTAGTGACTCTTTGTAGGATGTGTCCCCAGTATATATCATTCCAATCCACTCCAGTCCTTTTCCTGCAGGCTGTCTGATCCAGGCTGTCCAGTAGCTACTAACAGAATAAGAGACCTGACAGGTGATGGTCAGTGGTTGTCCTGGCTGGACAGTCAGAGACGCTGGTTGATTCAACTGCTCACTGTTCACACCTGTAGAAGAGAGAGAAAAAAGTTGAAAACTCAACTTTGTGCCTCAGTGCAGAAAGGATAAACAGAAGAAGCTTTGTGGTCCTGAATGTTTCTCCCTCAAAGAGACTCACAGGATCCAGCTGCCAGCAGCAGCAGCAGCAGAGCTACAGACAACATGGTTTGTGTTGAAGTTGAACTGCTGGGAGCTGCTCTTCTTCTGGTCCAACTAAGAGCCTGGTATGAACTTCTTATAGTGGACTAACAAGGAAGTATACTTTGCATAGAATAGGACACCTACATACTAAAGTGTTCCAGGAATAGTCACTAGTCTTATGTAAATATGAATAGAGCTTGATTGCTGGTTTTCTAATAATCTTCCCTGAACACACACAGCAAAACCTTACATTTCTTTCTCAAGATAGATTTGAATAACAACTTGGTGACCTGACACAAATACAGAAGTGGACATGTTCTTTGTGCCGGTCTTAGATTTCAGTGAAAGACTGGATTGCTGGATCATTTTAATTCCAGCTTGAGAAAGTGAATGTGAAGGATTACTTTGTATGTGGAGTACATTTGGGCTGTTTTGATGTGTCCGTCTTGCACAATAAAACACCTGCTTCACTCAGATAACTGACAGGTGGGTGTCCTGAGCAGCAAAGCAGAGGAACTACAAGGTGTTTTGTACTGTATATACCAACTAGTAAAATGCTCCACACCAATACATAACTCATGTGTACTTAGTATTGTTACATAAATGATAAGATCAGGTTTTGCTGATCAACGAGACTCTTTTTAGTCATCTTTTTTGTTCTTGCCTTCATGCAATAGTACCGGCACTTATTTTACTTTGGTCCCTTTTAGCCCTTGGTGTTATCGACAGTTATTTTCTGCTATTTTCTAGTGTACTTCTCTTCTCCAGCAAATATTCATATTCACCCAAATTACTGTTGACAGCAGGTGTTTCCTTCACAGTAAATACTATGTGTTAAGTCCCCTTTGCTAACATTACTGACTGACATCTTACTTCCTCAAAAAGTTGTCTTAGTGTCATGTGGGACATATTCCTCCCCACTACTGTGTGAGTGTACAGCAACAAAAAGACACAACCCCCCATGCTATTTACAGTAACTTGAGACATTACCCATCTTTAATGCGCAGTATCATGTTTCTGCTTTGGCTGCTTCTGTCCACTGCTTGTATGTATTCTAAGAGGGGTTTATGCTCCATGTTTGGTGGATATAATGCTTCCACTATTGTGGACAGTAAGCGGATATATAGAGAGAGCTTTTCTTTGTAAAAAAAAAACAAAACAAAACAAAACATATTTTCATTGGTATCCAGTAAATATTCCTAACAAACATACTAACATATCTAATGCATTAATATCTCAGTTGGGTATTTATCTTAACAGATATAAAGTTTAAAAACCAGCCGTCATTTTGACCGCCCATGGTGGTTTTAGGTAGGAGTGAAATCCCGGTCGTTCTAGTGTTAAACAGGTAAAGTCAAACACTACAGGCAAGTATCCATGAGAAAGGTCCACCAATCAGCAAACACAATCCTAAACCATCAAACCCAAATACATTGACAATAAACCAACACATCGTGCAAAACATTAGTAGCCATTGGTCTCTCCTTTATCATGACAGTTACTTAACTGAACACACAAACGCATTAGAAGGTAATCACACACATAAACATAGTAGTATGTGTCTCCTACTGAGCTAAACGCCACCAAAATTCAGGTGATGCATGCTGCACCTCCGCTGGCCACATGCCACCCCACGCCGGCCACTGAGAAAACGGAGCCCAGCCAGCTGCACAGCAGTATGCCAACCAGCAATCTAACAATCAAAATAATGCCTCCAAAACACTCAACATTCTGTTAATACAACTTAAACTACAGCTACACAGAGACCAGAGACCTTTCATTTGTGCGCTTTGTCCGCCATCTACAGGTCTTATTGTGTAATAGCACCTAAACTAGACTCAATGTGCAGGCCTGATCAGTGAATAGTGAAAATGAACCTGGTAAGTAAATAAACATAAATTAAGAAAGGAAAGTAAAAAATGAAATAGAAGGGGGTCTGTTTTTATAACCCAATATTTTCCAGTCCTCTACATTAACACAACTCTTCATCATCTCTATATCTCTTGATAATCAGACCTTAGTACTTCTTCTTGAACTGTGTAATGTTTGTACTTTGTTTGAGTTCCATGGTGACACTGTTCCACAATTTTACCCCACAGATTGAAATCCCCATGCTCTTCAAAGTTGTATGAACACATAATTTCTTAAAGATTAATTTCCCTCTCAAATTATATTCCGGAGTGTGTGCTCCAATTATCGGGTTATCATATTGCTCATTCTCCCTAGGAAAGTTTACACTAGGAACCTCGGATCCAGCAGGAACAATGCGGACTCCATCCTGGCCCTGGAACAACATACCAATTCTTTACCCTTTTGGAAGTGCTCAGGGAGGCATGGGAGTTTGAGCAGCCAGTCTACAAGTGTTTTGTGGACTTGGAGAAGGCTTACGACCATGTACCCCATGGCACTCTGTTAAGGGTAGTGCGGGAGTATGGGGTACCGAGGCAGTTACAACAAGCCATCTAGTCTTTGTATAACCAAAGTGAGAGCTGTGTTGTCGCTTGTCTCCGATTCTGTTTGAGATATTCATAGACAGGATGTCAAGGCGCAGCCAAGGTGAGGAGTGTGTCAATTTTAGGAACCTCAGAATTGCATCTCTGTTCTTCGCAGATGATGTGGTTTTGTTGGCTTTATGAGAACGCCACCTCTGGTGCGCACTGGGATAGTTTGCAGCTGAGTGTGAAATGGCCGGGATGAGAGTCAGCACCTCCAATTCTCACGCCATGATTCTCTACTGGAAAATATTGGATTGCTCCCTCGGGGTTGGGGATGAGTTGTTGCCGCAAGTGAAGGACTTCATTTATCTCGGGGTCTTGTTCACAAATGAGGGTAGGATAGAGCGGGAGATTGACAGACGGATTGGTGCACCATCACTGGTAATGCGGGCGTTGTACAGGACCGTTGTGGTGAAGAGGAAGATGAGCCGGAAGGTAAAGTTCTCAATTTACCAGTCAATCTTCGCTCCAAACCTCACCTATGGTCATGAACTGTGGATAGTGACCGAAAGGGTGAGATCGCAGATACAAGAGGCAGAAATAAGTCTCCTCCGTAGGGTGTCTGGGCTCAGCCTTAGAGATAGGTTGAGGAGCTCAGACATCCGGAGGGAGCTCGGAGTAGAGTTGTTGCTCCTTCGCGTCGAACGGAGCTAGTTGAGGTGGTTCAGGCATCTGATTAGGATGCCTCCTGGGCGCCTTCCTTTGAAGGTTTTCAGGGCATGCTAACTGGGAGGAGACCCCGGGGTAGACCAAGAACTCGCTGGAGGGACTACACGTCCAGTCTTGCCTGGGAATGTCTTGGGATCCCCCAGGAGGAGCTGGAGGGTGTTGCTGGGGAGAGGGACGTCTGGAGTGCCCTATTTAGCTTGCTGCGACCGCGACAAGTCCCCGGAGAAGCGGTTGGTGATTAGATGAAATGAAATTATATTCCCCCTTCTCTATCTGAGAATATTTGTTGTGTATTACTCGGTAGTAGATTGTTTCTTGCTTTGAACATTATTTGTGTTGTGTTAAATTCTACTGAATCCCTGAACTTCAAGGCACTTCCCTTTAAAAATATACTTGTCAGTGTGTTCACGATATCCTACATTATTAACTATCCTTATGGCTCTTTTTTGTAGTGTACATAATGGTTGTAGGTTGGTGTTTCAGGTGTTACCCCATACCTCCACACAGTAGATCAGGTATGGTAAAATAAATGAACAATACAGAGTGTACAATGACTTATGATCCAGAATGTGTCTTGCTTTTCTCATGACTGCAATGCTCCTTGCCAGCTTTGTTCACACATATGTTATGTGAGGTTTCCAGCAGAATTTGTGGTCTAGTATCACACCTAGTGTTGCGGTTACGCCGCCCGGAGCTGCCTCCCAGGCACGTTCAAGCCACTCCCCCAGCTCGGACATGCAGGAAACATCCGAGCGCTCGGCTCGCGCTCTGAGGAGACGAGCGCTGCGCTGCACCAGGTGTTTGCCATCATCCATCAGGCACACCTGCGGCAATCAGGCAGCCCCCCTACAAGGAGCCTGCCAGAACGCCTGTCTGTACTTCGACGTACTGAACCCTGTGGTAAACCTCTGACAAGCCCTCCAGCGTTCCTTGCCCTCTTGCTATTTCGTTAATTCCCAGTGTCTATTTTCGTGTCTCTCTCTTTTCCCTACCAGAACTCTCCCTCCGCGACTTCCATGGCTCCCTCACTCCTCGCCCCCAGCGACCTTCACGTCCCCCCCCCCCCAGTCCTCTCCAGCGATCTCCCTCCGTGTCTCTCTACCTGGACCCCTCCTACACGGACTTGACTTCCTGGATTCGGATTCGGACTTTGGTAGCCAGGCACACATCGTCTCTATAACGCCCACCTGAGCTCACCTGGTATTATGCCCTGTGGCAGTATTGATTGTTTTTCTCCCCTTCATTAAATCGCCCTTCGGGTTATCCCGGTGCCCTGTTGTCTATCTGTCCTTTTGGGTTTCGCTACACTGGCCTCTGGTCTTCATTCGAGATTCGTAACAGAACGTCGAAGCCAGAATGAGCCAAAGCAAATCCGAGGGGCAGGCGGTCGCTCAGGGAGCCATAGCCCCTCAGCCCCAGAACCCTATAGCTATCGAGGTACTGCTAAAGGACCACAGCACTCAACTCACCCAACTCCATTCTGAGCTTAGCACTGCCTTCTCCCGGATCACTGGAGAAATCAGCGGGCTCCAGGCAAACTCGCATACCTCGGCGAGCACCCTTGCTTCACTCTCCGTGCAGATCGCTGCTCTGACTTTGACAGTGTCCAAGATCAGCGACCACCCTGCCCTGGTTCCTGCCCCCAGCTCGGCCTCCGGATTCCCTGTTCCTGGTCCCGACGTTCCCCCCTCCTCCGAGTCAAGCTCCACTGGACCCCCGGTTCGAGCCTAACCTTCCCTGCCCCAAGGCCTTTGGTGGGGAGTTCGAGCTGTGCAGGAGTTTCCTTGGTCAGCGTGAGCTCCTGTTCAAACACCAGCCAGCCAGGTATAGGACAGGAGAGACCAACGTAGCCCTTGTTATGTCCCTCCTCACCGGCCAAGCCCTCAGCTGGGCCATAGCAGCGGTTAGCCATACTGAGCGGCTCGCCTTGGACTATGGTGCCTTCCATCTAGTGTTCGACCACCCAGCTGACGGGCAGGACGCTGCCAGCTGCCTCCATTCCATCCAGCAGGGAGCCAGGTCGGTGGCAGATTATACCTTGGAAGTGAGGATACTCGCGGCAGACAATGGGTGGGATGACACTGCTTTCAAGAGCACGTACAGGAGGGGGCTGAGCGAGCCCATTAAAGACGTCATCATTCGGGACCGCCCTGCCTCCTTCAACGAGCTCGTCGCCCTCGCCCTCCTGATGGACGAGCGGCTGCGGGAACGGCGCCAGGAACGCGCACCGTGCACTGGGCCCTCCCATAGACCAACCCCCATCCGTTCTACCGGCGCCTTCCCTGGGTCAGCATCCCGCAGGCTCTCTCCACCCTCACACCCCCCCCCTCGCAACCCTGGGTGTCTTCTGGATTCCGGCCGGAGGAGGAGCCCATGCAGTTGGGTCAGTTACGGCTCCCGCTAGAGGTTAGGGAGCAGAGGATGCGTCACCGCCTCTGCATCTACTGCGGGAGGGCGGGCCACTACATCAGAGCCTTCCCGACTCGCCCAAAAGACCCGGCTCACTAGCGAGGGGTGTTCTAGGGAACCTGACGATCCTCCCACAGTCCCAACCCAAGAAGGCGCACAACCAGCTGTTCCCAGTCACTCTCACCTGGGGCGACGACTCCCTCTCCATGGGTGGTCTCCTGGATTCGGGTGCGGACGAGTGTTTGATGGATATCTCGCTGGCCCGGCAGGCCGGCGTTCCACTCGTCCCCCTAGACACACCCCTCACAGCCCAAGCCCTAGATGGTTGTTCACTTGGTGAGATCACACACAGCACTGCTTCCCTCACTCTTTCGGGAAATCATGTTGAATCTATGAATTTTTTGGTTTTGCACGCCCCCACAGCGCCCCTGGTGTTAGGCAGGCCGTGGTTTGAACGGCACGATCCCCATATCTCTTGGTCCGCTGGGCGGATTTTGGGTTGGAACGTTGCGTGTCATGCCAACTGCCTTCGCTCTGCCCACTCTCCGTCCAGCGGCCCCAGACCCGTGCCTCCTCCCACGGATCTCACTGCTGTACCTCCCATTTACCACAATTTAGCCCTGGTATTTAGTAAAGACAGTGCACTTTCTCTCCTCCCTCACCGACCCTATGATTCCACCATAGATCTCCTTCCCGGCGCCGCCCTTGCCACCGGTCGGTTGTATAACCTTTCCGTCCAGGAGAAGGAGTCTATGCGCAATTATATCAGAGTCACTGGCCTCAGGGATCATGAGGCCCTCGTCTTCCCCGGTTGCAGCGGGCTTCTTTTTTGTGGCAAAGAAGGAGGGCAGACTGAGACCTTGCATTGATTATCGTCAATTAAATGACGTCACTGTTAAACATAAATATCCACTCCCCCTTATGAGTTCCACATTTTTAGCCACTCACTCACGCCACGGTGTTCACCAAACTGGACCTGCACAGCACGTACCACCTGGTGCGCATCCGGGAAGGGGATGAATGGAAGACGGCCTTCAACACCCACCTAGGTCATTTCGAGTACCTCGTTATTCCCTTCAGCCTCACCAACGCCCCAGCCGTCTTCCAGGCGTTGGTCAACAACGTGCTCCGGGATGTGCTGAACACATTCGCGGTGGTGTACCTGGATGACATCCTCGTGTTCTCCAGGACTGAGGAGAAACACCACCAGCATGTCCGCCTGGTCCTCCAACGGCTGCTGGAGAACAGGCTGTTCATGAAGGCCGAGAAGTGCGTGTTCCACTCCGCCTCCGTGAAGTTCCTTGGCCACATTGTGGAGAAAGGGCTCGTCCGCACTGACCCGAGCGGTGGAGGGGTGGGCATGACCCACCAACAGGACGCAACTCCAGGGCTTCCTTGGGTTCGCTAACTTTTACCGGCGCTTCATCAGGGGGTTCAGCCGTGTGGCCGCCCCCCTCACTGCACTCATCTCCACCCTCCGCCCCTTCTCCTGGACCCCGGAGGCAGAGGCCGCCTTCTCGGCCCTGAAGAAACTGTTTTCAACGGCTCCAGTGCTCGCCCACCCGGACCCATCCAGGCAGTTCATCGTGGAGGTGGACGCGTCGGACACGGGCATCGGAGCCGTCCTCTCCCAGCGGTCGGAGGAGGACCAGAAGATCCACCCGTGCGCCTTCTTCTCCTAGCGTTTCAGTC
This sequence comes from Lampris incognitus, assembly GCF_029633865.1. NCBI lineage: Eukaryota > Metazoa > Chordata > Actinopteri > Lampriformes > Lampridae > Lampris > Lampris incognitus. The sequence continues at coordinate 62,218,166 of NC_079215.1, forward strand.
CCGCGGAGAAGAACCACGACATCGGCAAGAGGGAGTTGCTGGCTGTCCACGCCGCCCTCGAGGAGTGGAGACACTAGCTGGAGGGAGCAGGGCAGCCGTTCATCATATGGTCCGATCAAAAGAACCTGACCTACATGCGGACGGCTAAGAGGCTCAACCCCAGGCAGGCGCGCTGGGCTCTCCTCTTCAGCCGGTTCGACTTCACCCTCACTTTGGTCTATGGAAATAATAGTCATCAGGACAGACTCTAGACGTATTGCCAGCATTTTAGCTAAAAGCTTGACATCTGCACATGGCAAAGAGATGGGGCGGTAATTACTGCAAAGAAGGGGATCTTTATCCTTTTTTAGTATAAGAGAGGTAACAGCTTGACGTAATGTAGGGGGGAGTATGCCAGATTCTAATGAGTCATTAATCATATTTAGCTTCAATGGGGATCATTTATTAGAAAACGTCTTAAAAATGTCAGCAGGGAAGCCATCGGGGCCTGGGCATTTCCCACTCTGCATCAGCATTAGAGCACTTTTGAGTTCACCAACTGTGAAGGGTTCATCCAACCCAGCAGATATTTCAGGATGTCTGGAAGGGATGTCTAAAGACCTAAAAACAGTTTTCTTATTGGGTCTTACCAGATGTTCTCTCAGATGTATATAATGAAGCATAAAAGTCCCTGAATTGCTTGTTGATGGTTTGAGGATTATTAGTCATTTCATCTGCAGTATGAATTTGGGTAATATGCACTGATGAAGATGATTGCCGAATTTAATGAGCAAATAGTCTACTTGGTTTACCTCCCAATGCATAATAATTGTGGCGTGTTTTAGTAGTGATTATGTTGCCTTATTTGAGGCCAGAACATCAAATTCAGCCTTTTTCATTAGTAATTCTGTCACGTATCTAGAAAAACCCAAAAGCAGACGAGACAACCAGGTAAGGGAAGACATCAAGTCTTTATTGAAGTGGCCGATCCCAGGGGTAGAGCAGGAGTTGGCTCAGTGGCAGGTAGACTGGCAGGCTGACGTCCTGAAGAGCAGAGAGCAAAAAATCAGACAGGCAGGCAAGAATGCAAAAACTATGAACATCAGAGATGCAGGCTAGGACTGGGACTGGACGTGCAATAACCTTTAGGCAACAAACCATGAATGGCAACGTTCCAGCGAAGACTGGTCCACATTGGAGGCTTCTTAAGGGTGAGGGCGATTGCTTGATGGCCAGAAGGTGTGCCGGGGTGAAGGAGGGGTGAGCAGGTGTCAAGGGAGAGGGGGTGATTGCTTGATGGCCAGCAGGTGTGCCGATTGAAACCACGGGCAGGTGTGCCAGGGTGAAGGAGAGGTGAGTAGGTGTCACGGGCGAGGGGCTGTGACAGTACCCCCCCTCCGAGGGGCGCCACCGGGCGTCCCACCAGGCCCGTCAGGGTGTATCCTGTGGAAGTCCCGGACGAGGTTCGCGTCCAGGACAAGGCGACGAAGGACCCAACACCTTTCCTCCGGGCCATATCCCTCCCAGTCAACGAGATACTGCAGGCCGCGACCGCGGCGACGAGAGTCCAGGAGACGACGAACAGTGTAAGCAAGATGATCGTTGATCATATGATGAGGTTGGGGCGGTAGAGACAGGTTTGAGGCAGGACACATGGAAGGAAGGATGAACCCGGAGAGTGCGGGGCAGCTTCAGACGGACCACAGAGGGGTTAATGACTTTGACAATGGAAAAGGGACCAATATACACTACCGTTCAAAAGTTTGGGATCACCCAAACAATTTTGTGTTTTCCATGAAAAGTCACACTTATTCACCACCATATGTTGTGAAATGAATAGAAAATAGAGTCAAGACATTGACAAGGTTAGAAATAATGATTTGTATTTGAAATAAGATTTTTTTTACATCAAACTTTGCTTTCGTCAAAGAATCCTCCATTTGCAGCAATTACAGCATTGCAGACCTTTGGCATTCTAGCTGTTAATTTGTTGAGGTAATCTGGAGAAATTGCACCCCACGCTTCCAGAAGCAGCTCCCACAAGTTGGATTGGTTGGATGGGCACTTCTTTGAGCAGATTGAGTTTCTGGAGCATCACATTTGTGGGGTCAATTAAACGCTCAAAATGGCCAGAAAAAGAGAACTTTCATCTGAAACTCGACAGTCTATTCTTGTTCTTAGAAATGAAGGCTATTCCATGCGAGAAATTGCTAAGAAATTGAAGATTTCCTACACCGGTGTGTACTACTCCCTTCAGAGGACAGCACAAACAGGCTCTAACCAGAGTAGAAAAAGAAGTGGGAGGCCGCGTTGCACAACTGAGCAAGAAGATAAGTACATTAGAGTCTCTAGTTTGAGAAACAGACGCCTCACAGGTCCCCAACTGGCATCTTCATTAAATAGTACCTGTTAGAGCCTGTTTGTGCTGTCCTCTGAAGGGAGTAGTACACACAGAAGCAAGACACATTCTGGATCATAAGTCATTGTACACTCTGTAGTGTTCATTTATTTTACCATACCTGATCTACTGTGTGGAGGTATGGGGTAACGCCTACAACACCAACCTACATCCATTATGTACACTACAAAAAAGAGCCATACGGATAGTTAATAATGTAGGATATCATGAACACACCAACAAGCTATTTTTAAAGTCAAGTGCCTTGAAGTTCAGGGATTTAGTAGAATTTAACACAACACAAATAATGTTCAAAGCAAGAAACAATCTACTACCGAGCAATATACAACCAGAGGTGTAAAAACCAGGTCCAGAAAGTAGAAACCCTAACTGTGTCTTTACTCCACCCATGTACTAAACCATCAGATAGCACTGACTGGTTTCCCAAATCAGCTGGTTTAATACATGGATGAAGTAAAGACACGGTTAGGGTTTTTACTCTCTGGACCGGGTTTTTCCACCTCTGTATACAACAAATATTCTCAGATAGAGAAGGAGAATATAGTTTCATCTCATCTCATCATCAACCACTTCTTCGGGTTCGGGTCAGGTCGCGGTCGCAGCAAGGTAAGTAGGGCACTCCAGACGTCCCTCTCCCCAGCAACGCCCTCCAGCTCCTCCTGGGAGATACCAAGGCGTTCCCAGGCCAGATTGGACATGTCATCCCTCCAGCGAGGTCTGGGTCTACACCGGGGTGTCTTCGCAGTTGGCGTGCCTGGAACACCTCCAAAGGAAGGCGCCCAGGACGCATTCTAATCAGATGCCCGAACCACCTCAACTGGCTCCTTTCGACGCAAAGGAGCAGCGGCTCTACTCCGAGCTCCTTCCGGGTGTCTGAGCTCCTCACCCTATCTCTAAGGCTGAGCCTAGACACCCTACGGAGGAAACTCATTTCAGCCACTTGTATAAGTGATCTCACCCTTTCAGTCACTACCCAAAGCTCAGGACCATAGGTGAGGGTTGGAATGAAGACTGACTGGTAAACTGAGATTTTTGCCTTCCGGCTCATCTTCCTCTTCACCACAACGGTCCGGTACAATGTCCACATTACTACTGATGCTGCACCAATCCGCCTGTCCATCTCCCTCACCATCCTACCCTCACTCGTGAACAAGACCCTGAGATACTTGAACTCCTTCACTTGAGGCAACAACTCATCCCAACAAGGAGGGAGCAACCCACCATTTTCCGGTAGAGAACCATGGCCTCAGACTTGGAGGTGCGGACTCTCATCCCTGCCATTTCACAAACCGCCCCACTGCGCGCTGGAGGTCGCGTTGTGATGAAGCCAACAAAACCACATCATCTGCGAAGAGCAGAGATGCAGTTCTGAGGATCCCAAAACAGACACACTCCTCACCTTGACTGCACCTTGAGATCCTGTCCATGAATATCACAAACAGAATCGGAGACAAGGGACAACCTTGGTGGGGTCCAACACCCACCGAAAACATGTTTGACTTTGTGCCAAGAATGCGGACACAGCTCTCGCTTTGGTTATACAAAGACCGGATGGCTTGTTGTAACTGCCCCGGTACCCCATACTCCCTCAATACCCCTAACAGATTTCCCCGGGGTACATGGTCGTAAGCCTTCTCCAAGTCCACAAAACACATGTAGACTGGCTGGTCAAACTCCCATGCCTCCCTGAGCACTTACGCAAGGGTAAAGAGTCGGTTCCTTGTTCCAGGCCAGGACGGAATCCGCATTGTTCCTCCTGGATCCGAGGTTTGACAATCGGTTCGAGCCTCCTTTCCAGCACCCTAGTGTACAATTTGTAAGAATGTGTCTTGCTTCTGCCAACCCATTCTCCCAAGAGAATGGGTTGGCAGACACCAGACAGCGGAGAACAGTCTCCAATACCTGGTTGGGCCTCTCGGCCTGGCCGTTGGTCTGAGGATGGAACCCCGATGACAGGCTGACGGTGGCACCGATGGTAGAGCAGAAAGCCTTCCAGACAGCAGAAGTGAACTGGGGACCACGGTCAGACACTATATCACGGGGAAGAACGTGGACCTGGAAAACCTCCCTGACCAGCAGATCCGCAGTCTCTCGGGCCGAAGGCAGTTTAGACAAGGGCAAAAAATGAACAAATTTACTGAAGCGATCAACAACAGTCAGTACAACGGTGTTACCGTCGGAGGAGGGCAGACCAGAGACGAAATCCAAGGACAAATGCGACCAGGGACGGTGTGGAACAGGCAGGGGGCGCAGCAGACCGGCACTGGCCCGAGTGGAGGGCTTATTCTGGGCACAAACAGGGCAGGCAGAAATAAAAGACCCAGTATCCTCCGTCATGGAAGGCCACCAGAACCGCCTACGGAGGAAGGCTAGGGTACGGGTTACTCCAGGATGGCAGGTAAGTTTGGAAGAGTGAACCGACTGCAACACACTAGATTTAACAGCATCTGGAACAAACAAGCGCCCAGGGGGACCGTTACCTGGGTCGGGCTGAGTCTGTTGTGCTGCCATGATCTCCCTTTCAATGTTCCAGGTGACAGCCGCAGCCGCAACCACACAGGTAGAGGGAATGATGGTGTCAGGTTGGAGCTTGGGCTCAGACTCCTCCCCATGCACACGAGACAGAGCATCGGGCTTGGCATTCCTGGAGCCAGGTCTGTAAGTCAAAGAAAAATTAAAACGACCAAAAAAGAGCGCCCACCTGGCTTGGCGCGCGTTGAGACGTTTTGCTGACTGGATGTATTCCAGGTTCTTATGGTCAGTCCACATTATAAAAGGAAGCTCAGACCCCTCCAGAAAATGTTGCCATTCCTCCAGTGCCAATTTCACTGCCAGGAGCTCACGATTCCCCACATCATAGTTCCTTTCAGCTGGGGAGAGACGGTGAGACAGGAAGGCACAGGGGTGTATCTTACCATCCTCACTGGATCGCTGAGAAAGGACCGCCCCCACCCCAATCTCAGAGGCGTCCACCTCCACAACGAACTGCTTGGTTGGGTCTGGCTGTATGAGGATAGGAGCTGTGGTGAAGCGGTGCTTGAGGGCTTGGAAAGCTGCCTCTGCTACAGGGGTCCACCGAAACTGTCTGGAGGTGGAGGTAAGAGCGGTTAGTGGGGCCGCAACACGGCTGTAATTGCGGATGAACCGTCTGTAAAAGTTGGCAAAACCGAGAAACTTCTGAAGCTGCTTACGGCTGGTCGGACTTGGCCACTCAAGAACCGCTCTTACCTTGGCGGGGTCCTTTCTCACCTGCCCATCGGCCACGATGTAGCCCAGGAAGGTGACTGAAGGAGCATGGAATTCGCACTTCTCTGCTTTTACGAAAAGGCGGTTCTCCAAAAGCCGTTGAAGGACTTGGCGGACGTGCATGGCATGCTCTGACAGGTCTCTGGAAAAAAATCAGGATATCATCCAGGTAAACAAAAACGAAACGATCCAACATGTCACGTAGGATGTCATTTACCAGACTCTGGAAGACAGCTGGGGCATTAGTGAGACCAAACGGCATCACCATATATTCAAAATGCCCAAGGGGGGTGTTGAAGGCAGTCTTCCATTCATCTCAGTCTCGAACCCGGACCAGGTGGTAAGCATTGCGGAGGTCTATTTTAGTGAACACTGTGGCTCCCTGGAGAGAATCAAAAGCAGAAGTCTTGAGGGGCAGAGGATACTTATTCTTGACCGTGATGTTATTGAGGCCTCTATAGTCAATACATGGCTGGAGGGTCTTGTCCTTCTTGGCCACAAACGATGAAGGGCGACAAAGTCCAAAATCTCCATCATACTTATCGGGCGGGGCAACCCATGGTTCCTTAGCCGAAGTTGATGGCGCTGAGGGTGGCGGAGCTGGAGGGGCGGGTCCCGGGCTAGCGGAGGCACCAAGTTGGGTCTGGATTCCAGAGATCTTTGAGCTGAGCTCATGGAGGTCGTCAGCCATCCCCTGTAGCACCTGGCTGTGCTGGCCGAGGACCGATTCCTGGTTGGCTACAGCCTGGCAGACCGTGGCCAGGTCTGTGGTGGAATGGTCTGCTGGGTCCATAGTGGCTGGAACGTACTGTCACGTATCTGGAAAAACCCAAAAGCAGACAGGACAACCAGGTAAGGGAAAAATCAAGTCTTTATTGAAGTGGCCGATCCCAGGAGTAGAGCAGGAGTTGGCTCAGTGGCAGGGAGACTGGCAGGCTGAAGTCCTGAAGAGCAGAGAGCAAAAAAATCAGACAGGCAGGCAAGAATACAAAAACTATGAACGTCAGAGAATGCAGGCTAGGACTGGGACTGGACATGCAATAACCTTTAGGCAACAAACCATGAATGGCAACGTTCCAGCGAAGACTGGTCTACAGTGGAGGCTTCTTAAAGGCGAGGATGGCCAGCAGGTGTGTTGAATGAAACCATGGGCAGGTGTGCCAGAGTGAAGGAGGGGTGAGCAGGTGTCAAGGGCGAGCGGTTGTGACATGGACTGGTGTTCTTCTGTGATCTATTTAAAGATGGAACATTCACCTCTTTTGAAACACTTAGCAAAGACCATAACATACCCAGATCCCATTTTTTTAGATACCTTCAAATCCGTAGTTTTACCAAGAAAGTGTTTCCCTCATTTCCATATCTGCCACCCAGGAGCCAATTAGATGTTATTCTAGAGATGGATCCCTTTGGGAAAAAACGGGTCTCTATAATTTACACACTGATACAGGAATTGAAACGGATATCCTGGGACAAAACAAAAACTGCATGGGAGAGAGAGCTGGGTGTAGAGCTTTCTGAAGAGGTATGGCGGGACAGCTTAACTCGTACACATACGTCCTCATTGTGTATACCACATGGGTTCATTCAGTTTAAGGTGCTTCACCGCCTTCACTACTCGGGGGACAAGCTTGCCAGAATCTTTCCCACCACAGACCCTGGCTGTCCGAGGTGCAGCCATAGTCCAGCCTCGGTGGGACACATGTTCTGGGCATGCCCCTCCCTCAACAGTTATTGGGGACAGACATCTAATGTATTCTCACATATCTGTGAACAGATCATAAACCCTGATTTTCACACAGCCATCTTTGGCATACCACCCCCTAACTGTAAGGTCACAACTTTGCAGGCAAATGCATTTGCCTCATTACTAGCACGCAGACTTATCCTATTTAACCGGAAGTGGAATAAAGCTCCATCATTTTTGCAGTGGTTGAGGGAGGTGCTGTCCTTTCTACCTTTAGAAAAGCTCCGATATAAAATATGTAAAACCCGCTAAATCTTTACTTTGACCTGGAGTCCTTTCATAGACTTCCTACACGTTTCTTTTTTGTTGTTGTAGTATCTGGAGTCGTCCGCGGAGATTCCACGCAGGTGGAACAGCGCCTCGACATGCTGGAACCACGAGGCCGGGTCGCTCTGCCAGAACTCTGGGAGCTTCACAGCCGCGGCGAGAACGGCGGGCTGTGAGAGTTGGGGCGGCGTGGCCGAAGTGGATTCACACTCTTCTTCTGCTCCAAACATGTTCAATTCGGGGTCAACAATGTGGCAGGATGAGGAAAAACACAGGAGACCAAGGCGAGTTTGAACTTCATTCCTCAGCTCCAAAAACCAAACTGCAGCAGGAACAACCCCGCACCAGAGAGCCCGGGAACGTAAACCACGCCCCCAGCTCACAGCCCTGCTGGGTGAGAGGCATAGCCCCTAGTGTCCGCCACAATATACTGATTGGAGATTGTCTATCACTGCTTTTACTGTGGTGTTTATCTTATAATTTCCAAATAAATAATTACATAATGTAGAGCAAAATATAAACTTTCCTATAGTCCGAATATGGCACCCATTTATTCAGACAACAATGAAAAGTAAATTTGGATAAGGTTTGTAATTTTTTAGATATTTCTTCTTAAATAGATTTATTTAGATGCTCTCAATAGAATGCTATTTTCCCTCGACTTTTTTACTTTTACACTTATTCAAAGGGTGTTTTTGTGTTTCATCAGGAAACAGTGGTTGAGGTTTTTAGTGAGTTGAGGTTGTGTCATCTGGTGGATCATCTCTTAACTGTTCAGGGACAGAGAGGGTTTTTGTACAGGTCTACCAGTGGTTTGTGTTACTGTGTGTCTCGGGCACAATAATACACAGCTGAGTCTTCAGGCTGCATATTCTGTCCTGTTAGAGTCACTGTCTTACTGGAAGCTGCTAAAGAGATACTGAACTTGTTTTTTAGTGACTCTTTGTAGTATGTGCCATCAGTACGTTTCATTCCAATCCACTCCAGTCCTTTTCCTGCAGGCTGTCTGATCCAGCCTGTCCAGGAGCTACTAACAGAATAAGAGACCTGACAGGTGATGGTCAGTGGTTGTCCCTGCTGGACAGTCAGAGACGCTGGTTGATTCAACTGCTGACTGTTCACACCTGTAGAAGAGAGAGAAAAAAGTTGAAAACTCAACTTTGTGCCTCAGTGCAGAAAGGATAAACAGAAGAAGCTTTGTGGTCCTGAATGTTTCTCCCTCAAAGAGACTCACAGGATCCAGCTGCCAGCAGCAGCAGCAGCAGAGCTACAGACAACATGGTTTGTGTTGAAGTTGAACTGCTGGGAGCTGCTCTTCTTCTGGTCCAACTAAGAGCCTGGTATGAACTTCTTATAGTGGACTAACAAGGAAGTATACTTTGCATAGAAAATCACCCCGCCACAATAATGTATTCAAAGAACATGGAGTACTTATTTACAAATATTAACAGATTGCAATTGCCGTATTGTATGATTAATCAATAAACACGTTTAAGAGAGGGTCATAATCTTTCAAATGGTTTTGTCCTGGTTTTGGAGTATATCCAGTATTGTGAACTATGGAGTCTAGTTTCACAAACAAAGTGTCCAAATTGTCTGCATTTAACAGCAAACCTTACATTTCTTTCTGAAGGTAGATGTGGACAGTATGCTAGTTGGTTAATTAAGATGAATATGGAAGTGCTCCTTTTGGTTTCATCAAATCTTTGATTTCAGTGAAAATTTCAGTGTCGTGATCATTTCATTTCGACCTTGAGAAAGTCAGTAGGAAGGTTTACTTTGTAGGTGGAGTACATTGGGGCTGTTTTGGTGCATTTGTCTCAGACAATAACAAGTCTGATTCATTCAGATAACTTAAAGGTGGAGGTCCTGACCAGCATGGTAAAAGAACAGGTTTTAAAGTGTTTTTGTTTATCTTCTACTGGATTATATATTGCAGTAAATCCTATACACTAATCAGTCACTCAGATGTACTCAGCAACTTGTACACAAAAGATAAGATCAGATTTGTGTCACAAATTGGCTGCTTTTCTGCTTATTGTCGTTCTTGGTTTTCATACAATATTGCTTACAGTTATAAAAAAACAAAATAAAATATTAGAGCATTAGAAATTAGAATTGTACTACACTAACTTTGTCATGGCCCAAAATTAGACAATCTAAAATGTTAATGTAAGCATATTTTAATGATAATTTAAGTTAATGGTATTAATGATTAAAACCAAATTATGACTTACACAAGCTTCAACTGGCTCTTTCAGTCGCCCTCTCTTTATAAATTAAACCACCAATGTGTGTGTGTGTGTGTGTGTGTGTGTGTGTTGGGGGCTTGGTGCCCCCTACAGGTCTCAAAGGTGTTTTTGTTCAGCCCTTCCACTCCCTACCAATACTGTAGCACTCTGCCACAGTCATACACAGCAGAATCTTCTGGCTTTAAGTTTGACATTTCCAGATGTGCCCTGCTGTTGCTGTCACCTCTGGTAACTCCCATGAGCCCTTGCATTCTACTGCCATAAAGATTTCCACTGGCATCTGAACATCTATGCCCTATCCTTTCCAGCGCTCCCCGTGTTGGTTGTCTTATCCAAAATATAACGCAACAGTTAAACGTAAAGCCACTTCCTCTACAGCCGGGCTCCCCAAGTAGTTTTCCCCAAGGATCAAATGATGTCATGCACACCAAGCCAAGGACCACAACACAAGTTGTTTTATGTGCAGTCAGTGATGTGCGGTCAGGGGAGTGCCTATCCTGTGATAATTAAATCAAAATAACCATACAACAAATTCATAACATATCAAGATCTCACTCTAGTTACAAGTATGGTGTGTTATAACGTATTGTAATGATATATTTATGTGTTTGTCCTTTTTAAGTTCTTAAAGGAGAAGAGGGTGGTGAGAATCCCCAACACCCAGTGACTTGATCATATGCTTGTCTGCGTTAAACCGCAGCATGTCTGTAAATCTCCACCCTTAGAGCATTATGTGTCTCTGTACAAATGCAGAGCAACGCCATAACAAAATGCCTGAATTTATTGCTAATTTGAAATTACTCCCTCTTATTCATATTATAGGAATTACTGAAGTTAAGTCCAAAAATCAGAAGCACAAAATGAGCCCAGCAGAATTTAATTTGGATGATATATAGAACGTTATAATTTATTTTCAAGGAATATAGACAAAGATAGAGGTAGAGGTTTACTGCTTTATATTCATAAATCATTAGAAGTTAAAGAAATTGCATTAGCAACAGAGTTTGAAGAGAATTTTTTGGTGGAGATCAAATGCAATAACCAAGAGTTTTTGATGGTGGATTTAATTTATAGGTCTGATAGTGGTACAGAAACTAACAATAATAATCTTTTGGTTCTAATGGAAGAGGTGTCAACTCGAAAGTACTTACATAAATTAATTAAGGGTGATTTTATTTTGATAAATATAGACTGGAATTTTAATGATGCAAAGGGGGATAATCTTACATCACTAGATAATGGGTTTCTGGACTGTATTCAGAATGCATTGCTGTTTCAACATGTGCAAGAACCAACAAGGTGGCGAGGTGATGACACAACACATGTGTTGGATCTTATAGTTAGTTACAAATGAGGATAAAATGATAGATAACATTCAGTATTTAGGCCCTTTAGGTAAAAGTGATCATTGTGTCATAATGTTTAAGGTCATTTGTTACACAAAAACGGTGAGAAATGAAACAACAAGAAAAAATTACAACAAGGGGAATTTTGAGGAAGCACGTAGAGATTTGGAAATCTTTGACTGGACACAATACCTATCTAATTATGGTGTTGAAGAAAAATAGAGATTAATACAGGATAAGTTGAAAGAAATAGAGGATAAGTACGTACCAAACAGTAAAACCAGGTCCCAGAATAAAAAGCATAAATTCCCCTTGGACGGTATTGCAAAACGGAAAGTTGTAGAAAAAAATATTCTTGCGAGAAAGGCAATAAGAAGTAAAAAACCAGAGGTACAACATCAATATTGAAGAATTAGAAACTTTGTGAGAACAAGAACACGTTATTTAAGACAGTTATACGAAGAAGACTTAGCAAGACAATCTAAACTGAAATCAAAGGTTATCTGGAATTATATTAATAAGAAGACAAAAATTAAGACGTCAGTAGAAGATTTATATAGTAATCAGCAGGATAAGAACTCCCCAAAAACAGACAGATACTGAAAAAGCAGAAATACTGTCAGATTATTTCAGTAGTGTATTGGTGATCGAACCTGTATTTGTGATTACCTGAGTTGCCAAGATTGGAAGTTCAGCAAACAGAATGTTTTATAATAACTTTTTAAGATATAAAACGGCTTCTACATGATATTAATGTCTACAAATCACCACGTCCAGATGTGCTACATCCTAGTATCTTAAAGGAATTGACTAGTGTGATTACTGAACCTCTAACAATGCTGCGTAACAAATCATTAGAAGAATCAACTTTACCCTGTGATTGGAAAGAGGCACATATCAGTGCAATTTTCAAAAAAGGAAACAAGTCACTCCCAGGAAATTACAGGCCAGTTAGTCTGACATCTGTAGCATGTAAGACAATGGAAAAACTAATCAGGACATAGTATATTGTTGACCAAATGAAGTCTAACAGACTATTTAGTAACAAGCAGTATGGATTTTTATCTGGAAGATCGACTACACTTCAGCTTCTTACCGTTCTTGATAAGTGGTCAGCAGCTTTGCATAGAGGGGAATCAGCTGATTGCATATACTATATGGGCTTTCAAAAAGCTTTTGATAAAGTTACTCATAAAAGACTGCTGTCAAAATTCAAATCTTATGGCATAGACGACAGAGATACAGGATTATTTTACATAATAAGAAACAGCAGGTGGTGGTAAATGGGGCCACTTCAAAATGGAAACCAGTGACCTCTGGAGTTCCACAAGGTTCTGTGTTGGGCCCTGTACTCTTTGTTGTCTATGTAAATGTAACCCACATGATTACATGTACCCTGTGACATATGTAAGTTAAACTAGTAGCCTCTAGGAGGCACACGAGCTACAGAGTTTAAACCATAACAAACAACCGTCAACAATAGAGAAGAGAGAATGAATCTGACGAGAGAAAGACTGGAAGAGAAGAGAAATACGGATATTTTGAAATACAGACAACTTTGGCTATGGATACTTTAAGTATTGATATTTGAACTACGGATATTTGAACTATAGGACATTTGAGCTACAACATAAAGATCCCTCCCACGAAGCTTCCTTGGTGAGCCGCTAGCCAAAGCTAAAAGTAAACAGCTTTCTGTGTTCCATGTAATCATAGCCATTTACGTAGGATATCTTGATTTTATCCAAAGACAGATGATCTCCTGTTGAAGGAAGAAGGAAGACTCTTGTCTCTTGTGTTTTGTACGCTGCTGGAATCCTGGTGAGCTAAGAGTTTAAAATCTTGAAATCTAAAGACTGACAATTTTCGATTGGTTGCTAAGCTAAGCTAACCCAGCTAAAATGTATATCTATGATCCTTAGCAGTTTCCCATATGATTCAGAGCTTTAAAACCAGTCAGGACACCCGATCCATAGGGTTTATTTGATGTAGGAATGTTAGACGTTTTAATATAATAATATGCTTGTTGCCACTAGCCACCGAGCCAACTCGGGCTACATGGCATCCATAGAAACCATAGCAGCCAGCTGGACGTGAATTCACGTTGATAGTGCCGTCTGACCGTCATGCAGCCTGGCTGCGATGACATTGTTTTTAACTGTTCTTACAGCAATAGGCTGTTGTCATTCAACTGCATATTAGTGATATGTAGGAAATTATTTAATTCTGAGAATTGACTCTAGATTTGGGTATTTTTATTTTGTTTGTAATTGTTTGATAGAGATTGCAATTAATAAGGAATCTGTACAATTTTGTGCAGACTGGTTTTTTTTAGTACCCTGAACAATCCCCCCTTGCTACACCTTTTGGAACCCTTGGATACCCCCTTTGGATTGCCCCCATCATCGCCCTGGATTTGGATTCATCATCATCGCCCTCTACATTAACTTGCCCCTGTGATTGTGGTAGGATCTGGACATTGCACCTTGCACAAATTGGAAGACTGAATCATTCCCCCTTTTCTTTTCTTTATTATTTTCTTTGAGTGCACTCATACTTTATTGTGGATTGTTTTGTTTAATTTGTTAGTGTAGAATATGGCTGCATAAGTAATATATTAGAAGGGTATAAAATAGAATATAGATAGATATAGACAATAAATAGAATATTAGGAAGAACTTTTAAAAAGTATAATAGAGTAATATATATATATATATATATATATATATATATATATATATATATATATATATATATATATATAACACATCTCATTTAGTATTGATATTGAAATAACTTGACTTTGAACTGTTGAAATAAATTGTTTTTTATTGTAAACTATACCCACGAGTGTGTGTGTTGTCTTTGGGGTGAGTACTAGAATCTGGTCTAGAAAAAAACCTACACCAATCTCCACTGAACTTAGACATTAGACTGTAAACTGTCCCTGCGCAAGCATAGGCCCATTCCCCTGTCGTGCAGGTTACATAAATGATTTACCAAGTGTGATACAATCTGATTCATACCTTTTTGCGGACGATACAAAAATATTTAGGAATAATTAATAAGGACGCTGCTACAGCCCATCTTCAAGCAGATCTCCATAGCACGAGCAACTGGTGTAATAGGTGGCTACTAATGTATTCAAAGAACATGGAGTACTTATTTACAAATATTAACAGATTGCAATTGCCGTATTTTATGCTTAATCATTAAACACGTTTAAGAGAGGGTCATAATCATTCAAATGGTTTTGTCCTAGTTTTGGAGTATATCCAGTATTGTGAACTATGGAGTCTAGTTCACAAACAAAGTGTCCAAATTGTCTGCATTTAACAGCAAACCTTACATTTCTTTCTGAAGGCAGATGTGGACAGTATGCTAGTTGGTTAATTAAGATGAATATGGAAGTGCTCCTTTTGGCTTCATCAAATTTTTGATTTCAGTGAAAATTTCAGTGTCGTGATCATTTCATTTCCGACCTTGAGAAAGTCAGTGGGAAGGTTTACTTTGTAGGTGGAGGACATTTGGGCTGTTTTGGTGCATTTGTCTCAGACAATAACAAGTCTGATTCATTCAGGTAACTTAAAGGTGGAAGTCCTGACCAGCATGGTAAAAGAACAGGTTTTAAAGTGTTTTTGTTTATCTTCTACCGGATTATATATTGCAGTAAATCCTATACACTAATCGGTCACTCAGATGTACTCAGCAGCTTGTACACAAAAGATAAGATCAGATTTGTGTCAAATTGTCTGCCTCTTTGCTTATTGTTATTCTTGGTTTTCATACAATATTGCTTACAGTTATAAAAACAACTAAAACAAAAGAAAATATTAGAGCATTAGAAATTAGAATTGTACTACACTAACTTTGTCATGGCCCAAAATTAGACAATCTAACATTTTAATTTAGGCATACTTTAAGCATAATTTAAGTTAATGGCATTCATGATTAACACCAAATTACGACTTACACGAGCTTCAACTGGCTCTTTCAGTCGCCCTCTCTTTATAAATTAAACCACCAATGTGTGTGTTTGTGTGTGCGTGTGTGTGTGTGTGTGTGTGTGTGTGTGTTGGGGAATTGGTGCCCCTTATAGGTCTCAGGTATTTTTGTTCAGCCCTTCCACTCACTACTACCACCACAGTATTGGTATTGAGTGGAAGGGCTGAACAAAAATACAGGGCAGTACAGTGGGACAACACTTGACTTAAAAGTATGTCCACCTCCAGCAATGACTGTCATGTGACACAGTTTGCAGAGTATAGTTTTCTGTTTGGTGTTGGCTTTTCTAAAGCCAAACCATGTCCACACAACAGAAGTTGCAACCCTTTTAGTAACAAATTCATCTCCTCCATCTTGTGTTGGTTTGGATGCCTCCTCTTGTTCTGTATTTGTAATTTCACTCACCTCCATGTTTCCTCGTCCCGTCATCTTCTTCGTCTTTATCATCTTAAATTTTATGGCGGTTGGGGAAGGACCAAGATGGCATCGTAGGAACATCTCTATTTGGTAGCTCTGCAAAAATGTGCATTAATCTCTGCAACAGACATGTTACAATCTACTAGGTCAACTCCAAGTACTTAACAATCAACGTTAACTACTTTTGCCCTATCAAAGCCCTATCAAAGTTTGGTTTCGTGGACTTCTTTTGTAAAACTATCAAACTCTTTATAATAACGGTAGTAGCTCAATTAAGTTAGAATATAGTACTTCTCCAAGTTCAACCTTTATCGCGGAGTTAGACAAGGTGGTCCCATTTCCCCTTATCACTTTTTGATCACTGCACAACTTCTTGCTACTTACAGTTCCAATAGTGATTTGCAGGGTGTAGTGGTTGCGGACAGACAGGTCTTCATCAGTCAGCTGGGAGACGATACAGTCCTCTTCTTAAAAGATACTACTCAAATTCCTCATGATTTGGACCTTATTAAGAATTTTCCAATGCTTCCGGTTTATGTTTAAACACGAACAAATGTGAATTAATGCCTATCAAGACATATAAAATGCCATCTGTATGTGGTATTCCAATTAAGAATCAAGTTACATATTTGGGTGTAAATATTAGAATAGATGAATCTGTAAGATGTTCTTTGAATTTTGAGCCAGTCATTGAAAGGCCAGGCAAAAAATTTAATAAATGGTTACAGAGAGAGCTATCATTAAGAGGGAGACGTCTTCTCTCAAAAGCTGAAGGCATTTCAAGACTAACTTATGTCGCTCTTTCCTTCCCTGTTGAGAATTCAACTGCAAAAAATATTGATAACCTTTTGTTTGAATAACAAGAAACATTTTGTAAAAAGAACTTTTATTATGAATACTACTGATTGTGGAGGATTAAACATTTTGGATTTTACAACATTAAACAATATATTTAAGAGTAATTATATAAGACAGTTCGTGAAAAACACCACTTCCTTATGGAATTTCATCCCTAATTATATTTTTTCTATAATAGGTGGCCTGAAATTTGTTCTACAATGCAATTATGATATTCTTAAAATACCCGTAAAATGATTAAACTTTCATAAGCAATCTCTGTTGGCTTGGTCTCTCCTACATAAACACAACTTCTCTCCTCGTAAATACTTTATATGGAACAACAGGAATATCGTTTATAAAAATCACTCATTATTCATTGGAAACTGGTTTAACAATGATATTAGGTTGGTGGGTGAACTGCTTAACTCAGAAGGTCACTTGCTGAATTACTCTGAATTTTTATCAAAATTTAAAAATCTCAGTACCTCCAAAGGAGTATGCAGTTGTTTTTGTTGCCATTCCTTATGGTGCTCTGATGCTGATAAGAGACTCAAAATTAAGTGTTTTTGTTGTTCCCTCTATAGAGCTGGATGGATCTGTAATCAGTAAACTGTGTTTCAAATTATCGTAAAAGTAGAAATAGATGTGTTAGAGCTTCATTCCAAAGAGATATAGTATCAATACCTTATGTAAAATTTTTCTAGGAAACATTTGTGGAGAACATTCCTTGGAAAAGAGTTTGGACTTTGCCTCTCAAATACCTGTTAACTAATAAAGTGAGAGAAATCACGTTTAAACTAACTCATAGATTCTACCCTGCTAAATTATATCTTAAAAGGCTTAAAAATGATGTTGATATTGGTTGCTCGTTTTGTGTTACTATGCCTGAAACTGCTCTGCATCTGTTTTGGTATTGTACACATACTAAAAAGTTTTGGTCTGACGTCCTTTATTTTATTCAAATACACATTATTGCTGATCTTTCCTTTACCTTTACCTCTCTGAGCATCACATATTGCGGCGGATGTGTTCAATTTAAAGTCAGGTGAAAGCCTGGTGCGTCTCACACAGACGCTAAGGGTGCGTCGTGCGTCAGTATCAGATGCCAAACATTTCCCATGACGCCAGCATCCTTCTTCTCGTAACTGGCTACATCTTGGACCCTGGCTGGTCTACAAGGGACTCGGAGGAGGTCTGGCTCCTAGACGTGCGGTACGCAGGCCCGCCGGGGTGTGTGGATATTCCCTGATGCCCACCACCCAGCCCCCAGCTATGGGGTAAATAGTGCCACCTAGTGGATACCTCGGGTCTGTGGGGTAAACCCCTACACAACACCAACGTCTACACTGCTGTGGTTTTTTGTTTTTCTTGCCCTTTTGTGAGTGTTTAAGTGGGAGAGTACTGCTGCCGCCGTGTGTGGCTGCTGCTTCTCCCTCTCGTAGCCCCCCTTCCCCTCCACCCCTGTATGTCTGTTGTGTTTATCTGTTGTCTTCTTTCACCCCGTTTATTGTAAAGCCACTTTGAGTGTTAGAAAAGCGCTATAGAAGTTTAATTTAGTGGTATTATTATTAAAATATAAAGTTTCTTATAGTCCTAATATGGCACCCATTTATTTGGAGAAGAATGAGATGTGAATTTAGATAAGATTTGTAAACCTTTATATATTTCTTCATAAATAGGTTTATTTAGATACTCTCAATAGAATGCTATTTCCCCTCCACTTTTTTACTTTTACATTTATTCAAAGGGTGTTTTTGTGGTTCATCAGGAAACAGTGGTTGAAGTTTTTAGTGAGTTGAGGTTGTGTCATCTGGTGGATCATCTCTTAACTGTTCAGGGACAGAGAGGGTTTTTGTACAGGTCTACCAGTGGTTTGTGTTACTGTGTGCCTCTGGCACAATAATACACAGCTGAGTCTTCAGGCTGCATATTCTGTCCTGTTAGAGTCACTGTCTTACTGGAAGCTGCTAAAGAGATACTGAACTTGTTTTTTAGTGACTCTTTGTAGTATGTGCTGTAACCGATTCTTCCATATCCAATCCACTCCAGTCCTTTTCCTGCAGGCTGTCTGATCCAGGCTGTCGCGTAGCTACTAACCGAATAAGAGACCTGACAGGTGATGGTCAGTGGTTGTCCTGGCTGGACAGTCAGAGACGCTGGTTGATTCAACTGCTCACTGTTCACACCTGTAGAAGAGAGAGAAAAAAGTTGAAAACTCAACTTTGTACCTCAGTGCAGAAAGGATAAACAGAAGAAGCTTTGTGGCCCTGAATGTTTCTCCCTCAAAGAGACTCACAGGATCCAGCTGCCAGCAGCAGCAGCAGCAGAGCTACAGACAACATGATTTGTGTTGAAGTTGAACTGCTGGGAGCTGCTCTTCTTCTGGTCCAACTAAGAGCCTGGTATGAACTTCTTATAGAGGACTAACAAGGAAGTATACTTTGCATAGAATAGGACACCTACATACTAAAGTGTTCCAGGAATAGTCACTAGTCTTATGTAAATATGAATAGAGCTTGATTGCTGGTTTTCTAATAATCTTCCCTGAACACACACAGCAAAACCTTACATTTCTTTCTCAAGAGAGATTTGAATAACAACTTGGTGACCTGACACAAATACAGAAGTGGACATGTTCTTTGTGCCAGTCTTAGATTTCAGTGAAAGACTGGATTGCTGGATCATTTTAATTCCAGCTTGAGAAAGTGAATGTGAAGGATTACTTTGTATGTGGAGTACATTTGGGCTGTTTTGATGTGTCCGTCTTGCACAATAAAACACCTGCTTCACTCAAATAACTGACAGGTGGATGTCCTGAGCAGCAAAGCAGAGGAACTACAAGGTGTTTTGTACTGTATATACCAACTAGTAAAATGCTCCACACAAATACACTACCGTTCAAAAGTTTGGGATCACCCAAACAATTTTGTGTTTTCCATGAAAAGTCACACTTATTCACCACCATATGTTGTGAAATGAATAGAAAATAGAGTCAAGACATTGACAAGGTTAGAAATAATGATTTGTATTTGAAATAAGATTTTTTTTACATCAAACTTTGCTTTCGTCAAAGAATCCTCCATTTGCAGCAATTACAGCATTGCAGACCTTTGGCATTCTAGCTGTTAATTTGTTGAGGTAATCTGGAGAAATTGCACCCCACGCTTCCAGAAGCAGCTCCCACAAGTTGGATTGGTTGGATGGGCACTTCTTTGAGCAGATTGAGTTTCTGGAGCATCACATTTGTGGGGTCAATTAAACGCTCAAAATGGCCAGAAAAAGAGAACTTTCATCTGAAACTCGACAGTCTATTCTTGTTCTTAGAAATGAAGGCTATTCCATGCGAGAAATTGCTAAGAAATTGAAGATTTCCTACACCGGTGTGTACTACTCCCTTCAGAGGACAGCACAAACAGGCTCTAACCAGAGTAGAAAAAGAAGTGGGAGGCCGCGTTGCACAACTGAGCAAGAAGATAAGTACATTAGAGTCTCTAGTTTGAGAAACAGACGCCTCACAGGTCCCCAACTGGCATCTTCATTAAATAGTACCTGTTAGAGCCTGTTTGTGCTGTCCTCTGAAGGGAGTAGTACACACCGGTGTAGGAAATCTTCAATTTCTTAGCAATTTCTCGCATGGAATAGCCTTCATTTCTAAGAACAAGAATAGACTGTCGAGTTTCAGATGAAAGTTATCTTTTTCTGGCCATTTTGAGCGTTTAATTGACCCCACAAATGTGATGCTCCAGAAACTCAATCTGCTCAAAGAAGTGCCCATCCAACCAATCCAACTTGTGGGAGCTGCTTCTGGAAGCGTGGGGTGCAATTTCTCCAGATTACCTCAACAAATTAACAGCTAGAATGCCAAAGGTCTGCAATGCTGTAATTGCTGCAAATGGAGGATTCTTTGACGAAAGCAAAGTTTGATGTAAAAAAAATCTTATTTCAAATACAAATCATTATTTCTAACCTTGTCAATGTCTTGACTCTATTTTCTATTCATTTCACAACATATGGTGGTGAATAAGTGTGACTTTTCATGGAAAACACGAAATTGTTTGGGTGATCCCAAACTTTTGAACGGTAGTGTATATACACATACAGAGAGAGAAAGAGAGAGCGAGAGAGAGAGAGAGAGAGATCCTTTCTTCGTTAAAAAAAATCATTGGTATCCAGTAAATATCCTAACAGACATACTAACATAGTATCTAATGCATTAATATCTCAGTTGGGTATTTATCTTGACAGATATAAAGTTTAAAAACCAGCCATAATTTGACCGCCCATGGTGGTTTTAGGTAGGAGTGAAATCCCGGTCGTTCTAGTGTTAAACAGGTAAAGTCAAACACTACAGGCAAGTATCCATGAGAAAGGTCCACCAATCAGCAAACACAATCCTAAACCATCAAACCCAAATACATTGACAATAAACCAACACATCATGCAAAACATTAGTAGCCATTGGTCTCTCCTTTATCATGACAGTTACTTAACTGAACACACAAACGCATTAGAAGTTAATCACACACATAAACATAGTAGTATGTGTCTCCTACTGAGCGAAACGCCACCAAAATTCAGGTGATGCATGCTGCACCTCCGCTGGCCACATGTCACCCCACGCCGGCCACTGAGAAAACGGAGCCCAGCCAGCTGCACAGCAGTATGCCAACCAGCAATCTAACAATCAAAATAATGCCTCCAAAACACTCAACATTCTGTTAATACAACTTAAACTACAGCTACACAGATACCAGAGACCTTTCATTTGTGCGCTTTGACTGCCATCTACAGGACTACCTGTATAATAGCACCTAAACTACACTCCCTGTGGAGGTATAATCAGTGAATAGTGGAAATGAATCTGGTAAGTAAATAAACATAAATTAAGAAAGGAAAATAAAAAATAATCAGACCTTTGTACTTCTTCTTGAACTGTGTAATGTTTGTACTTTCTTTGAGCTCCATGGTCAGACTGTTCCACAATTTTACCCCACAGATTGAAATCCCCATGCTCTTCAAAGTTGTACGAACACATAATTTCTTGAAGTTTAATTTCCCTCTCAAATTATATTCCA
This sequence comes from Lampris incognitus, assembly GCF_029633865.1. Taxonomy (NCBI): domain Eukaryota; kingdom Metazoa; phylum Chordata; class Actinopteri; order Lampriformes; family Lampridae; genus Lampris; species Lampris incognitus. Next base: position 62,239,756 of record NC_079215.1, read on the forward strand.
GAGGGTGTGCTCGAAATATCGGGGCATCACATTGCTCAGCCTCCCTGGGAAAGTGTACTCTAGGGTGCTGGAAAGGAGGCTCGAACCGATTGTCGAACCTCGGATCCAGGAGGAACAATGCAGATTCCGTCCTGGCTGTGGAACAACATACCAACTCTTTACCCTTGTGGAAGTGCTCAGGCCAGTCTACATGTGTTTTGTGGACTTGGAGAAGTCTTACGACCTTGTACCCCGGGGCACTCTGTTAGGAGTACTGAAGGAGTATGGGGTACCGGGGCAGTTACAACAAGCCACCCAGTCTTTGTATAACCAAAGTGAGAGCTGTGTCCGCATTCTCGGCACAAAGTCAAACATGTTTTCGGTGGGTGTTGGACTCCGCCAAGCTTGTCCCTCGTCTCCAATTCTGTTTGTGATATTCATGGACAGGATCTCAAGGCACAGCCAAGGTGAGGAGTATTTCCATTTTGGGAACCTCAGAATTGAATCTCTGCTGTTTGGAGATGATGGTTTTTTTTTTACTTCATCAGAACGCGACCTCCAGCGCCGCAGTGGGGCGGTTTGTGAAATGGCCGGGATGAGAGTCAGAACCTCCAAGTCTGAGGCCATGGTTCTCTACCGGAAAATGGTGGGTTGCTCCCTCCGGGTTGGGGATGAGTTGCTCCCTCAAGTGGAGGAGCTCAAATATCTCGGGGTCTTGTTCATGAGTGAGGGTAGGATGGTGTTGATTGATATTAAATATAATCCGAGTGTATTTTGTATTACTCAGTATGTAACCAATGTATGTAACCAGAACAGAGGGTGAAGAAGACACATTCATGTAGACCAATATATTACAGGTCTCCCACAAGAATGTGGGTAGGGGAGGGGGTTGCCCTCCCCTGGGGCCTTGGGAGAGACACCGTGTCTGGTACGAGGAGGACCCCCAGCTAAGATCAGTAGGTTAAAACAGGACGAGCACTTCTTAAAGCTCAACCACCAAAAGGTTCTATTGATAGGATAATCAAGACCAGAGGTGTCGTGAAAGAGAAGCAGGGGGGTCTATATAACCCACCAGGACACACAAAGAAGTCAGACACACACGACGGATTGGCAGTGTGTCTCCAGATCTGTACTCAATAAAATCATTTTAATCTCCTAAGACGTGGTGGCTGTTTTCTTCACATCAACGGACCCGGGGACGAGGACCACGAAGGTGATTCTCAATAAATTCGGGGCTCGTCCGGGATGTGAAGAAGCGGTCCTAATTGGACAGTGTGGCTGCCCGCCGACACCTCCCGAGCTTGGGGTCGACCCACAATACGAATAAGATAAGCAGAACCTGTTTTAACGAAATCTGCATATTGGACTGAATTACTAAATTGTACTAAGCTCGGGAAGGAGAAGGCGGCCAGTTTAACAAAAGAGGAGGGGGTTGGAGTCCCCTACGGTAAGAGTAAAAAGGAGATTATCGGTAGAAGAGGTTAGAGTCCTCTGTCTAAGATCCTAGGTAGTGGCGCACCCACTCACTCTCTGACGAGGGGGTGAGGTAATGGCTGGGAAAGACTCTCCCGGGGAATTGAGGACCCCCAAAGGAGGTACACGTCAAATAGAGTAAAGGGTTGGAGTCCCTAAACAATAGGTTAAATAGAGTAAAGTGTTGGAGTCCCTAAACAATAGGTTAAATAGAGTAAAGGGTTGGAGTCCCTAAACAATAGGTAAAGGGTTGGAGTCCCTAAACAATAGGTAAAGGGTTGGAGTCCCTAAACAATAGGTAAAGGGTTGGAGTCCCTAACAGATAGACAGGAGACGTAAAAGGTAGAATGGAAAAAGAAGAAGGAGAAAAAAGCGGGGGCGGACCGCAGTGGAAGTCCCTGCAGAAGCAGAGCGACATACTGATACAAATGATGACGAACCAAAAAAATGAGGGTCCCAAGGCAAAGGCGAGACGAAGGGAGGAAGAACAAAGGAGGTTAGAAGAAGCTATTATATTGGGAGAGAGAAAGGCGGAGGACGCCGTTCCGTTGGGAAGGTATTTGTGGCGGGTGAAAAGGGTGAAGAGAAGCCCCGGTGGAAGTCCTTACGGGAACAAATAGATGTACTGGTCAGAATAATGTTGAATACTCGGAAAAGAAAGAGTGTGAAAGTAGGGAAAGAAAAAGCTACAGAGGACTATGACACAAAACCATTGGTACCAAACCGCACCTTGACTGACCCTGACTGACTTTTGTGTTTGACATGACTTGTCTGTGTGTGTGTTCATAGTTTGTTTTGTGGTGTTTGTCCGTCTGGCCATTTTGTGTTGTTTAGAAGTTGCAAGTCCTTGAGAGTGGCTTAAATGGGGATATAAAAGCTGGGGGAGGTTTTGTTTTGGCTTTTCCAAACCTTTTGTTTTCCTGACAATTGGGGTGTGAGAGGAGTCTTCAGAGACCACCTCGTTTAGCATCCTTATCCGACCCAACCCTGTTTTTGTTCCTGTTTGATTGGCAACTGGCTTTAGAAAGTCACCAACCTAAAGCATTAATTATTTAAATCCTTTCAAGAAATCTATTTCTTTTCTTTCTGAGGTACCTCATATAAAATGTGATATATCCATTTGGTTTTTGTTTTTTGTTTTTGTTGCATTGAAAAGTTTTTGCGGTGTATTTTTCACGTTAACTTGATCCTGTCCTCACTTCTTTTAGGATTCCCCTAAACCGAAGGATTTCCTGTCCCTATTTTATTTTCTGAACTGTTAAGCAGAACTCTATTATGTCCAACGCCACAGTTGCAATATTTGTAATTTTACCTATTCTGTTTTTCTTTCTGTTACTGGGATTTTTTTTAAAGAATAACTGGTGGGAACCAACTGCCTACCCACTTCACACCTTGGGGGAATGGGGGGTTGCCTTGAGAGTAACAGGGACAGTGTAAACCACAGTTATGTTGTTTTAAGCTGTTGTTGTTTTTCTTTCCATTAGAAGACACCCATTGGTTTATTTGTTTTTATGTTGACTTTCCTCTGTGTTAAATTGAACTTGTTTTGTTTTTCAACACTAAGGTGTGAATTTTATGATGTTGTTCTTTTTTTTAAAGAGGGTATTCATTTCTTTGACAACTTCTTGTGTGGAGGACGATTACATTTTATTTGAATATGAATGAAACCTACTGAGTCCTGCGTTTTAAAGGTCTATGCTATGGCTATGTTTATGTTATTTTTTTACCATGAGTTTGAGCCTCCTCATAAGACTCATTTTTGGTTTGATTTATTTGGTTTTAACTGATTACATCAATTTCTTTGTATTGTTAATTGAGCATTTCTTTTCTTTGAAACCCCCTCCCTCTTTTTGGGGCCTTGAAAAGGGGCTTCTTGTTGTTTCATTTGGTTAAGGTGGGGGGCATTTGTTTCTTGTCTTCAAACAGCTCATTGTTTCAATGATTTACAAGATACCTTATGATTTTATTCATTTAGGTTTTATTTGAACGTTCAGGATCTGAGACAACTATCTTTATCATCCCTCATCTGTTTTAGTTTTAAAGAGAATTTATTTCAGATAAGTACAACAGTACAGACTTCGGAACATTTGTGGACAGCTTGTATGGAATGAAAGTCCGATTCATTCGACTGCATGAAATTGTTTTTGGTTTACTAACAACTAACATACAAACTGATCATATCATATTTTCATTTTTTTTCTCTTCTCCTTCATGGTTAAATGGGTTGGCACAATGTGTTCTGTTCTTGTGTAAAAAGAGGGGTAGTGGGAATGAGGAATTGAAATTTAGAATGGTTGTGAGCCTTCTTCTGTACAGCTTTCTTTGATTTTTTACTTCATAAGAAACAAACGGATACAAACTTAGATCATAGCGGAAGTATCTGAAGAACACTGAATCAAGTTGACTACGAATCTTCAGAATCCTAGAATGACAGTGTTTTCAGTGTTGTGCAGTTTCTCTCTGAAAGTTTTTCCCTCCAGATATTGTCATCACCTGCTCCTCCCCCTCCTCCAGACGGGCTGAGTAACACCCCCACTTCCGTGGTACCGGGTCCAGGGGCCCGGGGTATGCTCCACGGGAAGACAACCTCCCGGCTGGACAGAACTAAGAGCAACCCGCCACATAACGTGGCTGTAGGAGCCGTGTCTGTGTAAGGATGGTCTCCATGGTGTCCCAGTTAGCTTCCGGGTGAGAGAGGAGGTGAGGGTGGTCTGCTCCTGGCCCAGCCAATCCTCCAACATGAAGACCCCTCTGGTTGTCTAGATGAGACTAGCACCAGCTTCCTAGCTCTGGAGACCATAGAATTGGGTTTGGCTTTGAGAGTCCGAAATCGCCTTGCCTCTGTGGAGTCTGTAACCAGTGACAACTTTGAACGTTTAACTGCAGCTGAGTCCACCATCAAAATGGTCCGAACCCAAAACCTGTCTCTGCAGGACCAAATCGACGACCTCGAGAACCGTTTTCGGAGGGCCAATCTCCATGTACTAAACATTTTTGACGGCAGTGAGGCCGGTAGAGATCCGGTGCAGTTCATGTCGGAGATGCTGATGCTAATACTGGGTCCTGATGTCTTTTACTCGCCTGGCCGAAGCAGCACCACTTTTCCTGGGTGTCCTGCTACTCCTCACCTGCTGCATCGTGCCCATAGTTCGGCATGTGATACGCGGCCTTATTGCTACTCAGCTCGTGTATTATCACCTCCTTGCCCAACAGGACGGGGACCTTGTTTCGTCTTCCCCCTCTCCACCACTGATTTTCCTCGCCCCCCCACAAGGACTTCGGTTCTGAATCCTCCTACACATCCTCCAATGACAGCGACTCCCCCGTCTGAATGATACTTTATGACGAACACTGGTTAACCCTTTCGATTCCGGTTGTTCTCATGGCGGTTTCTTATTTCTGTATATGCATGTTATGTGTGCTGATTGGTATTATTTCTATGTTACCTTTTGGTGTTCAATGATGAACAAAAGGGGGGAATTGTGGAGTACAAATAGTACTCCATGTGCACTCCGTAGGTACTCTGTAGTTTTCCACTTCTCTGTGTGTATGAAACTTCTCATTCACTGCAGACACACACACATGGCCACTAAATCCCACACACTGCAGACGACAAATGGTCACTAACACATGAGGGCCTCCCCAGCCTTGGGCAGTAAAGATAACAACTAGGGGTCACTAAAACATGAGGGCCACTCCGGCCTGGGGCAGTAAAAGAATAAATCTACAGACACTCACCAGGCACAGAACATGACTGATGTTTTCCTGCATTCCTTTGTAAGACAACACCTTGGTTAATGCAGGAAACTGTTAGAAGACTAGGCTAATGCTTTATGTCTATCTCTGCGCAGATGAAGTGGATTATTAAACCGTTATAAAGAATCGTACTGACTACCGAACTTCTGCTGGAGGGAAAAATGCAGCCTTCGTTTATTCGGTAGTTTTGGGAGAAGAAGAAAATGAACAGCGTCTCCGTGACATAATCAATCCACGCATGCAAGCGCCACACCGCCCACTTGTGGACAAACAAAGTCGTAAACAAAATAATAGTACACAGTAACACATAGTCATACAAATACGCTGGTGTCATATCTCAACACTCCCACTTATGAATCATGAGCTTACTGTATACCTTTTCATATTTATAGAACAAAATAAAAAAAACTTGGTATAACCCATACCACTCACATTTCACACACCAAACATTGCCTTAGCAAATGTCTTCAGTTTTACCTTGGATGCGGGCTTCGTCATTACATCCGCAACCATTTCGTCTGTAGGGCAATACACCAATGACATCCTTTCCTCTCTTATGGTAGACCTTATAAAGTGGTATTTGATATCCACATGTTTGCAGCGTTGCCTACACACCGGGTTCTTCGCTAAAGCTATTGTCCCCTGGTTGTCCTTATAAACCACTGTTCTCTTGTATTCATATGAATCAATACCTCCCAGTAACTGTTCAACATAAATACATTCCTGGATGGCTAAAGCCAGAGCCATATACTCCGCCTCGCACGTAGAAAGTGCCACAGTAGCTTGTTTCTTGGCTTTCCAAGAGATAAGTGCACTTCCCCTGCTCATGCTCACACAGTAACCTGATGTGCTGCGTCTATCCGCAGTATCTGAAGCCCAGTCGGCATCACTATATGCCTGTAAGCCAAGCTTCTCGTCGCTCTTCCTGTAACAGAGCTGTTTGTCTGTGGTGCCCTTAAGGTAACGAAACACATGTTTTACTGTCACCCATTGCTCTTCAGTAGGCTCTGCAAAATGCTGAGATAGCTTGCTCACAACAAAACATAAATCTGGACGTGTACATGTAGCTAAGTATATTAGACTCCCGACCACCTCTCTGTACTTTTTCACATCTAACATTTTTGGTGCATCTTCTGAGTAGTCTAATTTCTGCTCACATGGGGTTTCTCTTACCCTGCACTCCTGCATATCAAAACGCTCCAATATTTTCTCAGAGTACCTTTGTTGTGAAACTGTTACACAGTTGGCGGACTGAGTGAAGTCCATCCCAAGAAAGCACTTTAACCTGCCCAGATCTTTCATCCTGAATTTTGTGGACAGCATCTTTTTCACTTTACTCAGCATCTCTGTGCTGCTTGATGCTATGATAAGATCATCTACCCAGGTTATAATGATCGTTTTCCCTTCCTTTGACTCCTTGGAGTACAGTCTGATTGGTTTTGTGTAAAACCATCACCTGTCAAACACTCGTGTAACAGTAAATTCCAATTGCGGCCAGACTGCTTGAGGCCGTAGATTGACTTCTCTAGTTTACACACTAGTTTTTCTCCCTTCTCAATATAACCCTCAGGTTGTTCCATGTATATGTCATAGTCTATGGGGGCATGAAGATAGGCCGTCTTTACATCCATCTGGTGTAAAATCAAGTCATACTGAGCCGCCTTCTGTAGAAGCACTCGAACACTTGTTAGGTTGGCTGTTGGCGAAAATGTCTCCCCATAATCCACCCCAGCTCTCTGGCTATATCCCTTTGCTACAAATCTAGCCTTGTACTTGTCGTGTCCGTCTATATCTGTCTTTATCGAATACACCCACCTTCCTCCCACTGTTTTCTTGCCCTCTGGCAATTTCGTAAGGGTGAATGTTTTGTTGTCTCTTAGAGACTCCATTTCCTCGTCCATTGCCCTGGACCACTTTTCTGATTCTGGCGATTCCATGGCCTCTTTAAAGGTCAGAGGGACACCGCACACTGCCCTGTATGCATAATCTATAGTAGTGAGTGAGCTGTCATCACTGTCGCCCTGACTATAGTCAATCAGGTATCTCGGAGGGTTGCGTTCCCTTTGGGGGTACCTCCCACTGGCTGAGGCTTGTGATGTCACCCTTGGGTGCTCCTCGTCATCATCCTCGGGTGCTGACTGTGTACCGTCAGTCTGTACATTTTTCTGTACTCTAGGCTGAGTTGCAGCTGTCTCAACAGACTTTCTCTCTCTTACCCAGTCTTCTGGGTGCAGACCTGGTGTCTGAGTCTCATTTTCACTAGTTGCCTTGTGTACAAATTTAACTAGTCTGTGTTTCTGTACTTTCTCTTGGTCAGGGTAGTAGACTAGGTAGGCCGGGCTGTTCTTGTCGTGTCCTACAAAACGCCCCCTCTCACATCTAGAATCTAACTTTCCCTTGTCCTGCTGGTAAGCATAGCATTCTGTCCCGAACTTTTGCATTCTAGCCATGTTGCACTTTTTTCCTGTCATTGCCGTGTATGGCGTAGTGCCTGTGTGCTTGTTGAAGCATCTGTTTCTGGTGTGGGCTGCCTCCTGTACAGCATAATGCCAGAGGCTCTTTGGTAGACCACTATCTATTAGCATACACCTTGCCATCTCGAATAGTGTGCATCCTTCTCTCTCTGCAACGCCATTTTGATGGGGAGAGTATGGGCAGGACGTCTCATGTCTTATTTTGTTCCGTCTCAACAGGGTTTGAAACTCCTTGCCTGTAAACTCAGTTCCATTATCTGACCTTATGCATTTCACTGTCCCATAGGGAGCTACATCTGCCAGAAATTTCTCGGTCGCTTGCACTGTGTCACTCTTTGTTTTTAAGAAATAAACACACACAGCCCCTGTGCACACATCTGTAAATGATTGCATGTACCTGAAACCATTAATGGACTCGTTTGCCACAGGACCGGCTAAATCAGTGTTTACCAACTCCAGTGGTGTCTTGGCTTTGTCTGTAGATTTCCTGTTCCTGTTTTGGGTAAACTTCCCTTCTATGCATACTGCACACTCTTTGTCAGGTTTACACACTTTACCCTTTATATGCATACCATCAGTGATATCCTGTAGCTTTATGATATCGTCATAGTTGCAGTGGCCCATTATCTCATGCCAAGTTTCTATATCATGGCTCACATGGCACTTTTCAACAACACATTCAGTTTGCAAATAGTACATTTTCCCCTGTACAAAAATGTCAAACCTGGTACCATCCGGTGACATCAGGGCATCTCTGCCCTCTTCGAAGAACACACTGGCTCCGTGTGCTGTCGCAGACTTCACAGAGAAGAGCTCTTGGGGGTACGATGGAATATATAGTGCGTTCCGCAGTGTCACTCTACACCGTCGCCCCTCACTGTCGAGCAGACATACCGTAGCATCTCCCCTGCCCTGCACCACACCAAAGGTGCGCTTACCGTCCGCCAGCTCCATGCAGTGTTTCTCTGGCTCGAACGAGCTGTCAAAGCTCTTGAACTTCTTCTTATCATTGACTATGTGGGAAGAAGCTCCACAGTCCACAATCAATCCTGGTTTGAACTGTTGCCGTCGTCCTGGTCCTGCTGAGCTGGTCTCTCCAGCCTGCACTCTGAAGATGTAGTTCTCTTCTTCCGCAGCATTCCCCGGTCCCTGACCTCGACCTGCTCCGTGACCACCACCGCCGCCGCCACCTTGCTCGCGTGCACACCTGGCTCCATCAGCAAGGTCCTTCTTCTTGCACACATTGTCCGTGTGACCCTTGACCCGGCAGAAGCTGCACCACACGCTGCGTGAACAGTCCGTTTTCCTATGGCCTTTGTCACCGCATCGCCAGCACACCGTTTGTTCATCATCTCCCTCACAGCGTTTCACTGGCTTTTTCTTAGGCGCTGCGTGGGCCTTCATCACCCTCTCGGACGTCTCGTCCAATGCTGTAGCATTAGCTACATCTTCAGCCGCCTCACAGTTTCTCAATTTGGCCTTAAATTGTCCCAATGTCAACTCACTGTCGCCATGTGTCACCATTAGAGTGAATGGCTTATATCTCTCGGGTAACCCCCTCATCACCATGGCCATCATTAGCCCCTCACTCGGTGCTTCTCCCGCCCCTTTGAGAGCCGTAATGATTTGTTCAGCTCGGATTTGGTTATCGTCTCATTATCAGCTTTCTTTAGACCAGTCAATGTTACATACAGAGTGACAAACCGGGGTCTGCCCTAACCAGTGTAATGTTCCCGTAACACCCGTAGACTCTCTCTACCGTTGTTCTTCGTTTCTCTGAAGATCAGTCCCAAGCTTGTGTTGTCCAATAAAGGCGCCAATGCGCAGTAGGCGTCCGCGTTCCGCTCCTCGTCTAGGGCCTGCTCTTCCGCTGTCAAAGGTCCCGCGGGCTCGGTAAGGATGGTGGTTTTCAGCCCCACACCATGCGTGCAACAGAGCATTCGCTCTTCCCACAGTTCATACTCATCGGCCTGTCCGTTGAATGTGGGCCACCTGCTCTTCTTTCGCTCCATCTCCCTAGGTAGCGTTAGCTTAGCTTAGCGTTCCGTTAGCTTCCCGATAGCCTCTCTCGATGCTAACTAGCTTCACACTGCTAACTTGCTACTCCGTGCTAACCTGCGCGCATCCCGACATCCGAGGTTATCACACTTCGTGTACTTCTTTTATCAAACTACTAAATAATCCAACGTTATCTGGGCCCATAACCTGTTAGAAGACTAGACTAATACTTTATGTCTATCTCCGCGCAGATCAAGTAGATTATTAAACCGTTGTAAAGAATCGTACTGACTACCGAACTTCTGCTGGAGGGAAAAATGCAGCCTCTGTTTATTCGGTAGTTTTGGGAGAAGAAGAAAATGAACAGCGTCTCAGTGCCGTAATCAATCCGCGCATGCAAGCGCCACACCGCCCACTTGTGGACAAACAAAGTCGTAAACAAAATAATAGTACAGTAACACATTAGTCATACAAATACGCTGGTGTCATATCTCAACAGAGACAACGGCGGCCGGCGATGACATGGCGTCGGCCGGCGGTGGAATGACGCCTGTTGGTAGTGGGTGGGTGGTGGCCGGCGGTGACGTGGTCGGCGTTGAAATCAGAGTGGGCCGCGACTTCACGGCGGCAGTTGCCACCTCCGAATCGCTGAACCGGCCGGCGGTGTCAGGTCCTGAAGGACGGGGGGGGCGTTGGCTCCGTCGGCCCTTCCTCCGCGGGACATCTCCTTCCGAGCGGCGATGCTCTTTCCCCGGGAAAGCTCTTTTTCCAGACACTCGATGAAGTTCTCAGTCTGGCGGAGCTCTACATCGAAGCTTCTTCTTGACGTTGCCATCTTCCATTTGTGGGTATTGGCTGCAATCCCGCTTCTGACTCCAGTGTGGCAAACGTAGAAGCAACGACAAAGGTAACTTTACAGCCCCTTTATTGAACTCTCGCAGAAACTAAAACCTACGAGAAATGTGACTCAATACATGGTGGTCATCTACTCGAACAACAAAGTTGTTCAGGGTTTCAGTACCAAGGTTACACAACACAACAGAATGACAACTACAATTACACCACAACAAATAGTAATCACATAAACACATAAAACCACATAAAACACTTACAAAACATTTAGTAACAACTGACAATCTGCACGCAGTGCCTGATGGGTAAAACAGGACGGCACAATTCTGACGGGGTAGCGACTTCGCTACAATATCAATTTTAACACATTCTTGAATTTCAGATGGTCAAAAAATGTCCCGGATTGGATTTGCTGCTGTCCGGGAGACTTCCGGGCCAACCCGGGAGGGTGGGCAACCCTGCATGCAACTGAACAACCGCGTGTTTTGCTCAGCTTTTCTAAAAGAACCAGAAGAATAAATGAGGAAAGTGACAGCAACTGTCTGCCTGCAGCAGCAGCACAACTACACAACACATGGTGGTGTTTGAGGTAAACTGGACGAAACTTCAGATGGCAAAAAAAATAAGGACTAAATTAAGAAACAGATATAAGATGTTTAATGATTAAATGATCCTTTCTAAAATAATTGCAAACATGATAGAACTTCATGAATACGTTACAATAACTGTTCATAAGCATGACTTGTGCATATCATTAATGTTAATATAGCTATGTTATGTTAGCATAGATATGCTAAATACACAAAGCTATGCTAACATAGCAATGCAGTCATGCCATATAAGTCCTGTTTTAGTGAAGACGTAGTGTGCTTTGGACCTCAACATCAAATCATTTCTGGAAATGTAGAGCAAAATATAAAGTTTCTTATAGTCCTAATATGGCAACCATTTATTTGGGCAAGAATAAGATGTGAATTCGAGTAAGATTAGTACATTTTTACATATTTGTTTAGATGCTCTCAATAGAATGCTATTTTCCCTCCAGTTTTTTTACTTTTACATTTATTCAAAGGGTGTTTTTGTGTTTCATCAGGAAACAGTGGTTGAAGTTTTTAGTGGGTTGAGGTTGTGTCATCTGGTGGATCATCTCTTAACTGGTCAGGGGCAGAGAGGGTTTTTGTACAGGTCTACCAGTGGTTTGTGTTACTGTGTGTCTCTGGCACAATAATACACAGCTGAGTCTTCAGGCTGCATATTCTGTCCTGTTAGAGTCACTGTCTTACTGGAAGCTGCTAAAGAGATACTGAACTTGTTTTTTAGTGACTCTTTGTAGAATGTGTATGAAGTACTTTTCACTCCAATCCACTCCAGTCCTTTTCCTGCAGGCTGTCTGATCCAGGCTGTGAAATAGCTACTAACAGAATAAGAGACCTGACAGGTGATGGTCAGTGGTTGTCCCTGCTGGACAGTCAGAGACGCTGGTTGATTCAACTGCTCACTGTTCACACCTGTAGAAGAGAGAGAAAAAAGTTGAAAACTCAACTTTGTGCCTCAGTGCAGAAAGGATAAACAGGAGAAGCTTTGTGATCCTGAATGTTTCTCCCTCAAAGAGACTCACAGGATCCAGCTGCCAGCAGCAGCAGCAGCAGAGCTACAGACAACATGATTTGTGTTGAAGTTGAACTGCTGGGAGCTGCTCTTCTTCTGGTCCAACTAAGAGCCTGGTATGAACTTCTTATAGAGGACTAACAAGGAAGTATACTTTGCATAGAATAGGACACCTACATACTAAAGTGTTCCAGGAATAGTCACTAGTCTTATGTAAATATGAATAGAGCTTGATTGCTGGTTTTCTAATAATCTTCCCTGAACACACACAGCAAAACCTCACATTTCTTTCTCAAGAGAGATTTGAATAACAACTTGGTGACCTGACACAAATACAGAAGTGGACATGTTCTTTGTGCCAGTCTTAGATTTCAGTGAAAGACTGGATTGCTGGATCATTTTAATTCCAGCTTGAGAAAGTGAATGTGAAGGATTACTTTGTATGTGGAGTACATTTGGGCTGTTTTGATGTGTCTTGCACAATAAAACACCTGCTTCACTCAGATAACTGACAGGTGGATGTCCTGAGCAGCAAAGCAGAGGAACTACAAGGTGTTTTGTACTGTATATACCAACTAGTAAAATGCTCCACACAAATACATAACTCATGTGTACTTACTATTGTTACATAAATGATAAGATCAGGTTTTGCTGATCAACTAGACTTTATTTTCTAGTGTACTTCTCTTCTCCAGCAAATATTCACATTCACCGAAATTAATGTTGACAGCAGGTGTTTCCTTCACAGTAAATACTATGTGTTAAGTCCCCTTTGCTAACATTACTGACTGACATCTTACTTCCTCAAAAAGTTGTCTTAGTGTCATGTGGGACATATCCCTCCCCACTACTGCCTGAGTGTACAGCAACAAAAAGACACAACACCCCATGCTATTTACAGTAACTTGAGACATTACCCATCTTTAATGCTCAGTATCATGTTTCTGCTTTGGCTGCTTCTGTCCACTGCTTGTATGTATTCTAAGAGGGGTTTATGCTCCATGTTTGGTGGATATAATGCTTCCACTATTGTGGCCAATAAGCGGATATACGTATATGTGTATATACAGAGAGAGAGAGAGAGAGAGAGAGATCCTTTCTTCGTTAAAAAAAATCATTGGTATCCAGTAAATATTCCTAACAGACATACTAACATATCTGATGCATTAATATCTCAGTTGGGTATTTATCTTGACAGATATAAAGTTTAAAAACCGGCCGTCATTTGGACCGCCCATGGTGGTTTTAGGTAGGAGTGAAATCCCGGTCGTTCTAGTGTTAAACAGGTAAAGTCAAACACTACAGGCAAGTATCCATGAGAAAGGTCCACCAATCAGCAAACACAATCCTAAACCATCAAACCCAAATACATTGAAAATAAACCAACACATCATGCAAAACATTAGTAGCCATTGGTCTCTCCTTTATCATGACAGTTACTTAACTGAACACACAAACGCATTAGAAGTTAATCACACACATAAACATAGTAGTATGTGTCTCCTACTGAGCTAAACGCCACCAAAACGCAGGTGATGCATGCTGCACCTCCGCTGGCCACATGCCACCCCACGCCGGCCACTGAGAAAACGGAGCCCAGCCAGCTGCACAGCAGTATGCCAACCAGCAATCTAACAACCAAAATAATGCCTCCAACACACTCAACATTCTGTTAATACAACTTAAACTACAGCTACACAGACCAGAGACCTTTCATTTGTGCGCCTTGACTGCCATCTACAGGACTAACTGCGTAATAGCACCTAAACTACACGCCATGTGCAGGTCTAATCAGTGGACAGTGAACATGAATCTGGTAAGTAAATAAACATAAATTAAGAAAGGAAAGTAAAAAATGAAATAGAAGGGTGTCTGTTGTTATAACCCAATATTTTCCAGTCCTCTACATTAACACAACTCTTCATCATCTCTATATCTCTTGATAATCAGACCTTTGTACTTCTTCTTGAACTGTGTAATGTTTGTACTTTCTTTGAGTTTCATGGTGACACTGTTCCACAATTTTTCCCCACAGATTGAAATCCCCATGCTCTTCAAAGTTGTACGAACACATAATTTCTTAAAGATGAATTTCCCTCTGAAATTATATTCCGGAGGGTGTGTTCCAATTATCAGGGCATCACATTGCTCCGCTTCCCCGGGAAAGTACTCTAGGGTGCTGGAAAGGAGCCTTGGACCGATTGTCGAACCTCGGATCCAGGAGGAACAATGCGGACTCCATCCTGGCCCTGGAACAACATACCAATTCTTTACCCTTTTGGAAGTGCTCAGGGAGGCATGGGAGTTTGAGCAGCCAGTCTACATGTGTTTTGTGGACTTGGAGAAGGCCTACGACCATGTACCCCAGGGCACTCTGTTAGGGGTACTGTGGGAGTATGGGGTACCGGGGCAGTTGCTACAAGCCATCTGGTCTTTGTATTATAACTAAAGTGAGGGCTGTGTTGTCCCTTGTCTCCGATTCTGTTTGTGATATTTGTGGAAATGATCTCAAGGTGCAGCCAAGGTGAGGAGTGTGTCAATTTTAGGAACCTCAGAATTGCATCTCTGCTCTTCGCAGATGATGTGGTTTTGTTGGCTTTATCAGAACACGACCTCTGGTGTGCACTGGGATAGTTAGCAGCTGAGTGGGAAATGGTCAGGATGAGAGTCAGCACCTTCAAGTTTGAGGCCATGGTTCTCTACTTGAAAATGGTGGATTGCTCTGTAGGGGTTGGGGATGAGTCGTTGCTTCTAGTAAAAGAGTTCAAGTATTTCGGGGTTTTATTCACAAATGAGGGTAGGATGGAGCGGGAGATTGACAGGCGGATTGGTGCAGCATCAGCAGTAATTCGGACGTTGTACCGGACCGCTGTGGTGAAGAGGAAGATGAGCCGGAAGGCAAAGCTCTCAATTTACCAGTCAATCTTTGTTCCAACCCTCACCTATGGTCATGAGTTTTGAGTAGTGACCGAAAAGGTAAGATCACGGATA
This sequence comes from Lampris incognitus, assembly GCF_029633865.1. NCBI lineage: Eukaryota > Metazoa > Chordata > Actinopteri > Lampriformes > Lampridae > Lampris > Lampris incognitus. The sequence goes on from NC_079215.1 coordinate 62,254,887, forward strand.
CAAGCGGCTGAAATTAGTTTCCTCCGTATGGTGTCTTGGCTCAGCCTAAGAGATAGGGTGAGGAGCTCAGACATCCGGAGGCAGCTTGATTTAGAGCCACTGCTCCTTCGCGTTTAAAGGAGTCAGTTGAGGTGGTTAAGGCATCTGATTAGGATGCCTCTTGAGCGCCTTACTTTGAAGATTTTCCGGGCGTGCCACCTGGGAATAGACCTCAGGGTAGACCGAGAACTCACTGGGGGGACTACATGCCCAATCTGGCCTGGAAATGTCTTGGTATCCCCCAGGAGGAGCTGAAGGACGTTGCTGGGGAAAGGGATGTCTGGAGTGCCCTACTTAGCTTGCTGCGACCGCGACCCACCCCGGAGCAGTGGTTGATGATGAGATGAGATGAAATTATATTCCCCTTCTCTATCTGAGAATATTTGTTGTATATTACTAGGTAGTAGATTGTTTCTTGCTTTGAACATTATTTGTGCTGTGTTAAATTATGCTGAATCCCTCAACTTCAAGGCACTTGACTTTAAAAATAGCTTGTTGGTGTGTTCATGATATCCTACATTATTAACTATCCTTATGGCTCTTTTTTGTAGTGTACATAGTGGCTGTAGGTTGGTGTTGTAGGTGTTACCCCATACCTCCACACAGTAGATCAGGTATGGTAAAATAAATGAACAATACAGAGTGTACAATGACTTATGATCCAGAATGTGTCTTGCTTTTCTCATGATTGCAATGCTCCTTAACAGCTTTGCTCACACATATGTTATGTAAGGTTACCAACAGATTTTGTGGACTAGTATCACACCTAGACATTTATTTTCATATACTCTCTCAAGTTGGACATTGTCTATCACTAATTTTACTTTGGTATTTTTTATTTTATAATTTCCAAACAACATAAATACGTAATGTAGAGCAAAATATAAAGTTTCTTATAGTCCCAATATGGAAACCTTTTATTTGGACAAGAATAAGATGTAAATCTAGTTAAGATTAGTAAATTTTTAGATATTTAGATATATCTTCATGAATAGGGTTATATAGAAACTCTCAATAGAATGCTATTTTCCCTCCACTTTTTTTTTTTTGGTCTAGTATCACACCTAGACATTTATTTTCATACACTCTTTCTAGTTCGACATTGTCAGTCACTACTTTTACTTTGGTGTTTTTATTTTATAATTTTCAAAAAAACATAAACTTTGTTTTGTCCAGATTTAACGATAATTTATTTTTGTCAAACCACAGTTTTAATTTTTCCATTTCTATTGTGGTCACCTCCAAAAGCTGCTGTAAATTCTCACCAGAACAAATATATATTCATGTTATTTACAAATAAAACAAATATTAATATTTTTGGTATGTTGCATATATCACTTAAGTAGAGAATGAACAGTTTTGGACCTAAAACCAACCCCTGGGGTACACCACATGTAATAGGCATGCATGGAAATTCAGGTTTGCCTATCAAACTGCTGCCTATTACTTAAATGTCTTCTTAGCCAATTCTGTGCCACCCCTCTGATACCATACCTTTCCGATTTGTCTATTAATCTATTATGATAATTCGTGTCAAAAAGAATTTTTTTTTTTAGATCTATAAATATTCCCTCAGCAAACTTGTTTAGTCTATGCAATTAGTTATTCCTTCAATTAATTCATTGAATGCCAGAGGTGTCGATCTGTTTGGTCAAAACCTGTACTGTCTACCGGTCAACATATTGTGCTTCTCAATGAATCGAGGTTAAATGTGAGGTTTCCTGCATATTTTGTGGTCTAGTATCACACCTAGGAGTTTATTTTCATATACTCTTTCTAGTTAGAGATTGTCTATCACTGCTTTTACTGTGGTGTTTATTTTATAATTTCCAAACAACATAAATACATAATCTAGAACAAAATATAAAGTTTCTTATAGTCCTAATATGGCAACCATTTAGTTGAACATTAATAAGATGTAAATACGGATAAGATTAGTATATTTTTAGATATTTCTTCATGAATAGGTTTATTTAGATACTCTCAGTAGAATGCTATTTTCCCTCCACTTTTTTACTTTTATATTTATTCAAAGGGTGTTTTTGTGTTTCATCAGGAAATAGTGGTTGAAGTTTTTAGTGAGTTGAGGTTGTGTCATCTGGTGGATCATCTCTTAACTGTTCAGGGACAGAGAGGGTTTTTGTACAGGTCTACCAGTGGTTTGTGTTACTGTGTGTGTCGGGCACAATAATACACAGCTGAGTCTTCAGGCTGCATATTCTGTCCTGTTAGAGTCGCTGTCTTACTGGAAGCTGCTAAAGAGATACTGAACTTGTTTTTTAGTGACTCTTTGTAGTATGTGCCATCAGTACGTTTCATTCCAATCCACTCCAGTCCTTTTCCTGCAGCCTGTCTGATCCAGGCTGTGTAATAGCTACTAAAAGAATAAGAGACCTGACAGGTGATGGTCAGTGGTTGTCCTGGCTGGACAGTCAGAGACGCTGGTTGATTCAACTGCTGACTGTTCACACCTGTAGAAGAGAGAGAAAAAAGTTGAAAACTCAACTTTGTGCCTCAGTGCAGAAAGGATAAACAGAAGAAGCTTTGTGATCCTGAATGTTTCTCCCTCAAAGAGACTCACAGGATCCAGCTGCCAGCAGCAGCAGCAGCAGAGCTACAGACAACATGATTTGTGTTGAAGTTGAACTGCTGGGAGCTGCTCTTCTTCTGGTCCAACTAAGAGCCTGGTATGAACTTCTTATAGTGGACTAACAAGGAAGTATACTTTGCATAGAAAATCACCCCGCCACAATAATGTATTCAAAGAACATGGAGTACTTATTTACAAATATTAACAGATTGCAATTGCCGTAGTTTATGATTAATCAATAAACACGTTTAAGAGAGGGTCATAATCATTCAATTGGGTTTGTCCTGGTTTTGGAGTATATCCAGTATTGTGAACTATGGAGTCTATTTTCACAAACAAAGTGTCCAAATTGTCTGCATTCAACAGCAAACCTTACATTTCTTTCTGAAGGTAGATGTGGACAGTATGCTAGTTGGTTAATTAAGATGAATATGGAAGTGCTCCTTTTGGCTTCATCAAATCTTTTGATTTCAGTGAAAATTTCAGTGTCGTGATCATTTCATTTCCGACCTTGAGAAAGTCAGTGGGAAGGTTTACTTTGTAGGTGGAGGACATTGGGGCTGTTTTGGTGCATTTGTCTCAGACAATAACAAGTCTGATTCATTCAGATAACTTAAAGATGGAAGTCTTGACCAGCATGGTAAAAGAACAGGTTTTAAAGTGTTTTTGTTTATCTTCTACTGGATGATATATTGCAGTAAATCCTATACACTAATCGGTCACTCAGATGTACTCAGCAGCTTGTACACAAAAGATAAGATCAGATTTGTGTCACAAGTTGGCTGCTTCTTTGCTTATTGTTGTTCTTGGTTTTCATACAATATTGCTTACAGTTATAAAAAAATCAAAATAAAATATTAGAGCAGTAGAAATTAGAATTGTACTACACTAACTTTGCCATGGCCCAAAATTAGACAATCTAAAATGTTAATGTAAGCATACTTTAAGGATAATTTAAGGTAATGGCATTCATGATTAAAACCAAATTATGACTTACACGAGCTTCAACTGGCTTTTAGTTGCCCTCTCTATATAAATTAAACCACCTATGAGTTTGTGTGTGTGTGTGTGTGTGTGTGTGTGTGTGTGTGTGTGTGTGTGTGTTGGGGGATTGGTGCCCCTTATAGGTCCCAGGTATTTTTTTCAGCCCTTCCACTAACTAGTACCAAAAAATACAGGGCAGTACAGTGGGACAACACTTGACTTAAAAGTATGTCCACCTCCAGCAATGACTGTCATGCGACACAGTTTGCAGAGTATAGTTTTCTTTTTGGTGTTGGGTTTTCTAAATCCAAACCATGTCCACACAACAAAAGTTGCAACCCGTTTAGTAACAAATTAATCTCCCCCATCTTGGGTTGGTTTGGATGCCTCCTCTTGTTCTGTATTTGTAATTTCACTCACCTCCATGTTTCCTCGTCACGTCATCTACTTCGTCTTTATCATCTTAACTTTTATGGCGGTTGGGGAAGGACCAAGATGGCATCGTAGGAACATCTCTATTTGGTAGCTCTACAAAAATGTGCATTAATCTCTGCAACAGACATGTTACAATCTACTAGGTCAAGTCCAAGTACTTAACAATCAACGTTAACTACTTTTGCCCTATCAAAGCCCTATCAAAGTTTGGTTTCGTGGACTTCTTTTGTAAAACTATCACACTCTTTATAATAATGGTAGTCGCTCAAGTAAGTTAAAATATAGTACTTCTCCAAGTTCAACCGTTATCGCGGAGTTAGACAAGGTTGTCCCATTTCCCCTTATCGCTTTTTGATCACTGCACAACTTCTTGCTACTTACAGTTCCAATAGTGATTTGCAGGGTGTAGTGGTTGCGGACAGACAGGTCTTCATCAGTCAGCTGGCAGACGATACAGTCCTCTTCTTAAAAGATACTACTCAAATCCCTTGTGCTTTGGACCTTATTAAGAATTTTCCAATGCGGTTTATGTTTAAACATGAACAAATGTGAATTAATGCCTATCAAGACATATAAAATGTCATCTGTATGTGGTATTCCAATTAAGAATCAAGTTACATATTTGGGTGTAAATATTAGAATAGATGAATCTGTAAGATTTTCTTTGAATTTTGAGCCAGTCATTGAAAGGCCAGGCAAAAAATGTAATATATGGTTACAGAGAGAGCTATCATTAAGAGGGAGACGTGTTCTCTCAAAAGCTGAAGGCATTTCAAGACTAACTTATGTAGCTCTTTCCTTCCCTGTTGAGAATTCAACTGCAAAAAATATTGATAACCTTTTGTTTGAATAACAAGACACATTTTGAACTTTTATTATGAATACTACTGGTTGTGGAGGATTAAACATTTTGGATTTTACAACATTAAACAATACATTTAAGAGTAATTATATAAGACAGATCGTGAAAAACACCGCTTCCTTATGGAATTTCATCCCTAATTATATTTTTTTCTATAATAGGTGGCCTGAAATTTGTTCTACAATGCAATTATGATATTCTTAAAATACCCGTAAAATTATCAAACTTTCATAAACAATTTCTGTTGGCTTGGTCTCTCCTACATAAACACAACTTCTCTCCTCGTAAATACTTTATATGGAACAACAGGAATATCGTTTATAAAAATCACTCATTATTCTTTGGAAACTGGTTTAACAATGATATTAGGTTGGTGGGTGAACTGCTTAACTCAGAAGGTCACTTGCTGAATTACTCTGAATTTTTATCAAAATTTAAAATCCCAGTACCTGCAAAGGAGTATGCAGTTGTTTTTGATGCCATTCCTTCCGGTGCTCTGATGCTGATGAGACTCAAAATTAAGAGTTTCTGTTGTTCCCTCTATAGAGCTGGATGGATCTGTAATCAGTAAACTGTGTTTCAAATTATCGTAAAAGTAGAAATAGATGTGTTAGAGCTTCATTCCAAAGAGATATAGTATCAATACCTTATGTAAAATTTTTCTAGGAAAAAATTGTGGAGAACATTCCTTGGAAAAGAGTTTGGACTTTACCTCTCAAACGCCTGTTAACTAATAAAGTGAGAGAAATCATGTTTAAACTAACTCATAGATTCTACCCTGCTAAATTATATCTTAAAAGGCTTAAAAATGATGTTGATATTGGTTGCTCGTTTTGTGTTACTATGCCTGAAACTGCTCTGCATCTGTTTTGGTATTGTACACAAACTAAAAAGTTTTGGTCTGACGTCCTTTATTTTATTCAAATACACATTATTGCTGATCTTTCCTTTACCTTTGAAAATGTACTTCTTGGCTTCTTTGATTTTAAGGAGAAAGCTGACAATTTTTTTATTATAAGTCTTATATTTTTACTTGCCAAGTGTCATATTCATAAGTGTAAATTTAGAAATTCTAAGCCTTCTTTCACCGCATTCAGAAACGAACTTGAACCTTATTTGGATGCTGTTAGGTCATCTACCAATGTGAAAGCAGTGAAAACTATACATCTGTACTTATCTGTGGTCTCATAATATTGAGTTGGTACTTGTGGCATCTTTATAATGTGCATCCCCCCTGGCAAGTGTTTTAATTGTATCTGTTTATCAGATGTGTGTATTTTTGTGTATAAATATATGGGTTGGCAAACAACGTAATGGTGTGTATTATTACCACCACCATCTGGTATATGGACACGAGCTGCTGCCCAAATCACATGAACCAGCTCCCGTGGTTGAAACAAACACTTCCGGGTGACAAAGCGTCTCCTAATGCTGCGGTTGGGGTACGACTGGAGCTACTGGATGGCCGGAGCAGTTGCTCTGAGCATCACATATTGCGGCGGATGTGTTCAGTTTAAAGTCAGGTGAAAGCCTGGTGCGTCTCACACAGACGCTAAGGGTGCGTCGTGCGTCAGTATCAGACGCCAAACATTTCCCATGACGCCAGCATCCTTCTTCTCGTAACTGGCTACATCTTGGACCCTGGCTGGTCTACAAGGGACTCGGAGGAGGTCTGGCCCCTACACGTGCGGTACGCAGGCCCACCGGGGTGTGTGGAGATTCCCTGATGCCCACCACCCAGCCCCCAGCTATGGGGTAAATAGTGCCACCTAGTGGATACCTCGGGTCTGTGGGGTAAACCCCTACACAACATCAACGTCTACACTGCTGTGGTTTTTTGTTTTTCTTGCCCTTTTGTGAGTGTTTAAGTGGGAGAGTACTGCTGCCGCCATGTGTGGCTGCTGCTTCTCCCTCTCGTAGCCCCCCTTCCCCTCCACCCCTGTATGTCTGTTGTGTTTATCTGTTGTCTTCTTTCACCCCGTTTACTGTAAAGCCACTTTGAGTGTTAGAGAAGCGCTATAGTAGTTTAACGTAGTGGTATTATTATTAAAATATAAAGTTTCTTATATTCCTAATATGGCACCCATTTATTTGGAGAAGAATGAGATGTGAATTTAGATAAGATTTGTAAACCTTTAGATATTTCTTCATAAATAGGTTTATTTAGATACTCTCAATAGAATGCTATTTTCCCTCCACTTTTTTACTTTTACATTTATTCAAAGGGTGTTTTTGTGTTTCATCAGGAAACAGTGGTTGAAGTTTTTAGTGAGTTGAGGTTGTGTCATCTGGTGGATCATCTCTTAACTGTTCAGGGACAGAGAGGGTTTTTGTACAGGTCTACCAGTGGTTTGTGTTACTGTGTGTCTCGGGCACAATAATACACAGCTGAGTCTTCAGGCTGCATATTCTGTCCTGTTAGAGTCGCTGTCTTACTGGAAGCTTCAAAAGAGATACTGAACTTGTTTTTTAGTGAATCTTTGTAGTGTGGGCTGCTACCACTTAGTCCAATTCCAATCCACTCCAGTCCTTTTCCTGCAGGCTGTCTGATCCAGCCTGTCCAGTAGCTACTAACAGAATAAGAGACCTGACAGGTGATGGTCAGTGGTTGTCCCTGCTGGACAGTCAGAGACGCTGGTTGATTCAACTGCTCACTGTTCACACCTGTAGAGGAGAGAGAAAAAAGTTGAAAACTCAACTTTGTGCCTCAGTGCAGAAAGGATAAACAGAAGAAGCTTTGTGGTCCTGAATGTTTCTCCCTCAAAGAGACTCACAGGATCCAGCTGCCAGCAGCAGCAGCAGCAGAGCTACAGACAACATGATTTGTGTTGAAGTTGAACTGCTGGGAGCTGCTCTTCTTCTGGTCCAACTAAGAGCCTGGTATGAACTTCTTATAGTGGACTAACAAGGAAGTATACTTTGCATAGAATAGGACACCTACATACTAAAGTGTTCCAGGAATAGTCACTAGTCTTATGTAAATATGAATAGAGCTTGATTGCTTGTTTTCTAATAATATTCCCTGAACACACACAGCAAAACCTTACATGTCTTTCTCAAGATAGATTTGAATAACAACTTGGTGACCTGACACAAATACAGAAGTGGACATGTTCTTTGTGCCAGTCTTAGATTTCAGTGAAAGACTGGATTGCTGGATCATTTTAATTCCAGCTTGAGAAAGTGAATGTGAAGGATTACTTTGTATGTGGAGTACATTTGGGCTGTTTTGATGTGTCCGTCTTGCCCAATAAAACACCTGCTTCACTCAGATAACTGACAGGTGGATGTCCTGAGCAGCAAAGCAGAGGAACTACAAGGTGTTTTGTACTGTATATACCAGCTAGTAAAATGCTCCACACAAATACATAACTCATGTGTACTTAGTATTGTTACATAAATGATAAGATCAGGTTTTGCTGATCAGCGAGACTCTTTTTCCAGTGTATTTCTCATCTCCAGCAAATATTCATATTCACCCAAATTAATGTTGACAGCAGGTGTTTCCTTCCCAGTAAATACTATGTGTTAAGTCCCCTTTGCTAACATTACTGACTGACATCTTACTTCCTCAAAAAGTTGTCTTAGTGTCATGTGGGACATATTCCTCCCCACTACTGTCTGAGTGTACAGCAACAAAAAGACACAACACCCCATGCTATTTACAGTAACTTGAGACATTACCCATCTTTAATGCTCAGTATCATGTTTCTGCTTTGGCTGCTTCTATCCACTGCTTGTGTTACGGTTTCACCCTCAGAACCCCCGCAACCTACCTCTTCCGTTCCCTCTGGACCTCCACAGCACTCGGCTTTGCCTGAGTTTCCACTCCTCACCACCAGAGCCGGGGCGCGGTCACGTTCCCCATCACCGGACTTAGACCCTGAGGTCCCCAGCACCTCCGAACGGGCACTGCGCGTCCTTCGGCGCCACTGCTGCCATCTGCTGGCAGACTGGCAGCACGGCTCTGTTTTTCCCCGGTCACTCATTCCCTCAGCTGTTCCCCATCTGCAACCATCTCAGCTGTTCCCCTTCTGCAACCACTTCTACCCCTACAAGAACCTGGCCTTCTCTCAAACTCATTGCCAGAGCTTCCCTCTGACCTGTTGCGCAGAGCCGGCTCGCCTACCAACCACCCTCCCTCCCTCCTCGGGCTACTACTTTGGCTTTGAACTCGGACTACTCCTCGATTCCCCTTTGCCCTCGGACTTGGAACTTTGGCTGATACACTTACACAACATCCAACGCCCCATTCACATTTTACACACACTTAGGATAATTTACACTAACACATAGCTAGACACATTACCGCCTGTCACTACACACAGCGTATTCACACCCCCCACAAGCAAAACTACCTGAGCACCATACACATCCTGCATTTCCCTCTCCCCTGTTATGTTTTCCCTTTGTTAATTGTCATGAAACGTTACTAAGAGTCCTCCGCCTCCTGTGTGGTCGTCTGGGTCCTCCTGCACAACCCGTAACATATCAGGTCCCTAATCCAGCCTGTCCCTTCCATTCTTTCCATTCCTCACGTGAATTCTGCCTCTTTTCCCCAGTTTCAACCAATTACAGTGTCAGTGTTAGAGAGTACAGTCTCTGGTATGAACTCCTCCTCCTGTATCTTAGACAACATTCCCACCAAACTGCTCACGGAGGGGTTTTCAACCGTTACCCCCATTGTTCTGCAAGTTCTTAATAATTCTTTGGCCTCTGGTTCTTTTCCAGATAGGTTTTATCATGCCATTTTCCACACAGCAAATACATGAGTGTTGAAATTGTAGGGGCAGTGTTGAACAGAGTGTTGGTGTTGTTGTTCAGGCACGGATTAACCAACCGTAGGCCCCTGAGCTGCCCACCATGGGCCCCAAGCCCCTATACCCCGTCCAAAACACATACATTTCTGCATGAAAACAAACTGACTTGTTTATTGCATCTCAATTCACCTACACCATATTCATAAAGACAACACCTCTACATTTTACTGAAATACCGTCTGCGCTACAAACAGCAGTGTCACGTTTTACTGTCAGAATGCAGAACTGCAACGTGAAATCAGAATTATAACACACATTAAGTCACTCCCTCAACTTGTCAGGGCCACTCTACCAGTCAAATTCACAATCCATCAGTTAGCAATATGGTCAGTGTCAACCTGCAATCGAACAACATTGTCTAAGTAGTCGCTAGCTATTGCTATTAAACAAGTACAGCAAATTAAAGCCTACCTTAAAAGCATTTCCTCCTGGTTTTTCGGGCTGCAAAATCCGCGATTATGTCTGTGAAATCCAGGGCCCGGAGCAGGTCACTCTCAAGTGACATTAAAGTCAAATAGTTCAGTCTCTCCTGGTGCATTTTAGATCGCAGTCTGTTTTTCAGCAGAGCCAACTTTGAAACAGATCTCTCACCTCCCGCGTTTGTTACCGCTAAAGCCAGAATAGCCCTAGTGCAACGTCTACACTTGGAAACACAGCCTGCACATTCCTTTGCCTCAGCAGCTGCAGCAGCAATGCCTTCGCAGATTTCTCCTCCTCATTTCTGATGAATTCCCTGAACTGGGCCAGCTCATCCGCAAGACCGTTTTGCAAATCCGTGCGGTATTTCTTTTGCAGATTAAGCGCAGAAGAACGGAGGTCCTGTGGGGAGAGGTTATGTAGATTGTTTAAAAATCCAAAGTTGTGGTTAACCTCCTTGTACGACTTATACCTTCGATCTAGCTCCGCGACAAGTTTGTCAGTGATGGTGAAGACCCCCACGGAAAGTTTGTCAATGATGGTGAAGACCCCCACGGAAAGTTTGTCAATGATGGTGAAGACCCCCACGGAAAGTTTGTCAGTGATGGTGAAGACCCCCACGGAACGTTTTTCAATGATGGTGAAGACCCCCACGGAAAGTTTGTCAATGATGGTGAAGACCCCCACGGAACGTTTGTCAATGATGGTGAAGACCCCCACGGAACGTTTGTCAATGATGGTGAAGACCCCCACGGAAAGTTTGTCAATGATGGTGAAGACCCCCACGGAACGTTTGTCAATGATGGTGAAGACCCCCACGGAACGTTTGTCAATGATGGTGAAGACCCCCACGGAAAGTTTGTCAATGATGGTGAAGACCCCCACGGAACGTTTGTCAATGATGGTGAAGACCCCCACGGAACGTTTGTCAATGATGGTGAAGACCCCCACGGAAAGTTTGTCAATGATGGTGAAGACCCCCACGGAACGTTTGTCAATGATGGTGAAGACCCCCACGGAACGTTTGTCAATGATGGTGAAGACCCCCACGGAACGTTTTTGTCTGCCTGACATTGACATGTGACAGTCAGGTTCTGATGATTGATCAGAATGTTTTTTTCGTTTTGACTCGCGTTGCGTGTCCGATGTGTAGGGTTGTGAAACTGAGGGCGACAAGCATTTTGCTGCCGACCCAAAGCGCTCAAATTGATCCCGCAAGCCAGCTACAAATTCTCTTAATGAGCGCACCAAATCAGCGGCGTTGCATATGTAGCCCGTGGAATTCGATACCACACAGGACACAATTACTTCCGGGGTTCTTGTAGCTTTAATTTTATTGTTTGAACCTTCAAATGCAGATCGTTTTACTGAGTGCATAAATTTCTGTGTCTTTCGAGCAAACAGCTCATAAACGTTCACAGATGTGGCAAGTTTAACAGAAAAGATTTTAAAAGGAAAATAAATACAACATACAACATACGGTGCAAAACACGGCAGTGGACTATGTACGTTAAACAGGGTTTAACAAAGACATGTGGAACTTCCTGAAGATCGCGCAACTTCTCACTCTGTCAGTTACCTTTAAACAGAATTAAAATGCATATAAAACCTTTACATCCCAAATACAATGGCATGGTGTGGCTTTATTCACGCCAACATTACCTTGTCATGCCTGCAATGGCGAACAGCGGTCGACGGCTCGCGCCCAAAATCACCGAACATCAACTCCAGTAGCGTCTAAATCAAACCATCTTGTCAAATTACCGACATACAATATTGTTTGGAATAATGTTACAGGTATATTTCACAAGATATTTACCCTTACTTACTACGGAGTCAGAGCCTCGTCACACCGCAATCTTCAGGTGCTCCACACAAGAAAAAAAGAAAGAATACCCAAGATGCACTTGGATAACTTGCACGGAGTTACAATAAAAGTCCGCAACACTGCCACTTACTGGTCAAAACATGCAATGACAACCAAAACTATAAAAATACACTCACAATCTGCTTCACAATTTAACTACATCAAATGACATTTTACATGGCTTGACAGTGTAACAATTACATATATTAACAGTTAAACTATACTAAATTTAAGTGGAAAATCATTTAACATATTTAACAGATTTACCACCCGGCTACACATAGGTCAGGCTCCGCAGCCTGGAGGGAAGTGCTTGTCTTTTGAAATGGTTGGAGAAAAGTATTCCACAAGCTGCAAAGGAAAGCCGTCTCGAGACGTTCCATTTTCTTGTTGAGTGCTCGTGCCTCATTACGAGTGGTCACATTTTGGTTTGGGTCACCAGATATTTTTTTAATAGACTGCTGGATATTAACATAATTCAGGCAGAGTGCCTTTGTAGCTTGGGCGCGGACCACCGCGTATCGGATCGGCTTTTAAGCGTCTCAGTTGGCTTGTTATCGTCTGGCTGTAACCCCGAGGTAACCATCTGCCAGCGCGAGGTTGACTTGGAACAAACATGGAAAAGGCGCCGCACCAAAGACAAACACTCGTCTGTCTCAAGACAGCAGGTAACACGTGTTACTCCCCCTAAACTGAGCGCATGGGCAGCGACCGGAAGCCACTCCACTCGTGGATTAATCTCCCGTATGCGTGACTGCAACCCTTTGTACGACCCTGCCATGTTGCCAGCATGGTCATAGCACTGGGCTCTGCAGTTGGCTATATCGAGATCCATCTCCTGCAAAGCAGCGAGAACTGAACTGCACGACGCTTCTCCTGTGCGACTTGCTGTTGGTAAAACTTCAGGAAACGCTCCTCAATGGAGCCGTCGGGCGACACGTGACATAACGCATAATGAACGTAAGGTGATCTACTGCGAAACATCCAGACCGGTCTCCTCCTCTTTACGTGTGTATGGACACGCTTCTGCAAGTCACTTATACGTGTTCATTGACACGTATCTTACAGATGCCGCTAGGGGCGCCCTGTAGCCTACTAGGTCTGTCGTGACCATGGTCATGACGCAATAGAATGTCAAAAATGTTGAACATAGATGGCGGAGCGAATGTTCCTGACTGCTGTCTTTGCCGACTTCTCCCAGAAAGTACAGCTGTTTAACCTCTTCAATGACGTCTGTCACCGCTTTAGAGTGACATGCACGCTCCCAATGTCCCTTTTTATGACAGTTGTTGCACTTCCTGTTCATTGCAGGACACTTCCGCTCATCGGTGTGCTGCGTCTTGCCGCACCTCCCGCATTCATCTATTATGTTGGTTGCAGGACTGCTGCCACCATGACGCTGTCCGCCCTTTTTGTTGCGCCCCCAGTGGCCAGAAGACGGGATTGCGGCCCCAGTGGCAACTAATACGTGTCCATATACACGTATTTCGGTCTCGCAAAAACGTGTCCTCTGACACGTACGTATTGCGAAACATCAGGAGTCGAGTCGACACTGATGGAGAAGTACTTTGCGATCTTCAGTTGACTTATTATTTCTGAAAGCACCTTTTGTCCCATCAGCCCGATAAATTCTTCACAAATATTTGAAGAAAGCTAGGAAGGATTTGCTCGGCCAGCGCTCCCGTATTTATTGATGTGTGCTTTTAGAAAAGGATCAAATTGGCTTATCACTTCTAACATGCCTAAATAATTGCCATTACTTGGAAGACCAAATAACTCGCTGTCACCCCTAAAAGGCAGCCCACGCTCGGATAAAAACTTAATAACTGCCACCACCCGTTTGAGCACATCTTTCCAGCAATCACATTCACTCTCCAATTGTTTTTTCAGGTCTGAATCGATCTGTCCTTTATCTGCCGTCCTAGCAATCCACGCAAGCATCGCCTTCCTGTGGGAGTCAGAGCCTTCACTCTCAACTAGGCCATCATGGGCATGTGTCCAATCATTATAGCCATTATTAACAAATGGCTTTGAATGTGATGTTATGTCCCCGAACAAGCGACGGACGAAACAAAACACCACTCCTTTAGATGGGGAGTAAAGGAGCCACTCACGGGGCACATATTCTCCATTAACAGGCCTTCGATTGAATAAAGTTTTTGAAAAACACCACTTTTGATGTTTATATTGTCTCTCAGAAGCTGAGAAATCCACGTTTTTATTCTGGCATGATTCTGGCCCTTTACTCGCCCAATAAGTCCGCACATCTTCATTAATGTTACCCCAGCATGCTGCATCTGTACTGTATGGATCCTCATCCACGTTTGACCTGGCAGCTTGATCGGGGTGGCTACTAATGCTGCTGCTGCTGCTACACCATCAGCATTAGTAGCCAAGGGCTCTGCGGTCGATTCTCTAGGGTCGGCTGCTGTGATATTGAAGTCCGCGTTCTCGTCGCTAGGCTGTTTGACCGGATCTTCGCCTGGGTCGGCTGATGGTGTGCTGTTGGGAGCAGCAGGGCTAGTGAGTGCTGCTGCTGCTGCTGGGCCTGGAAGTGCTGCTGCTGCTGCTGGGCCTGGAAGTGCTGCTGCTGCTGCTGCTGGGCCTGGAAGTGCTGCTGCTGCTGCTTCTTCTGCTGCTGCTGATTAGCAGCGCTGCAACTTGTAGCTGGGTCGAGCTCTTTGGCAGCGGCGCTCAATTTCTTCCCCACGGGCAACTGATCAGCACGAGCCTTACCGAAATATCCAGTAAGTTTCGGAATCTTTTTAAGCAGTTCTTGCTCACGAAGCTCCTTGAGTTTCTGTGTCTTTCTTTTTTGATAACCACTTTCAAATTTACGCGGTGGCTGAGACTCTGACATTTTGATTGCATCGATTTGAATTGGTAAACTAGCTGTCGTTTACCCACAATCTCAAAACCAACGTGCACCTGCGCATTGCATACCACTTTTGAAGAGAACATGGCCCCTGATTGGTTATAAACGAGGTAGGCTAAGGTAGCATTTAGATACACGTACAACCCAGGGTCAGCTAAGGTAACGTGAACATGAAAGACACACATTGCCATTTCGACGATAGACTACAAGCACCATTTGGAGGGGGGAGGGGGCTCGGATTCGGGGGAGATTCCGGACTTGGGGCCTATAAAAAAATTAAAGTATATATGTTTTCCCCTTCTATCATAGGCCCTCTCTCCTGATTGGCCCCTGGGCTCAAGCCCAGGTAAGCCCGTGCATAGTTCCGTGCCTGATCGCTCGGTAGTAGATTGTTTCTTGCTTTGAACATTATTTGTGTTGTGTTAAATTCTACTAAATCCCTTAACTTCAAGGCACTTGACTTTAAAAATAGCTTGTTGGTGTGGTCACTATATCCTACATTGTGAACTGTCCTTATGGCTCTTTTTTGTAGTGTACATAATGGTTGTAGGTTGGTGTTGTAGGTGTTACCCCATACCTCACACAGTAGATCAGGTATGGTAAAATAAATGAACAATACAGAGTGTACAATGACTTATGATCCAGAATGTGTCTTGCTTTTCTCATGACTGCAATGCTCCTTGCCAGCTTTGCTCACACATATGTTATGTGAGGTTTCCAGCAGATCTTGTGGTCTAGTATCACACCTAGACATTTATTTTCATATACTCTTTCTAGCTGGATATTGTCTATCACTACTTTTACTTTGCTGTTTATTTTATAATTTCCAAACAACATAAATACATAATGTAGAGCAAAATATAAAGTTTCTTATATTCCCAATATGGCAACCATTTATTTGGAAAAGAATGAGATATGAATCTGGATAAAATTACTAAATACATAGCTATTTATTCATGAATAGATTTATTTAGATGCTCTCAATAGAATGCTATTTTCCCTCCACTTTTTTACTTTTACATTTATTCAAAGGGTGTTTTTGTGTTTCATCAGGAAACAGTGGTTGAAGTTTTTAGTGAGTTGAGGTTGTGTCATCTGGTGGATCATCTCTTAACTGTTCAGGGACAGAGAGGGTTTTTGTACAGGTCTACCAGTGGTTTGTGTTACTGTGTGCCTCGGGCACAATAATACACAGCTGAGTCTTCAGGCTGCATATTCTGTCCTGTTAGAGTCGCTGTCTTACTGGAAGCTGCTAAAGAGATACTGAACTTGTTTTTTAGTGACTCTTTGTAGAATGTGTATGAAGTACTTTTCATTCCAATCCACTCCAGTCCTTTTCCTGCAGGCTGTCTGATCCAGGCTGTGTAATAGCTACTAACAGAATAAGAGACCTGACAGGTGATGGTCAGTGGTTGTCCTGGCTGGACAGTCAGAGACGCTGGTTGATTCAACTGCTCACTGTTCACACCTGTAGAAGAGAGAGAAAAAAGTTGAAAACTCAACTTTGTGCCTCAGTGCAGAAAGGATAAACAGAAGAAACTTTGTGATCCTGAATGTTTCTCCCTCAAAGAGACTCACAGGATCCAGCTGCCAGCAGCAGCAGCAGCAGAGCTACAGACAACATGATTTGTGTTGAAGTTGAACTGCTGGGAGCTGCTCTTCTTCTGGTCCATCTAAGAGCCTGGTATGAACTTCTTATAGTGGACTAACAAGGAAGTATACTTTGCATAGAAAATCACCCCGCCACAATAATGTATTCAAAGAACATGGAGTACTTATTTACAAATATTAACAGATTGCAATTGCCGTAGTTTATGATTAATCAATAAACACGTTTAAGAGAGGGTCATAATCATTCAAATGGGTTTGTCCTGGTTTTGGAGTATATCCAGTATTGTGAACTATGGAGTCTAGTTTCACAAACAAAGTGTCCAAATTGTCTGCATTTAACAGCAAACCTTACATTTCTTTCTGAAGGTAGATGTGGACAGTGTGCTAGTTGGTTAATTAAGATGAATATGGAAGTGCTCCTTTTGGTTTCATCAAATCTTTGATTTCAGTGAAAATTTCAGTGTCGTGATCATTTCATTTCCGACCTTGAGAAAGTCAGTGGGAAGGTTTACTTTGTAGGGGGAGGACATTGGGGCTGTTTTGGTGCATTTGTCTCAGACAATAACAAGTCTGATTCATTCAGATAACTTAAAGATGGAAGTCCTGACTAGCATGGTAAAAGAACAGGTTTTAAAGTGTTTTTGTTTATCTTCTACAGGATTATATATTGCAGTAAATCCTATACACTAATCGGTCACTCAGATGTACTCAGCAGCTTGTACACAAAAGATAAGATCAGATTTGTGTCACAAGTTGGCTGCTTCTTTGCTTATTGTTGTTCTTGGTTTTCATACAATATTGCTTACAGTTATAAAAAAATCAAAATAAAATATTAGAGCAGTAGAAATTAGAATTGTACTACACTAACTTTGCCATGGCCCAAAATTAGACAATCTAAAATGTTAATGTAAGCATACTTTAAGGATAATTTAAGTTAATGGCATTCATGATTAAAACCAAATTATGACTTACACGAGCTTCAACTGGCTTTTAGTTGCCCTCTCTATATAAATTAAACCACCAATGTGTGTGTGTGTGTGTGTGTGTGTGTGTGTGTGTGTGTGTGTGTGTGTGTGTGTGTGTGTGTGTGTGTGTGTGTTGGGGGATTGGTGCCCCTTATAGGTCCCAGGTATTTTTTTTCAGCCCTTCCACTAACTAGTACCAAAAAATACAGGGCAGTACAGTGGGACAACACTTGACTTAAAAGTATGTCCACCTCCAGCCATGACTGTCATGCGACACAGTTTGCAGAGTATAGTTTTCTTTTTGGTGTTGGGTTTTCTAAATCCAAACCATGTCCACACAATAAAAGTTGCAACCCGTTTAGTAACAAATTCATCTCCTCCATCTTGGGTTGGTTTGGATGCCTCCTCTTGTTCTGTATTTGTAATTTCACTCACCTCCATGTTTCCTCGTCACGTCATCTACTTCGTCTTTATCATCTTAACTTTTATGGCGGTTGGGGAAGGACCAAGATAGCATCGTAGGAACATCTCTATTTGGTAGCTCTACAAAAATGTGCATTAATCTCTGCAACAGACATGTTACAATCTACTAGGTCAAGTCCAAGTACTTAACAATCAACGTTAACTACTTTTGCCCTATCAAAGCCCTATCAAAGTTTGGTTTCGTGGACTTCTTTTGTAAAACTATCACACTCTTTATAATAATGGTAGTCGCTCAAGTAAGTTAAAATATAGTACTTCTCCAAGTTCAACCGTTATCGCGGAGTTAGACAAGGTGGTCCCATTTCCCCTTATCGCTTTTTGATCACTGCACAACTTCTTGCTACTTACAGTTCCAATAGTGATTTGCAGGGTGTAGTGGTTGCGGACAGACAGGTCTTCATCAGTCAGCTGGCAGACGATACAGTCCTCTTCTTAAAAGATACTACTAAAATCCCTTGTGCTTTGGACCTTATTAAGAATTTTCCAATGCTTCCGGTTTATGTTTAAACATGAACAAATGTGAATTAATGCCTATCAAGACATATAAAATGTCATCTGTATGTGGTATTCCAATTAAGAATCAAGTTACATATTTGGGTGTAAATATTAGAATAGATGAATCTGTAAGATTTTCTTTGAATTTTGAGCCAGTCATTGAAAGGCCAGGCAAAAAATGTAATATATGGTTACAGAGAGAGCTATCATTAAGAGGGAGACGTCTTCTCTCAAAAGCTGAAGGCATTTCAAGACTAACTTATGTCGCTCTTTCCTTCCCTGTTGAGAATTCAACTGCAAAAAATATTGATAACCTTTTGTTTGAATAACAAGACACATTTTGAACTTTTATTATGAATACTACTGGTTGTGGAGGATTAAATATTTTGGATTTTACAACATTAAACAATACATTCAAGAATAATTATATAAGACAGATCGTGAAAAACACCGCTTCCTTATGGAATTTCATCCCTAATTATATTTTTTTCTATAATAGGTGGCCTGAAATTTGTTCTACAATGCAATTATGGTATTCTTAAAATACCGGTAAAATTATCAAACTTTCATAAGCAATCTCTGTTGGCTTGGTCTCTCCTACATAAACACAACTTCTCTCCTCGTAAATACTTTATATGGAACAACAGGAATATCGTTTATAAAAATCACTCATTATTCTTTGGAAACTGGTTTAACAATGATATTAGGTTGGTGGGTGAACTACTTAACTCAGAGGGTCACTTGTTGAATTACTCTGAATTTTTATCAAAATTTAAAATCCCAGTACCTCCAAAGGAGTATGCAGTTGTTTTTGATGCCATTCCTTCCGGTGCTCTGATGCTGATAAGAGACTCAAAATTAAGTGTTTCTGTTGTTCCCTCTATAGAGCTGGATGGATCTGTAATCAGTAAACTGTGTTTCAAATTATCGTAAAAGTAGAAATAGATGTATTAGAGCTTCATTCCAAAGAGATATAGTATCAATACCTTATGTAAAATTTTTCTAGGAAAAATTTGTGGAGAACATTCCTTGGAAAAGAGTTTGGACTTTACCTCTCAAACACCTGTTAGCTAATAAAGTGAGAGAAATCATGTTTAAACTAACTCATAGATTCTACCCTGCTAAATTATATCTTAAAAGGCTTAAAAATGATGTTGATATTGGTTGCTCGTTTTGTGTTACTATGCCTGAAACTGCTCTGCATCTGTTTTGGTATTGTACACATACTAAAAAGTTTTGGTCTGACGTCCTTTATTTTATTCAAATACACATTATTGCTGATCTTTCCTTTACCTTTACCTCTCTGAGCATCACATATTGCGGCGGATGTGTTCAGTTTAAAGTCAGGTGAAAGCCTGGTGCGTCTCACACAGACGCTAAGGGTGCGTCGTGCGTCAGAATCAGACGCCAAACATTTCCCATGACGTCAGCATCCTTCTTCTCGTAACTGGCTACATCTTGGACCCTGGCTGGTCTACAAGGGACTCGGAGGAGGTCTGGCCCCTAGACGTGCGGTACGCAGGCCCACCGGGGTGTGTGGAGATTCCCTGATGCCCACCACCCAGCCCCCAGCTATGGGGTAAATAGTGCCACCTAGTGGATACCTCGGGTCTGTGGGGGTAAACCCCTACACAACATCAACGTCTACACTGCTGTGGTTTTTTGTTTTTCTTGCCCTTTTGTGAGTGTTTAAGTGGGAGAGTACTGCTGCCGCCGTGTGTGGCTGCTGCTTCTCCCTCTCGTAGCCCCCCTTCCCCTCCACCCCTGTATGTCTGTTGTGTTTATCTGTTGTCTTCTTTCACCCCGTTTATTGTAAAGCCACTTTGAGTGTTAGAGAAGCGCTATAGAAGTTTAATTTAGTGGTATTATTATTAAAATATAAAGTTTCTTATAGTCCTAATATGGCACCCATTTATTTGGAGAAGAATGAGATGTGAATTTAGATAAGATTTGTAAACCTTTATATATTTCTTCATAAATAGGTTTATTTAGATACTCTCAATAGAATGCTATTTTCCCTCCACTATTCTACTTTTACATTTATTCAAAGGGTGTTTTTGTGTTTCATCAGGAAACAGTGGTTGAAGTTTTTAGTGAGTTGAGGTTGTGTCATCTGGTGGATCATCTCTTAACTGTTCAGGGACAGAGAGGGTTTTTGTACAGGTCTACCAGTGGTTTGTGTTACTGTGTGTATCGGGCACAATAATACACAGCTGAGTCTTCAGGCTGCATATTCTGTCCTGTTAGAGTCGCTGTCTTACTGGAAGCTTCTAAAGAGATACTGAACTTGTTTTTTAGTGACTCTTTGTAGGATGTGTCCCCAGTATATATCATTCCAATCCACTCCAGTCCTTTTCCTGCAGGCTGTCTGATCCAGGCTGTCCAGTAGCTACTAACAGAATAAGAGACCTGACAGGTGATGGTCAGTGGTTGTCCCTGCTGGACAGTCAGAGACTCTGGTTGATTCAACTGCTCACTGTTCACACCTGTAGAAGAGAGAGAAAAAAGTTGAAAACTCAACTTTGTGCCTCAGTGCAGAAAGGATAAACAGAAGAAGCTTTGTGGTCCTGAATGTTTCTCCCTCAAAGAGACTCACAGGATCCAGCTGCCAGCAGCAGCAGCAGCAGAGCTACAGACAACATGATTTGTGTTGAAGTTGAACTGCTGGGAGCTGCTCTTCTTCTGGTCCAACTAAGAGCCTGGTATGAACTTCTTATAGTGGACTAACAAGGAAGTATACTTTGCATAGAATAGGACACCTACATACTAAAGTGTTCCAGGAATAGTCACTAGTCTTATGTAAATATGAATAGAGCTTGATTGCTG
Organism: Lampris incognitus; assembly: GCF_029633865.1. Classification (NCBI taxonomy): domain Eukaryota; kingdom Metazoa; phylum Chordata; class Actinopteri; order Lampriformes; family Lampridae; genus Lampris; species Lampris incognitus. Next base: position 62,276,156 of record NC_079215.1, read on the forward strand.
GTTTTCTAATAATCTTCCCTGAACACACACAGCAAAACCTTACATTTCTTTCTCAAGATAGATTTGAATAACAACTTGGTGACCTGACACAAATACAGAAGTGGACATGTTCTTTGTGCCAGTCTTAGATTTCAGTGAAAGACTGGATTGCTGGATCATTTTAATTCCAGCTTGAGAAAGTGAATGTGAAGGATTACTTTGTATGTGGAGTACATTTGGGCTGTTTTGATGTGTCCGTCTTGCACAATAAAACACCTGCTTCACTCAGATAACTGACAGGTGGATGTCCTGAGCAGCAAAGCAGAGGAACTACAAGGTGTTTTGTACTGTATATACCAACTAGTAAAATGCTCCACACCAATACATAACTCATGTGTACTTAGTATTATTACATAAATGATGAGATCAGGTTTTGCTGATCAGCGAGACTCTTTTTAGTCATCTTTTTTGTTCTTGCCTTCATGCAATAGTACCAGCACTTATTTTACTTTGGTCCCTTTTAGCCCATGGTGTTATCGACAGTTATTTTCTGCTATTTTCTAGTGTACTTCTCTTCTCCAGCAAATATTCATATTCACCCAAATTAATGTTGACAGCAGGTGTTTCCTTCACAGTAAATACTATGTGTTAAGTCCCCTTTGCTAACATTACTGACTGACATCTTACTTCCTCAAAAAGTTGTCTTAGTGTCATGTGGGACATATTCCTCCCCACTACTGTCTGAGTGTACAGCAACAAAAAGACACAACACCCCATGCTATTTACAGTAACTTGAGACATTACCCATCTTTAATGCTCAGTATCATGTTTCTGCTTTGGCTGCTTCTGTCCACTGCTTGTATGTATTCTAGGAGGGGTTTAAGCTCCATGTTTGGTGGATATAATGCTTCCACTATTGTGGACAGTAAGCGGATATATAGAGAGAGCTTTTCTTTGTAAAAAAAAAACAAAACAAAACAAAACATATTTTCATTGGTATCCAGTAAATATTCCTAACAAACATACTAACATATCTAATGCATTAATATCTCAGTTGGGTATTTATCTTAACAGATATAAAGTTTAAAAACCAGCCGTCATTTTGACCGCCCATGGTGGTTTTAGGTAGGAGTGAAATCCCGGTCGTTCTAGTGTTAAACAGGTAAAGTCAAACACTACAGGCAAGTATCCATGAGAAAGGTCCACCAATCAGCAAACACAATCCTAAACCATCAAACCCAAATACATTGACAATAAACCAACACATCGTGCAAAACATTAGTAGCCACTGGTCTCTCCTTTATCATGACAGTTACTTAACTGAACACACAAACGCATTAGAAGTTAATCACACACATAAACATAGTAGTATGTGTCTCCTACTGAGCTAAACGCCACCAAAATTCAGGTGATGCATGCTGCACCTCCGCTGGCCACATGCCACCCCACGCCGGCCACTGAGAAAACGGAGCCCAGCCAGCTGCACAGCAGTATGCCAACCAGCAATCTAACAATCAAAATAATGCCTCCAAAACACTCAACATTCTGTTAATACAACTTAAACTACAGCTACACAGAGACCAGAGACCTTTCATTTGTGCGCTTTGTCCGCCATCTACAGGTCTTATTGTGTAATAGCACCTAAACTAGACTCAATGTGCAGGCCTGATCAGTGAATAGTGAAAATGAACCTGGTAAGTAAATAAACATAAATTAAGAAAGGAAAGTAAAAAATGAAATAGAAGGGGGTCTGTTTTTATAACCCAATATTTTCCAGTCCTCTACATTAACACAACTCTTCATCATCTCTATATCTCTTGATAATCAGACCTTAGTACTTCTTCTTGAACTGTGTAATGTTTGTACTTTGTTTGAGTTCCATGGTGACACTGTTCCACAATTTTACCCCACAGATTGAAATCCCCATGCTCTTCAAAGTTGTATGAACACATAATTTCTTAAAGATTAATTTCCCTCTCAAATTATATTCCGGAGTGTGTGCTCCAATTATCGGGTTATCATATTGCTCATTCTCCCTAGGAAAGTTTACACTAGGAACCTCGGATCCAGCAGGAACAATGCGGACTCCATCCTGGCCCTGGAACAACATACCAATTCTTTACCCTTTTGGAAGTGCTCAGGGAGGCATGGGAGTTTGAGCAGCCAGTCTACAAGTGTTTTGTGGACTTGGAGAAGGCTTACGACCATGTACCCCATGGCACTCTGTTAAGGGTAGTGCGGGAATATGGGGTACCGAGGCAGTTACAACAAGCCATCTGGTCTTTGTATAACCAAAGTGAGAGCTGTGTTGTCGCTTGTCTCTGATTCTGTTTGAGATATTCATAGACAGGATGTCAAGGCGCAGCCAAGGTGAGGAGTGTGTCAATTTTAGGAACCTCAGATTTGCATCTCTGTTCTTCGCAGATGATGTGGTTTTGTTGGCTTTATGAGAACGCCACCTCTGGTGCGCACTGGGATAGTTTGCAGCTGAGTGTGAAATGGCCGGGATGAGAGTCAGCACCTCCAATTCTCACGCCATGATTCTCTACTGGAAAATATTGGATTGCTCCCTCGGGGTTGGGGATGAGTTGTTGCCGCAAGTGAAGGACTTCATTTATCTCGGGGTCTTGTTCACAAATGAGGGTAGGATAGAGCGGGAGATTGACAGACGGATTGGTGCACCATCACTGGTAATGCGGGCGTTGTACAGGACCGTTGTGGTGAAGAGGAAGATGAGCCGGAAGGTAAAGTTCTCAATTTACCAGTCAATCTTCGCTCCAAACCTCACCTATCGTCATGAACTGTGGATAGTGACCGAAAGGGTGAGATCGCAGATACAAGAGGCAGAAATAAGTCTCCTCCGTAGGGTGTCTGGGCTCAGCCTTAGAGATAGGTTGAGGAGCTCAGACATCCGGAGGGAGCTCGGAGTAGAGTTGTTGCTCCTTCGCGTCGAACGGAGCTAGTTGAGGTGGTTCAGGCATCTGATTAGGATGCCTCCTGGGCGCCTTCCTTTGAAGGTTTTCAGGGCATGCTAACTGGGAGGAGACCCCGGGGTAGACCAAGAACTCGCTGGAGGGACTACACGTCCAGTCTTGCCTGGGAATGTCTTGGGATCCCCCAGGAGGAGCTGGAGGGTGTTGCTGGGGAGAGGGACGTCTGGAGTGCCCTATTTAGCTTGCTGCGACCGCGACAAGTCCCCGGAGAAGCGGTTGGTGATTAGATGAAATGAAATTATATTCCCCTTCTCTATCTGAGAATATTTGTTGTGTATTACTCGGTAGTAGATTGTTTCTTGCTTTGAACATTATTTGTGTTGTGTTAAATTCTACTGAATCCCTGAACTTCAAGGCACTTCCCTTTAAAAATATACTTGTCAGTGTGTTCACGATATCCTACATTATTAACTATCCTTATGGCTCTTTTTTGTAGTGTACATAATGGTTGTAGGTTGGTGTTGCAGGTGTTACCCCATACCTCCACACAGTAGATCAGGTATGGTAAAATAAATGAACAATACAGAGTGTAGAATGACTTATGATCCAGAATGTGTCTTGCTTTTCTCATGACTGCAATGCTCCTTGCCAGCTTTGTTCACACATATGTTATGTGAGGTTTCCAGCAGAATTTGTGGTCTAGTATCACACCTAGTGTTGCGGTTACGCCGCCCGGAGCTGCCTACCAGGCACGTTCAAGCCACTCCCCCAGCTCGGACATGCAGGAAACATCCGAGCGCTCGGCTCGCGCTCTGAGGAGACGAGCGCTGCGCTGCACCAGGTGTTTGCCATCATCCATCAGGCACACCTGCGGCAATCAGGCAGCCCCCCTACAAGGAGCCTGCCAGAACGCCTGTCTGTACTTCGACGTACTGAACCCTGTGGTAAACCTCTGACAAGCCCTCCAGCGTTCCTTGCCCTCTTGCTATTTCGTTAATTCCCAGTGTCTATTTTCGTGTCTCTCTCTTTTCCCTACCAGAACTCTCCCTCCGCGACTTCCATGGCTCCCTCACTCCTCGCCCCCAGCGACCTTCACGTCCCCCCCCCCCAGTCCTCTCCAGCGATCTCCCTCCGTGTCTCTCTACCTGGACCCCTCCTACACGGACTTGACTTCCTGGATTCGGATTCGGACTTTGGTAGCCAGGCACACATCGTCTCTATAACGCCCACCTGAGCTCACCTGGTATTATGCCCTGTGGCAGTATTGATTGTTTTTCTCCCCTTCATTAAATCGCCCTTCGGGTTATCCCGGTGCCCTGTTGTCTATCTGTCCTTTTGGGTTTCGCTACACTGGCCTCTGGTCTTCATTCGAGATTCGTAACAGAACGTCGAAGCCAGAATGAGCCAAAGCAAATCCGAGGGGCAGGCGGTCGCTCAGGGAGCCATAGCCCCTCAGCCCCAGAACCCTATAGCTATCGAGGTACTGCTAAAGGACCACAGCACTCAACTCACCCAACTCCATTCTGAGCTTAGCACTGCCTTCTCCCGGATCACTGGAGAAATCAGCGGGCTCCAGGCAAACTCGCATACCTCGGCGAGCACCCTTGCTTCACTCTCCGTGCAGATCGCTGCTCTGACTTTGGCAGTGTCCAAGATCAGCGACCACCCTGCCCTGGTTCCTGCCCCCAGCTCGGCCTCCGGATTCCCTGTTCCTGGTCCCGACGTTCCCCCCTCCTCCGAGTCAAGCTCCACTGGACCCCCGGTTCGAGCCTAACCTTCCCTGCCCCAAGGCCTTTGGTGGGGAGTTCGAGCTGTGCAGGAGTTTCCTTGGTCAGCGTGAGCTCCTGTTCAAACACCAGCCAGCCAGGTATAGGACAGGAGAGACCAACGTAGCCCTTGTTATGTCCCTCCTCACCGGCCAAGCCCTCAGCTGGGCCATAGCAGCGGTTAGCCATACTGAGCGGCTCGCCTTGGACTATGGTGCCTTCCATCTAGTGTTCGACCACCCAGCTGACGGGCAGGACGCTGCCAGCTGCCTCCATTCCATCCAGCAGGGAGCCAGGTCGGTGGCAGATTATACCTTGGAAGTGAGGATACTCGCGGCAGACAATGGGTGGGATGACACTGCTTTCAAGAGCACGTACAGGAGGGGGCTGAGCGAGCCCATTAAAGACGTCATCATTCGGGACCGCCCTGCCTCCTTCAACGAGCTCGTCGCCCTCGCCCTCCTGATGGACGAGCGGCTGCGGGAACGGCGCCAGGAACGCGCACCGTGCACTGGGCCCTCCCATAGACCAACCCCCATCCGTTCTACCGGCGCCTTCCCTGGGTCAGCATCCCGCAGGCTCTCTCCACCCTCACACCCCCCCCCTCGCAACCCTGGGTGTCTTCTGGATTCCGGCCGGAGGAGGAGCCCATGCAGTTGGGTCAGTTACGGCTCCCGCTGGAGGTTAGGGAGCAGAGGATGCGTCACCGCCTCTGCATCTACTGCGGGAGGGCGGGCCACTACATCAGAGCCTTCCCGACTCGCCCAAAAGACCCGGCTCACTAGCGAGGGGTGTTCTAGGGAACCTGACGATCCTCCCACAGTCCCAACCCAAGAAGGCGCACAACCAGCTGTTCCCAGTCACTCTCACCTGGGGCGACGACTCCCTCTCCATGGGTGGTCTCCTGGATTCGGGTGCGGACGAGTGTTTGATGGATATCTCGCTGGCCCGGCAGGCCGGCGTTCCACTCGTCCCCCTAGACACACCCCTCACAGCCCAAGCCCTAGATGGTTGTTCACTTGGTGAGATCACACACAGCACTGCTTCCCTCACTCTTTCGGGAAATCATGTTGAATCTATGAATTTTTTGGTTTTGCACGCCCCCACAGCGCCCCTGGTGTTAGGCAGGCCGTGGTTTGAACGGCACGATCCCCATATCTCTTGGTCCGCTGGGCGGATTTTGGGTTGGAACGTTGCGTGTCATGCCAACTGCCTTCGCTCTGCCCACTCTCCGTCCAGCGGCCCCAGACCCGTGCCTCCTCCCACGGATCTCACTGCGTTACCTCCCATTTACCACAATTTAGCCCTGGTATTTAGTAAAGACAGTGCACTTTCTCTCCTCCCTCACCGACCCTATGATTCCACCATAGATCTCCTTCCCGGCGCCGCCCTTGCCACCGGTCGGTTGTATAACCTTTCCGTCCAGGAGAAGGAGTCTATGCGCAATTATATCAGAGTCACTGGCCTCAGGGATCATGAGGCCCTCGTCTTCCCCGGTTGCAGCGGGCTTCTTTTTTGTGGCAAAGAAGGAGGGCAGACTGAGACCTTGCATTGATTATCGTCAATTAAATGACGTCACTGTTAAACATAAATATCCACTCCCCCTTATGAGTTCCACATTTTTAGCCACTCACTCACGCCACGGTGTTCACCAAACTGGACCTGCACAGCACGTACCACCTGGTGCGCATCCGGGAGAGGGATGAATGGAAGACGGCCTTCAACACCCACCTAGGTCATTTCGAGTACCTCGTTATTCCCTTCAGCCTCACCAACGCCCCAGCCGTCTTCCAGGCGTTGGTCAACAACGTGCTCCGGGATGTGCTGAACACATTCGCGGTGGTGTACCTGGATGACATCCTCGTGTTCTCCAGGACTGAGGAGAAACACCACCAGCATGTCCGCCTGGTCCTCCAACGGCTGCTGGAGAACAGGCTGTTCATGAAGGCCGAGAAGTGCGTGTTCCACTCCGCCTCCGTGGAGTTCCTTGGCCACATTGTGGAGAAAGGGCTCGTCCGCACTGACCCGAGCGGTGGAGGAGTGGGCATGACCCACCAACAGGACGCAACTCCAGGGCTTCCTTGGGTTCGCTAACTTTTACCGGCGCTTCATCAGGGGGTTCAGCCGTGTGGCCGCCCCCCTCACTGCACTCATCTCCACCCTCCGCCCCTTCTCCTGGACCCCGGAGGCAGAGGCCGCCTTCTCGGCCCTGAAGAAACTGTTTTCAACGGCTCCAGTGCTCGCCCACCCGGACCCATCCAGGCAGTTCATCGTGGAGGTGGACGCGTCGGACACGGGCATCGGAGCCGTCCTCTCCCAGCGGTCGGAGGAGGACCAGAAGATCCACCCGTGGGCCTTCTTCTCCTAGCGTTTCAGTCCCGCGGAGAAGAACCACGACATCAGCAAGAGGGAGTTGCTAGCTGTCCACGCCGCCCTCGAGGAGTGGAGACACTAGCTGGAGGGAGCAGGGCAGCCGTTCATCATATGGTCCGATCAAAAGAACCTGACCTACATGCGGACGGCTAAGAGGCTCAACCCCAGGCAGGCGCGCTGGGCTCTCCTCTTCAGCCGGTTCGACTTCACCCTCACTTTGGTCTATGGAAATAATAGTCATCAGGACAGACTCTAGACGTATTGCCAGCATTTTAGCTAAAAGCTTGACATCTTCACATGGCAAAGAGATGGGGCGGTAATTACTGCAAAGAAGGGGATCTTTATCCTTTTTTAGTATAAGAGAGGTAACAGCTTGACGTAATGTAGGGGGGAGTATGCCAGATTCTAATGAGTCATTAATCATATTTAGCTTCAATGGGGATCATTTATTAGAAAACGTCTTAAAAATGTCAGCAGGGAAGCCATCGGGGCCTGGGCATTTCCCACTCTGCATCAGCATTAGAGCACTTTTGAGTTCACCAACTGTGAAGGGTTCATCCAACCCAGCAGATATTTCAGGATGTCTGGAAGGGATGTCTAAAGACCTAAAAACAGTTTTCTTATTGGGTCTTACCAGATGTTCTCTCAGATGTATATAATGAAGCATAAAAGTCCCTGAATTGCTTGTTGATGGTTTGAGGATTATTAGTCATTTCATCTGCAGTATGAATTTGGGTAATATGCACTGATGAAGATGATTGCCGAATTTAATGAGCAAATAGTCTACTTGGTTTACCTCCCAATGCATAATAATTATGGCGTGTTTTAGTAGTGATTATGTTGCCTTATTTGAGGCCAGAACATCAAATTCAGCCTTTTTCATTAGTAATTCTGTCACGTATCTAGAAAAACCCAAAAGCAGACGAGACAACCAGGTAAGGGAAGACATCAAGTCTTTATTGAAGTGGCCGATCCCAGGGGTAGAGCAGGAGTTGGCTCAGTGGCAGGTAGACTGGCAGGCTGACGTCCTGAAGAGCAGAGAGCAAAAAATCAGACAGGCAGGCAAGAATGCAAAAACTATGAACATCAGAGATGCAGACTAGGACTGGGACTGGACGTGCAATAACCTTTAGGCAACAAACCATGAATGGCAACGTTCCAGCGAAGACTGGTCCACATTGGAGGCTTCTTAAGGGTGAGGGCGATTGCTTGATGGCCAGAAGGTGTGCCGGGGTGAAGGAGGGGTGAGCAGGTGTCAAGGGAGAGGGGGTGATTGCTTGATGGCCAGCAGGTGTGCCGATTGAAACCACGGGCAGGTGTGCCAGGGTGAAGGAGAGGTGAGTAGGTGTCACGGGCGAGGGGCTGTGACAGTACCCCCCCTCCGAGGGGCGCCACCGGGCGTCCCACCAGGCCCGTCAGGGTGTATCCTGTGGAAGTCCCGGACGAGGTTCGCGTCCAGGACAAGGCGACGAAGGACCCAACACCTTTCCTCCGGGCCATATCCCTCCCAGTCAACGAGATACTGCAGGCCGCGACCGCGGCGACGAGAGTCCAGGAGACGACGAACAGTGTAAGCAAGATGATCGTTGATCATATGATGAGGTTGGGGCGGTAGAGACAGGTTTGAGGCAGGACACATGGAAGGAAGGATGAACCCGGAGAGTGCGGGGCAGCTTCAGACGGACCACAGAGGGGTTAATGACTTTGACAATGGAAAAGGGACCAATATACACTACCGTTCAAAAGTTTGGGATCACCCAAACAATTTTGTGTTTTCCATGAAAAGTCACACTTATTCACCACCATATGTTGTGAAATGAATAGAAAATAGAGTCAAGACATTGACAAGGTTAGAAATAATGATTTGTATTTGAAATAAGATTTTTTTTACATCAAACTTTGCTTTCGTCAAAGAATCCTCCATTTGCAGCAATTACAGCATTGCAGACCTTTGGCATTCTAGCTGTTAATTTGTTGAGGTAATCTGGAGAAATTGCACCCCACGCTTCCAGAAGCAGCTCCCACAAGTTGGATTGGTTGGATGGGCACTTCTTTGAGCAGATTGAGTTTCTGGAGCATCACATTTGTGGGGTCAATTAAACGCTCAAAATGGCCAGAAAAAGAGAACTTTCATCTGAAACTCGACAGTCTATTCTTGTTCTTAGAAATGAAGGCTATTCCATGCGAGAAATTGCTAAGAAATTGAAGATTTCCTACACCGGTGTGTACTACTCCCTTCAGAGGACAGCACAAACAGGCTCTAGCCAGAGTAGAAAAAGAAGTGGGAGGCCGCGTTGCACAACTGAGCAAGAAGATAAGTACATTAGAGTCTCTAGTTTGAGAAACAGACGCCTCACAGGTCCCCAACTGGCATCTTCATTAAATAGTACCTGTTAGAGCCTGTTTGTGCTGTCCTCTGAAGGGAGTAGTACACACAGAAGCAAGACACATTCTGGATCATAAGTCATTGTACACTCTGTAGTGTTCATTTATTTTACCATACCTGATCTACTGTGTGGAGGTATGGGGTAACGCCTACAACACCAACCTACATCCATTATGTACACTACAAAAAAGAGCCATACGGATAGTTAATAATGTAGGATATCATGAACACACCAACAAGCTATTTTTAAAGTCAAGTGCCTTGAAGTTCAGGGATTTAGTAGAATTTAACACAACACAAATAATGTTCAAAGCAAGAAACAATCTACTACCGAGCAATATACAACCAGAGGTGTAAAAACCAGGTCCAGAAAGTAGAAACCCTAACTGTGTCTTTACTCCACCCATGTACTAAACCATCAGATAGCACTGACTGGTTTCCCAAATCAGCTGGTTTAATACATGGATGAAGTAAAGACACGGTTAGGGTTTTTACTCTCTGGACCGGGTTTTTCCACCTCTGTATACAACAAATATTCTCAGATAGAGAAGGAGAATATAGTTTCATCTCATCTCATCATCAACCACTTCTTCGGGTTCGGGTCAGGTCGCGGTCGCAGCAAGGTAAGTAGGGCACTCCAGACGTCCCTCTCCCCAGCAACGCCCTCCAGCTCCTCCTGGGAGATACCAAGGCGTTCCCAGGCCAGATTGGACATGTCATCCCTCCAGCGAGGTCTGGGTCTACACCGGGGTGTCTTCGCAGTTGGCGTGCCTGGAACACCTCCAAAGGAAGGCGCCCAGGACGCATTCTAATCAGATGCCCGAACCACCTCAACTGGCTCCTTTCGACGCAAAGGAGCAGCGGCTCTACTCCGAGCTCCTTCCGGGTGTCTGAGCTCCTCACCCTATCTCTAAGGCTGAGCCTAGACACCCTACGGAGGAAACTCATTTCAGCCACTTGTATAAGTGATCTCACCCTTTCAGTCACTACCCAAAGCTCAGGACCATAGGTGAGGGTTGGAATGAAGACTGACTGGTAAACTGAGATTTTTGCCTTCCGGCTCATCTTCCTCTTCACCACAACGGTCCGGTACAATGTCCACATTACTACTGATGCTGCACCAATCCGCCTGTCCATCTCCCTCACCATCCTACCCTCACTCGTGAACAAGACCCTGAGATACTTGAACTCCTTCACTTGAGGCAACAACTCATCCCAACAAGGAGGGAGCAACCCACCATTTTCCGGTAGAGAACCATGGCCTCAGACTTGGAGGTGCGGACTCTCATCCCTGCCATTTCACAAACCGCCCCACTGCGCGCTGGAGGTCGCGTTGTGATGAAGCCAACAAAACCACATCATCTGCGAAGAGCAGAGATGCAGTTCTGAGGATCCCAAAACAGACACACTCCTCACCTTGACTGCACCTTGAGATCCTGTCCATGAATATCACAAACAGAATCGGAGACAAGGGACAACCTTGGTGGGGTCCAACACCCACCGAAAACATGTTTGACTTTGTGCCAAGAATGCGGACACAGCTCTCGCTTTGGTTATACAAAGACCGGATGGCTTGTTGTAACTGCCCCGGTACCCCATACTCCCTCAATACCCCTAACAGATTTCCCCGGGGTACATGGTCGTAAGCCTTCTCCAAGTCCACAAAACACATGTAGACTGGCTGGTCAAACTCCCATGCCTCCCTGAGCACTTACGCAAGGGTAAAGAGTCGGTTCCTTGTTCCAGGCCAGGACGGAATCCGCATTGTTCCTCCTGGATCCGAGGTTTGACAATCGGTTCGAGCCTCCTTTCCAGCACCCTAGTGTACACTTTGTAAGAATGTGTCTTGCTTCTGCCAACCCATTCTCCCAAGAGAATGGGTTGGCAGACACCAGACAGCGGAGAACAGTCTCCAATACCTGGTTGGGCCTCTCGGCCTGGCCGTTGGTCTGAGGATGGAACCCCGATGACAGGCTGACGGTGGCACCGATGGTAGAGCAGAAAGCCTTCCAGACAGCAGAAGTGAACTGGGGACCACGGTCAGACACTATATCACGGGGAAGAACGTGGACCTGGAAAACCTCCCTGACCAGCAGATCCGCAGTCTCTCGGGCCAAAGGCAGTTTAGACAAGGGCAAAAAATGAACAAATTTACTGAAGCGATCAACAACAGTCAGTACAACGGTGTTACCGTCGGAGGAGGGCAGACCAGAGACGAAATCCAAGGACAGATGCGACCAGGGACGGTGTGGAACAGGCAGGGGGCGCAGCAGACCGGCACTGGCCCGAGTGGAGGGCTTATTCTGGGCACAAACAGGGCAGGCAGAAATAAAAGACCCAGTATCCTCCGTCATGGAAGGCCACCAGAACCGCCTACGGAGGAAGGCTAGGGTACGGGTTACTCCAGGATGGCAGGTAAGTTTGGAAGAGTGAACCGACTGCAACACACTAGATTTAACAGCATCTGGAACAAACAAGCGCCCAGGGGGACCGTTACCTGGGTCGGGCTGAGTCTGTTGTGCTGCCATGATCTCCCTTTCAATGTTCCAGGTGACAGCCGCAGCCGCAACCACACAGGTAGAGGGAATGATGGTGTCAGGTTGGAGCTTGGGCTCAGACTCCTCCCCATGCACACGAGACAGAGCATCGGGCTTGGCATTCCTGGAGCCAGGTCTGTAAGTCAAAGAAAAATTAAAACGACCAAAAAAGAGCGCCCACCTGGCTTGGCGCGCGTTGAGACGCTTTGCTGACTGGATGTATTCCAGGTTCTTATGGTCAGTCCACATTATAAAAGGAAGCTCAGACCCCTCCAGAAAATGTTGCCATTCCTCCAGTGCCAATTTCACTGCCAGGAGCTCACGATTCCCCACATCATAGTTCCTTTCAGCTGGGGAGAGACGGTGAGACAGGAAGGCACAGGGGTGTATCTTACCATCCTCACTGGATCGCTGAGAAAGGACCGCCCCCACCCCAATCTCAGAGGCGTCCACCTCCACAACGAACTGCTTGGTTGGGTCTGGCTGTATGAGGATAGGAGCTGTGGTGAAGCGGTGCTTGAGGGCTTGGAAAGCTGCCTCTGCTACAGGGGTCCACCGAAACTGTCTGGAGGTGGAGGTAAGAGCGGTTAGTGGGGCCGCAACACGGCTGTAATTGCGGATGAACCGTCTGTAAAAGTTGGCAAAACCGAGAAACTTCTGAAGCTGCTTACGGCTGGTCGGACTTGGCCACTCAAGAACCGCTCTTACCTTGGCGGGGTCCTTTCTCACCTGCCCATCGGCCACGATGTAGCCCAGGAAGGTGACTGAAGGAGCATGGAATTCGCACTTCTCTGCTTTTACGAAAAGGCGGTTCTCCAGAAGCCGTTGAAGGACTTGGCGGACGTGCATGACATGCTCTGACAGGTCTCTGGAAAAAATCAGGATATCATCCAGGTAAACAAAAACAAAACGATCCAACATGTCACGTAGGATGTCATTTACCAGACTCTGGAAGACAGCTGGGGCATTAGTGAGACCAAACGGCATCACCATATATTCAAAATGCCCAAGGGGGGTGTTGAAGGCAGTCTTCCATTCATCTCAGTCTCGAACCCGGACCAGGTGGTAAGCATTGCGGAGGTCTATTTTAGTGAACACTGTGGCTCCCTGGAGAGAATCAAAAGCAGAAGTCTTGAGGGGCAGAGGATACTTATTCTTGACCGTGATGTTATTGAGGCCTCTATAGTCAATACATGGCTGGAGGGTCTTGTCCTTCTTGGCCACAAACGATGAAGGGCGACAAAGTCCAAAATCTCCATCATACTTATCGGGCGGGGCAACCCATGGTTCCTTAGCCGAAGTTGATGGCGCTGAGGGTGGCAGAGCTGGAGGGGCGGGTCCCGGGCTAGCGGAGGCACCAAGTTGGGTCTGGATTCCAGAGATCTTTGAGCTGAGCTCATGGAGGTCGTCAGCCATCCCCTGTAGCACCTGGCTGTGCTGGCCGAGGACCGATTCCTGGTTGGCTACAGCCTGGCAGACCGTGGCCAGGTCTGTGGTGGAATGGTCTGCTGGGTCCATAGTGGCTGGAACGTACTGTCACGTATCTGGAAAAACCCAAAAGCAGACAGGACAACCAGGTAAGGGAAAAATCAAGTCTTTATTGAAGTGGCCGATCCCAGGAGTAGAGCAGGAGTTGGCTCAGTGGCAGGGAGACTGGCAGGCTGAAGTCCTGAAGAGCAGAGAGCAAAAAAATCAGACAGGCAGGCAAGAATACAAAAACTATGAACGTCAGAGAATGCAGGCTAGGACTGGGACTGGACATGCAATAACCTTTAGGCAACAAACCATGAATGGCAACGTTCCAGCGAAGACTGGTCTACAGTGGAGGCTTCTTAAAGGCGAGGATGGCCAGCAGGTGTGTTGAATGAAACCATTGGCAGGTGTGCCAGAGTGAAGGAGGGGTGAGCAGGTGTCAAGGGCGAGCGGTTGTGACATGGACTGGTGTTCTTCTGTGATCTATTTAAAGATGGAACATTCACCTCTTTTGAAACACTTAGCAAAGACCATAACATACCCAGATCCCATTTTTCTTAGATACCTTCATATCCGTAGTTTTACCAAGAAAGTGTTTCCCTCATTTCCATATCTGCCACCCAGGAGCCAATTAGATGTTATTCTAGAGATGTATCCCTTTGGGAAAAAACGGGTCTCTATAATTTACACACTGATACAGGAATTGAAACGGATATCCTGGGACAAAACAAAAACTGCATGGGAGAGAGAGCTGGGTGTAGAGCTTTCTGAAGAGGTATGGCGGGACAGCTTAACTCGTACACATACGTCCTCATTGTGTATACCACATGGCTTCATTCAGTTTAAGGTGCTTCACCGCCTTCACTACTCGGGGGACAAGCTTGCCAGAATCTTTCCCACCACAGACCCTGGCTGTCCGAGGTGCAGCCATAGTCCAGCCTCGGTGGGACACATGTTCTGGGCATGCCCCTCCCTCAACAGTTATTGGGGACAGACATCTAATGTATTCTCACATATCTGTGAACAGATCATAAACCCTGATTTTCACACAGCCATCTTTGGCATACCACCCCCTAACTGTAAGGTCACAACTTTGCAGGCAAATGCATTTGCCTCATTACTAGCACGCAGACTTATCCTATTTAACCGGAAGTGGAATAAAGCTCCATCATTTTTGCAGTGGTTGAGGGAGGTGCTGTCCTTTCTACCTTTAGAAAAGCTCCGATATAAAATATGTAAAACCCGCTAAATCTTTACTTTGACCTGGAGTCCTTTCATAGACTTCCTACACGTTTCTTTTTTGTTGTTGTAGTATCTGGAGTCGTCCGCGGAGATTCCACGCAGGTGGAACAGCGCCTCGACATGCTGGAACCACGAGGCCGGGTCGCTCTGCCAGAACTCTGGGAGCTTCACAGCCGCGGCGAGAACGGCGGGCTGTGAGAGTTGGGGCGGCGTGGCCGAAGTGGATTCACACTCTTCTTCTGCTCCAAACATGTTCAATTCGGGGTCACCAATGTGGCAGGATGAGGAAAAACACAGGAGACGAAGGCGAGTTTGAACTTCATTCCTCAGCTCCAAAAACCAAACTGCAGCAGGAACAACCCCGCACCAGAGAGCCCGGGAACGTAAACCACGCCCCCAGCTCACAGCCCTGCTGGGTGAGAGGCACAGCCCCTAGTGTCCGCCACAATATACTGATTGGAGATTGTCTATCACTGCTTTTACTGTGGTGTTTATCTTATAATTTCCAAATAAATAATTACATAATGTAGAGCAAAATATAAACTTTCCTATAGTCCGAATATGGCACCCATTTATTCAGACAACAATGAAAAGTAAATTTGGATAAGGTTTGTAATTTTTTAGATATTTCTTCTTAAATAGATTTATTTAGATGCTCTCAATAGAATGCTATTTTCCCTCGACTTTTTTACTTTTACACTTATTCAAAGGGTGTTTTTGTGTTTCATCAGGAAACAGTGGTTGAGGTTTTTAGTGAGTTGAGGTTGTGTCATCTGGTGGATCATCTCTTAACTGTTCAGGGACAGAGAGGGTTTTTGTACAGGTCTACCAGTGGTTTGTGTTACTGTGTGTCTCGGGCACAATAATACACAGCTGAGTCTTCAGGCTGCATATTCTGTCCTGTTAGAGTCACTGTCTTACTGGAAGCTGCTAAAGAGATACTGAACTTGTTTTTTAGTGACTCTTTGTAGTATGTGCCATCAGTACGTTTCATTCCAATCCACTCCAGTCCTTTTCCTGCAGGCTGTCTGATCCAGCCTGTGAATTAGCTACTAACCGAATAAGAGACCTGACAGGTGATGGTCAGTGGTTGTCCCTGCTGGACAGTCAAAGACGCTGGTTGATTCAACTGCTCACTGTTCACACCTGTAGAAGAGAGAGAAAAAAGTTGAAAACTCAACTTTGTGCCTCAGTGCAGAAAGGATAAACAGAAGAAGCTTTGTGGTCCTGAATGTTTCTCCCTCAAAGAGACTCACAGGATCCAGCTGCCAGCAGCAGCAGCAGCAGAGCTACAGACAACATGGTTTGTGTTGAAGTTGAACTGCTGGGAGCTGCTCTTCTTCTGGTCCAACTAAGAGCCTGGTATGAACTTCTTATAGTGGACTAACAAGGAAGTATACTTTGCATAGAAAATCACCCCGCCACAATAATGTATTCAAAGAACATGGAGTACTTATTTACAAATATTAACAGATTGCTATTGCCGTATTGTATGATTAATCAATAAACACGTTTAAGAGAGGGTCATAATCTTTCAAATGGGTTTGTCCTGGTTTTGGAGTATATCCAGTATTGTGAACTATGGAGTCTAGTTTCACAAACAAAGTGTCCAAATTGTCTGCATTTAACAGCAAACCTTACATTTCTTTCTGAAGGTAGATGTGGACAGTATGCTAGTTGGTTAATTAAGATGAATATGGAAGTGCTCCTTTTGGTTTCATCAAATCTTTGATTTCAGTGAAAATTTCAGTGTCGTGATCATTTCATTTCGACCTTGAGAAAGTCAGTGGGAAGGTTTACTTTGTAGGTGGAGGACATTTGGGCTGTTTTGGTGCATTTGTCTCAGACAATAACAAGTCTGATTCATTCAGATAACTTAAAGGTGGAGGTCCTGACCAGCATGGTAAAAGAACAGGTTTTAAAGTGTTTTTGTTTATCTTCTACTGGATTATATATTGCAGTAAATCCTATACACTAATCAGTCACTCAGATGTACTCAGCAACTTGTACACAAAAGATAAGATCAGATTTGTGTCACAAATTGGCTGCTTTTCTGCTTATTGTCGTTCTTGGTTTTCATACAATATTGCTTACAGTTATAAAAAAACAAAATAAAATATTAGAGCATTAGAAATTAGAATTGTACTACACTAACTTTGTCATGGCCCAAAATTAGACAATCTAAAATGTTAATGTAAGCATATTTTAATGATAATTTAAGTTAATGGTATTAATGATTAAAACCAAATTATGACTTACACAAGCTTCAACTGGCTCTTTCAGTCGCCCTCTCTTTATAAATTAAACCACCAATGTGTGTGTGTGTGTGTGTGTGTGTGTGTGTGTGTGTGTGTGTGTGTGTGTGTGTGTGTTGGGGGCTTGGTGCCCCCTACAGGTCTCAAAGGTGTTTTTGTTCAGCCCTTCCACTCCCTACCAATACTGTAGCACTCTGCCACAGTCATACACAGCAGAATCTTCTGGCTTTAAGTTGGACATTTCCAGATGTGCCCTGCTGTTGCTGTCACCTCTGGTAACTCCCATGAGCCCTTGCATTCTACTGCCATAAAGATTTCCACTGGCATCTGAACATCTATGCCCTATCCTTTCCAGCGCTCCCCGTGTTGGTTGTCTTATCCAAAATATAACGCAACAGTTAAACGTAAAGCCACTTCCTCTACAGCCGGGCTCCCCAAGTAGTTTTCCCCAAGGATCAAATGATGTCATGCACACCAAGCCAAGGACCACAACACAAGTTGTTTTATGTGCAGTCAGTGATGTGCGGTCAGGGGAGTGCCTATCCTGTGATAATTAAATCAAAATAACCATACAACAAATTCATAACATATCAAGATCTCACTCTAGTTACAAGTATGGTGTGTTATAACGTATTGTAATGATATATTTATGTGTTTGTCCTTTTTAAGTTCTTAAAGGAGAAGAGGGTGGTGAGAATCCCCAACACCCAGTGACTTGATCATATGCTTGTCTGCGTTAAACCGCAGCATGTCTGTAAATCTCCACCCTTAGAGCATTATGTGTCTCTGTACAAATGCAGAGCAACGCCATAACAAAATGCCTGAATTTATTGCTAATTTGAAATTACTCCCTCTTATTCATATTATAGGAATTACTGAAGTTAAGTCCAAAAATCAGAAGCACGAAATGAGCCCAGCAGAATTTAATTTGGATGATATATAGAACGTTATAATTTATTTTCAAGGAATATAGACAAAGATAGAGGTAGAGGTTTACTGCTTTATATTCATAAATCATTAGAAGTTAAAGAAATTGCATTAGCAACAGAGTTTTAAGAGAATTGTTTGGTGGAGATCAAATGCAATAACCAAGAGTTTTTGATGGTGGATTTAATTTATAGGTCTGATAGTGGTACAGAAACTAACAATGATAATCTTTTGGTTCTAATGGAAGAGGTGTCAACTAGAAAGTACTTACATAAATTAATTAAGGGTGATTTTATTTTGACAAATATAGACTGGAATTTTAATGATGCAAAGGGGGATAATCTTACATCACTAGATAATGGGTTTCTGGACTGTATTCAGAATGCATTGCTGTTTCAACATGTGCAAGAACCAACAAGGTGGCGAGGTGATGACACAACACATGTGTTGGATCTTATAGTTAGTTACAAATGAGGATAAAATGATAGATAACATTCAGTATTTAGGCCCTTTAGGTAAAAGTGATCATTGTGTCATAATGTTTAAGGTCATTTGTTACACAAAAACGGTGAGAAATGAAACAACAAGAAAAAATTACAACAAGGGGAATTTTGAGGAAGCACGTAGAGATTTGGAAATCTTTGACTGGACACAATACCTATCTAATTATGGTGTTGAAGACAAATAGAGATTAATACAGGATAAGTTGAAAGAAATAGAGGATAAGTACGTACCAAACAGTAAAACCAGGTCCCAGAATAAAAAGCATAAATTCCCCTTGGACGGTATTGCAAAACGGAAAATTGTAGAAAAAAAAAATTCTTGCGAGAAAGGCAATAAGAAGTAAAAAACCAGAGGTACAACATCAATATTGAAGAATTAGAAACTTTGTGAGAAATAGGAACACGTTATTTAAGAAAGTTATATGAAGAAGACTTAGCAAGACAATCTAAACTGAAATCAAAGGTTATCTGGAATTATATTAATAAGAGGACAAAAATTAAGACGTCAGTAGGAGATTTATATAGTAATCAGAAGGATAAGAACTCCCCAAAAACAGACAGATACTGAAAAAGCAGAAATACTGTCAGATTATTTCAGTAGTGTATTGGTGATCGAACCTGTATTTGTGATTACCTGACTTGCCAAGATTGGAAGTTCAGCAAACAGAATGTTTTATAATAACTTTTTAAGATATAAAACGGCTTCTACATGATATTAACGTCTAAAAATCACCACGTCCAGATGTGCTACATCCCAGTATCTTAAAGGAATTGACTAGTGTGATTACTGAACCTCTAACAATGCTGCATAATAAATCATTAGAAGAATAAACTTTACCCTGTGATTGGAAAGAGGCACATATCAGTGCAATTTTCAAAAAAGGAAACAAGTCACTCCCAGGAAATTACAGGCCAGTTAGTCTGACATCTGTAGCATGTAAGACAATGGAAAAACTAATCAGGACATAGTATATTGTTGACCAAAGGAAGTCTAACAGACTATTTAGTAACAGGCAGTATGGATTTTTATCTGGAAGATCGACTACACTTCAGCTTCTTACCGTTCTTGATAAGTGGTCAGCAGCTTTGGATAGAGGGGAATCAGCTGATTGCATATACTATATGGGCTTTCAAAAAGCTTTTGATAAAGTTCCTCATAAAAGACTGCTGTCAAAATTCAAATCTTATGGCATAGACGACAGAGATATAGGATTATTTTACATAATAGGAAACAGCAGGTGGTGGTAAATGGGGCCACTTCAAAATGGAAACCGGTGACCTCTGGAGTTCCACAAGGTTCTGTGTTGGGCCCTGTACTCTTTGTTGTCTATGTAAATGTAACCCACATGATTACATGTACCCTGTGACATATGTAAGTTCCACTAGTAGCCTCTAGGAGGCACACGAGCTACAGAGTTTAAACCATAACAAACAACCGTCAACAATAGAGAAGAGAGAAGGAATCTGACGAGAGAAAGACTGGAAGAGAAGAGAAATACGGATATTTTGAAATACGGACAACTTTGACTATGGATACTTGAATTATTGATATTTGAACTACGGATATTTGAACTATAGGACATTTGAACTACGACATAAAGATCCCTCCCACGAAGCTTCCTTGGTGAGCCGCTAGCCAAAGCTAAAAGTAAACAGCTTTCTGTGTTCCATGTAATCATAGCCATTTACGTAGGATATCTTGATTTTATCCAAAGACAGATGATCTCCTGTTGAAGGAAGAAGGAAGACTCTTGTCTCTTGTGTTTTGTACGCTGCTGGAATCCTGGTGAGCTAAGAGTTTAAAATCTTGAAATCTAAAGACTGACAATTTTCGATTGGTTGCTAAGCTAAGCTAACCCAGCTAAAATGTATATCTATGATCCTTAGCAGTTTCCCATATGATTCAGAGCTTTAAAACCAGTCAGGACACCCGATCCATAGGGTTTATTTGATGTAGGAATGTTAGACGTTTTAATATAATAATATGCTTGTTGCCACTAGCCACCGAGCCAACTCGGCCTACATGGCATCCATAGAAACCAAAGCAGCCAGCTGGACGTGAATTCACGTTGATAGTGCCGTCTGACCGTCATGCAGCCTGGCTGCGATGACATTGTTTTTAACTGTTCTTACAGCAATAGGCTGTTGTCATTCAACTGCATATTAGTTATACGTAGGAAATGATTTAATTCAGAGAATTGACTCTAGATTTGGGTATTTTTATTTTGTTTGTACTTGTTTGATAGAGATTGCAATTAATAAGGAATCTGTACAATTTTGTGCAGACTGTTTTTTTTTAGTACCCTGAACAATCCCCCCTTGCTACACCTTTTGGAACCCTTGGATACCCCCTTTGGATTGCCCCCATCATCGCCCTGGATTTGGATTCATCATCATCGCCCTCTACATTAACTTGCCCCTGTGATTGTGGTAGGATCTGGACATTGCACCTTGCACAAATTGGAAGGCTGAATCATTCCCCCTTTTCTTTTCTTTATTATTTTCTTTGAGTGCACTCATACTTTATTTTGGATTATTTTGTTTAATTTGTTAGTGTAGAATATGGCTGCATAAGTAATATATTAGAAGGGTATAAAATAGAATATAGATAGATATAGACAATAAATAGAATATTAGGAAGAACTTTTAAAAAGTATAATAGAGTAATATATATATATATAATATAACACATCTCATTTAGTATTGATATTGAAATAACTTGACTTTGAGCTGTTGAAATAAATTGCTTTTTATTGTAAACTATACCCACGAGTGTGTGTGTTGTCTTTGGGGTGAGTACTAGAATCTGGTCTAGAAAAAAACCTACACCAGTCTCCACTGAACTTAGACATTAGACTGTAAACTGTCCCTGCGCAAGCATAGGCCCATTCCCCTGTTGTGCAGGTTATATAAATTATTTACCAAGTGTGATACAATCTGATTCATACCTTTTTGCGGACGATACAAAAATATTTAGAATAATTAATAAGGACGCTGCTACAGCCCATCTTCAAGCAGACCTCCATAGCACGAGCAACTGGTGTAATAGGTGGCTACTGATGTATTCAAAGAATATGGAGTACTTATTTACAAATATTAACAGATTGCAATTGCCGTATTTTATGCTTAATCATTAAACACGTTTAAGAGAGGGTCATAATCATTCAAATGGTGATGTCCTGGTTTTGGAGTATATCCAGTATTGTGAACTATGGAGTCTAGTTTCACAAACAAAGTGTCCAAATTGTCTGCATTTAACAGCAAACCTTACATTTCTTTCTGAGGGTAGATGTGGACAGTATGCTAGTTGGTTAATTAAGATGAATATGGAAGTGCTCCTTTTGGTTTCATCAAATTTTTGATTTCAGTGAAAATTTCAGCGTCGTGATCATTTCATTTCCGACATTGAGAAAGTCAGTGGTAAGGTTTACTTTGTAGGTGGAGGACATTTGGGCTGTTTTGGTACATTTGTCTCAGACAATAACAAGTCTGATTCATTCAGATAACTTAAAGGTGGAAGTCCTGACCAGCATGGTAAAAGAACAGGTTTTAAAGTGTTTTTGTTTATCTTCTACTGGATTATATATTGCAGTAACACTAATCAGTCACTCAGATGTACTCAGCAACTTGTACACAAAAGATAAGATCAGATTTGTGTCAAATTGTCTGCCTCTTTGCTTATTGTTATTCTTGGTTTTCATACAATATTGCTTACAGTTATAAAAACAACTAAAACAAAAGAAAATATTAGAACATTAGAAATTAGAATTGTACTACATTAACTTTGCCATGGCCCAAAATTAGACAATCTAACATTTTAATTTAAGCATACTTTAAGCATAATTTAAGTTAATGGCATTCATAATTAAAACCAAATTACGACTTACACGAGCTTCAACTGGCTCTTTAAGTCGCCCTCTCTTTATAAATTAAACCACCGATGAGTTTGTGTTTGTGTGTGTGTGTGTGTGTGTGTGTGTGTGTGTGTGTGTGTGTGTGTGTGTGTGTGTGTGTGTGTGTGTGTGTGTGTATGTGTGTATGTGTGTGTGTGTTGGGGGATTGGTGCCCCCTATAGGTCTCAGGTATTTTTGTTCAGCCCTTCCACTCACTACTACCACCACAGTATTGGTATTGTGTGGAAGGGCTGAACAAAAATACAGGGCAGTACAGTGGGACAACACTTGAGTTAAAAGTATGTCCACCTCCAGCAATGACTGTCATGCGACACAGTTTGCAGAGTATAGTTTTCTGTTTGGTGTTGGGTTTTTTAAGTCCAAACCATGTCCACACAAAAGAAGTTGCAACCCTTTTAGTAACAAATTCATCTCCCCCATCTTGGGTTGGTTTGGATGCCTCCTCTTGTTCTGTATTTGTAATTTCACTCTCCTCCATGTTTCCTCATCACGTCATCTACTTCGTCTTTATCATCTTAACTTTTATGGTGGTTGGAGAAGGACCAAGATGGCATCGTGGGAACATCTCTATTTGGTAGCTCTACAAAAATGTGCATTAATTTCTGCAACAGACATGTTACAATCTACTAGGTCAAGTCCAAGTACTTAACAATCAACGTTAACTACTTTTGCCCTATCAAAGCCCTATCAAAGTTTGGTTTCGTGGACTTCTTTTGTAAAACTATCAAACTCTTTATAATAACGGTAGTAGCTCAATTAAGTTAGAATATAGTACTTCTCCAAGTTCAACCTTTATCGCGGAGTTAGACAAGGCTGTCCCATTTCCCCTTATCGCTTTTTGATCACTGCACAACTTCTTGCTACTTACAGTTTCAACAGTGATTTGCAGGGTGTAGTGGTTGCGTACAAACAGGTCTTCATCAGTCAGCTGGCAGACGATACAGCCCTCTTCTTAAAAGATGCTACTCAAATTCCTCGTGCTTTGGACCTTATTAAGAATTTTCCAGTGCTTCCAGTTTATGTTTAAACACGTACAAATGTGAATTAATGCCTATCAAGACATGTGAAATGTCATCTGTATGTGGTATTCCAATTAAGAATCAAGTTACATATTTGGGTGTAAATATTAAAATAGATGAATCTGTAAGATGTTCTTTGAATTTTGAGCCAGTCATTGAAAGGCCAGGCAAAGAATGTAATATATGGTTACAGAGAGAGCTATCATTAAGAGGGAGACGTCTTCTCTCAAAAGCTGAAGGCATTTCAAGACTAACTTATGTCTCTCTTTCCTTCCCTGTTGAGAATTCAACTGCAAAAAATATTGATAACCTTTTGTTTGAATAACAAGACAGATTTTGTAAAAAGAACTTTTATTATGAATACTACTGATTGTGGAGGATTAAACATTTTGGATTTTACAACATTAAACAATACATTTAAGAGTAATTATATAAGACAGTTGGTGAAAAACACCGCTTCCTTATGGAATTTCATCCCTAATTATATTTTTTTCTATAATAGGTGGCCTGAAATTTGTTCTACAATGCAATTATGATATTCTTAAAATACCCGTAAAATTATCAAACTTTCATAAGCAATCTCTGTTGGCTTGGTCTCTCCTACATAAATACAACTTCTCTCCTCGTAAATAATTAATATGGAACAACAGGAATATCGTTTATAAAAATCACTCATTATTCTTTGGAAACTGGTTTAACAATGGTATTAGGTTGGTGGGTGAACTGCTTAACTCAAAAGGTCACTTGCTGAATTACTCTGAATTTTTATCAAAATTTAAAATCCCAGTAGCTCCAAAGGAGTATGCAGTTGTTTTTGATGCCATTCCTTCCGCTGCTCTGATGCTGATAAGAGACTCAAAATTAAGTGTTTTTGTTGTTCCCTCTATAGAGCTGGATGGATCTGTAATCAGTAAACTGTGTTTCAAATTATCGTAAAAGTAGAAATAGATGTGTTAGAGCTTCATTCCAAAGACATATAGTATCAATACCTTATGTAAAATATTTCTAGGAAAAATTTGTGGAGAACATTCCTTGGAAAAGAGTTTGGACTTTACCTCTCAAATACCTGTTAACTAATAAAGTGAGAGAAATCACGTTTAAACTAACTCATAGATTCTACCCTGCTAAGTTATATCTTAAAAGGCTTAACAATGATGTTGATATTGGTTGCTCGTTTTGTGTTACTATGCCTGAAACTGCTCTGCATCTGTTTTGGTATTGTACACAAACTAAAAAGTTTTGGTCTGACGTCCTTTATTTTATTCAAATACACATTATTGCTGATCTTTCCTTTACCTTTGCCTCTCTGAGCATCACATATTGCGGCGGATGTGTTCAATTTAAAGTCAGGTGAAAGCCTGGTGCGTCTCACACAGACGCTAAGGGTGCGTCGTGCGTCAGTATCAGACGCCAAACATTTCCCATGACGCCAGCATCCTTCTTCTCGTAACTGGCTACATCTTGGACCCTGGCTGGTCTACATGGGACTCGGAGGAGGTCTGGCACCTAGACGTGCAGTACGCAGGCCCGCCGGGGTGTGTGGAGATTCCCTGATGCCCACCACCCCGCCCCCAGCTATGGGGCAAATAGTGCCACCTAGTGGATACCTCGGGTCTGTGGGGGTAAACCCCTACACAACACCAACGTCTACACTGCTGTGGTTTTTTGTTTTTCTTGCCCTTTTGTGAGTGTTTAAGTGGGAGAGTACTGCTGCCGCCGTGTGTGGCTGCTGCTTCTCCCTCTCGTAGCCCCCCTTCCCCTCCACCCCTGTATGTCTGTTGTGTTTATCTGTTGTCTTCTTTCACCCCGTTTATTGTAAAGCCACTCTGAGTGTTAGAGAAGCGCTATAGAAGTTTAACTTAGTGGTATTATTATTAAAATATAAAGTTTCTTATAGTCCTAATATGGCACCCATTTATTTGGAGAAGAATGAGATGTGAATTTAGATAAGATTTGTAAACCTTTAGATATTTCTTCATGAATAGGTTTATTTAGATACTCTCAATAGAATGCTATTTTCCCTCCACTTTTCTACTTTTACATTTATTCAAAGGGTGTTTTTGTGTTTCATCAGGAAACAGTGGTTGAAGTTTTTAGTGAGTTGAGGTTGTGTCATCTGGTGGATCATCTCTTAACTGTTCAGGGACAGAGAGGGTTTTTGTACAGGTCTACCAATGGTTTGTGTTACTGTGTGTCTCTGGCACAATAATACACAGCTGAGTCTTCAGGCTGCATATTCTGTCCTTTTAGAGTCACTGTCTTACTGGAAGCTTCTAAAGAGATACTGAACTTGTTTTTTAGTGACTCTTTGTAGTATGTGCTGCTAGTATCTTTCATTCCAATCCACTCCAGTCCTTTTCCTGCAGGCTGTCTGATCCAGCCTGTCCAGTAACCAAGCGAATAAGAGACCTGACAGGTGATGGTCAGTGGTTGTCCCTGCTGGACAGTCAGAGACGCTGGTTGATTCAACTGCTGACTGTTCACACCTGTAGAAGAGAGAGAAAAAAGTTGAAAACTCAACTTTGTGCCTCAGTGCAGAAAGGATAAACAGAAGAAGCTTTGTGGTCCTGAATGTTTCTCCCTCAAAGAGACTCACAGGATCCAGCTGCCAGCAGCAGCAGCAGCAGAGCTACAGACAACATGATTTGTGTTGAAGTTGAACTGCTGGGAGCTGCTCTTCTTCTGGTCCAACTAAGAGCCTGGTATGAACTTCTTATAGCGGACTAACAAGGAAGTATACTTTGCATAGAATAGGACACCTACATACTAAAGTGTTCCAGGAATAGTCACTAGTCTTATGTAAATATGAATAGAGCTTGATTGCTGGTTTTCTAATAATCTTCCCTGAACACACACAGCAAAACCTTACATTTCTTTCTCAAGATAGATTTGAATAACAACTTGGTGACCTGACACAGATACAGAAGTGGACATGTTCTTTGTGCCAGTCTTAGATTTCAGTGAAAGACTGGATTGCTGGATCATTTTAATTCCAGCTTGAGAAAGTGAATGTGAAGGATTACTTTGTATGTGGAGTACATTTGGGCTGTTTTGATGTGTCCGTCTTGCACAATAAAACACCTGCTTCACTCAAATAACTGACAGGTGGATGTCCTGAGCAGCAAAGCAGAGGAACTACAAGGTGTTTTGTACTGTATATACCAACTAGTAAAATGCTCCACACAAATACATAACTCATGTGTACTTAGTATTGTTACATAAATGATAAGATCAGGTTTTGCTGATCAACGAGACTGTTTTTCTAGTGTACTTCTCTTCTCCAGCAAATAGTCATATTCACCCAAATTACTGTTGACAGCAGGTGTTTCCTTCACAGTAAATACTATGTGTTAAGTCCCCTTTGCTAACATTACTGACTGACATCTTACTTCCTCAAAAAGTTGTCTTAGTGTCATGTGGGACATATTCCTCCCCACTACTGTCTGAGTGTACAGCAACAAAAAGACACAACACCCCATGCTATTTACAGTAACTTGAGACATTACCCATCTTTAATGCTCAGTATCATGTTTCTGCTTTGGCTGCTTCTGTCCACTGCTTGTATGTATTCTAAGAGGGGTTTATGCTCCATGTTTGGTGGATATAATGCTTCCACTATTGTAGACAGTAAACGGATATATAGAGAGATCCTTTCTTTGTAAAAACCCAAAACAAAACAAAACATATTTTCATTGGTATCCAGTAAATATGCCTAACAGACATACTAACATATCTGATGCATTAATATCTCAGTTGGGTATTTATCTTGACAGATATAAAGTTTAAAAACTGGCCGTAATTTTGACCGCCCATGGTGGTTTTAGGTAGGAGTGAAATCCCGGTCGTTCTAGTGTTAAACAGGTAAAGTCAAACACTACAGGCAAGTATCCATGAGAAAGGTCCACCAATCAGCAAACACAATCCTGAACCATCAAACCCAAATACATTGACAATAAACCAACACATCGTGCAAAACATTAGTAGCCATTGGTCTCTCCTTTATCATGACAGTTACTTAACTGAACACACAAACGCATTAGAAGTTAATCACACACATAAACATAGTAGTATGTGTCTCCTACTGAGCTAAACGCCACCAAAATTCAGGTGATGCATGCTGCACCTCCGCTGGCCACATGCCGCCCCACGCCGGCCACTGAGAAAACGGAGCCCAGCCAGCTGCACAGCAGGATGCCAACCAGCAATCTAACAATCAAAATAATGCCTCCAAAACACTCAACATTCTGTTAATACAACTTAAACTACAGCTACAGAGACCAGAGACCTTTCATGTGTGGCCGCAGTCCTCCATCTACAGGACTTATTGTGTAATAGCACCTAAACTAGACTCAATGTGCAGGCCTGATCAGTGAATAGTGAAAATGAACCTGGTAAGTAATTAAACATAAATTAAGAAAGGAAAGTAAAAAATGAAATAGAAGGGGGTCTGTTTTTAAACCCAATATTTTCCAGTCCTCAACATTAACACAACTCTTCATCATCTCTTTATCTCTTGATAATCAGACCTTTGTACTTCTTCTTGAACTGTGTTATGTTTGTACTTTGTTTGAGTTTCATGGTGACACTGTTCCACAGTTTTACCCCACAGATTGAAATCCCCATGCTCTTCAAAGTTGTACGAACACGTCATTTCTTGAAGATTAATTTCCCTCCCAAATTATATTCTGGAGGGTGTGCTCCAGGCACGGCGTTATGGGTGGGCCTGACGGTCCTAGGCCCGCCCACTTTTCACCAGGCCCACCCTACAATTTTCCTACCCAAAAAAATATATTATATATATTATTTTTTACGAATTTTCATTTAGTCATAAATGATTCGAAATCAGCCAATAATCGCATGTTTTGAGCTAAAAATAGTTTTTATAGATGTAACCCGCACTTTGCGTTCGGCCGTCGTCTCCCTACACGCCCCTGGGACTCTGCGTTGTGTTTGTTGTAGTATGATGTTTGCGTGGAAAAGGAAGGAGGCGGAGGCTTGGGATCGTGGCTGAGACCTGGACACTTTACTGGCACTCGCTTACACTTCACCTCTCATCAATCAGCTGGCCGCTGGCCTCCTCATACTCACAGCTTCCGGCAGAAGAAACAAAAAAACATTTCTCTTTCTCAATAAAATTAAAATAAAAAGGGCAAATGTGCAAATAAACACATCTCATATCAAAATGCTACCTTACGGCAAAACCAAAGCAAATGTCATCCATTATAAATTAAATAAGGCACTTATTACCCATAAAATGAAACAAAAAAACCATGGATACTCTGCTCAAATAATACTGCATCCTGCGTTATATGCCATGCTAATGCTCAACAGGCTAGCCAACACTTTTTGTCACATTTCTCTTGCCAAATACAATGTTCGACATCAAACTTTAACTAGGTTATAAGCCAACTTGTCTATTAACACCACAGAATAAACAGTTAGACAATATGTGCGATATAAATCAATATCTTTATGATAATGCAGACCGCCAGCAACACTGCTCACCTTCCGGCAGAAGAAACAAAAAACATGTGATCAACGTAGCCTTTTGCCCGGGACAAGAACTAGGGGTACGGTGTTGCAAAAGGGACAAACATCGCCATTTGCGGCATTCCCAGGGGAACATACAGCGTAACAGTGCCACCTTGTGGCGGATTTACATTACTACCTTACATCTACCCCTTCTTTAATCGATGGCGTCCCAGCCATCAGACCAAACAAAACAAAACAAATAAAACTTATGAGCAGAAACATTAAAACAGATCACACTGAAAGTGACGTATTAATACCATGAGTTGCATATGAAATGTAGATGTGTAAATGCAATCAAAGTAAATAAACCATTAATAAAACTTGTTTGTTTGTTTGTTTGTTTTTTCCGTGGATTATACGTGCCCTGCTACTCTCTCTGCTATGGCCCTCTGCCACAATGTCCAGCCCCTCTCTATCTTCTGCTGTTCCTCTTTTGATCTCACCACCTGTGACTCGTAAGACAGTTTCTTTGGGGGACGTCGAGTTCTCTGTGGGTTCCTCCTCAGGCTGGGGCCATCAAGTGCGTTGGTGTCACTGACATTTATGTCCTCTTTCCTCCCTTGACTCACTTTTTCGGCTTCCTCCCCCTTTACCTCCATGCCATCCACCTCCCAGTCCCCCATGTCAGACTCAACTCCTGCACTTGTTGCTGCACCAGCCCGCTCCACCGGAAGAAACATACACTGTGTAAGAAGGTTGCGGTGAACCACTCTCTCTTTTTCACCATCCTCTGTTCGGACCACATACACAGGTATACTGGGTTGTTTCTTCACCACAATGTATGGGCGTGACTCCCATCTGTTTCCCAGTTTCTGCCGTCCCTCCACATGACATATTTTGACCAAGACTCTGTCCCCTGGGCTGAAACCTTGACTCTTTGCCTTTTGATCATAGTACCTTTTCTGTTGCTCTTTTGCATGTCGTTAGGCCTGGTTAGCCTGAGTATAAGCTTCCGACAGACAGTCATGCAGGGTCTGGACATATTCACTATACTCACATGGCTCTTTGGTGGTAGAAAGCCCAAAAATCAGGTCGACTGGGAGTCGTGGATGTCTACCAAACATTAGGTAATACGGTGTGTACCCAGTAGAGTCATGTTTGGTGCAGTTATACGCATGTGTCATTGCATCCACATACTCATGCCAGTGGGGTTTCAGGTGAGGCTCTAGTGTCCCCAGCATGTCCATGAGAGTCCGGTTGAACCTTTCGGTGGTGCCGTTACCCTGGGGGTGATAGGGGGTTGTGTGTGTCTTAGTGACACCAGTACACTTACACAGCTCTTTCACCACAGCACTTTCAAAATTACACCCCTGGTCTGCATGTAGTTTTGCTGGGAATCCAAACCGACAGAAAAAGTTCTTCCACAGTACCTTCGCCACTGTACAGGCTTTTTGGTCTTTAGTGGGATAGGCCTGGGCGTACCGGGAGAAGTGGTCAGTAACAATAAGCACATTTTCTATGCCTCCCTTTGATTTCTCCAGAGTCAGAGAGTCTACACACACAAGTTCCATAGGAGCGCTGCTGTGAATACTGACCAGGGGAGCCCTGAGGCCTGCAGTTGGAGTCTTTCTGAGGCAGCACCTTTCACACTGCTCACACCAAGCCTTGATTTCCTGGAACATCTTAGGCCAGTAAAATCTCTCCCTTATCATCTGCAGCGTTCTCTCAAACCCTAAATGCCCTGAGTCATCATGAAGTGCAGTCTTGATGGATGTGTGAAATCTCTCTGGTAGTACCAGCTGCTCTACTACTCCCCTTTGACAGTCTTGGACCTGACGATACATTATTCCATCCCTTACTAATAACCTCCGCCACTCTTTTAAGAGAAGGCAAACCTGCCTGCCACCACCAATCCTCTCGCTGCGGCTCGGTTTTTGGTTCACACTTTTAAAGTGCAAAACGGGACCGATTACAGCATCCTCTTTTTGCCCTGCACGAATCTCCTGTTTTGTCAATGCAGGTAGAGAGTCCATCCCCACATCTTGATAGGATCCACCGAGCGTGTGTGACAGAGGTTCTTGATGCTCAGGTCTCTCTGAAGTGGAGCTTTCCAGTTGTTGGGGAGATTGTTCCTCTACACACCTTTGTACTTTGGCTGATACAAGCGGAGGGCAGGTTTGCAGGACTTGGGTGACCTCCTGGTTAGACAGCCGGGAGAGGGCATCCGCGTTCGCATTATTCTGTCCCCTTCGATACTGCACATCAAAATCAAATGCTGACAGCCAAGACACCCACCGCTGACCTGTAGTATCCAATTTTGCAGAGGACATGACATACTTGAGGGGGTTATTGTCTGTCTGGACTGAGAACTTGCGCCCATATAGATGGTCATAGAACTTGTCGGTCACTGCCCATTTCAGAGCGAGGAACTCTAGTTTGTGTGCAGGATACCTCGTCTCTGCTGGGCTCAAGCCTCTGCTGCCATAAGCTATGACTCTCTCGACTCCGTCCTGAACTTGGGCTAATACAGCACCAAGCCCCTCCCCCGAGGCGTCAGTCTGGAGCAGAAAGGGTAGGCTGTAGTCTGGATAGCCTAACACTGGAGCAGTTGTCAATCTTTCTCTCAGTGACTGAAAAGCCTCCTCACACTCATCAGTCCAGACAAAGGGCGGGTCAGGCACTAACCTCTTCTTCCCCCCTCTCCGTTTCTTTCTAGGGTCACCAGTGGTAAGGCGGTACAGGGGCGCGGCTAAGGTGGAGTAACTGCACACAAACCGCCTGTAATATCCGGTGAATCCCAGGAACTGAAGCTCCTCTTTACGATTCGTGGGCCTCGCCCAGTCCTTGACTCTGCCGATCTTCTCTGGGTCTGTCCTGATGCCCTCCGCAGACACCAGGTGACCCAAGTAGTGCACCTCCTTTCTCACAAGCTGACATTTGGAAGGCTTCAACTTCAAGCCATGCTCCTTCAGTCGATCGAACACCAGCTGCAGCCTCTCCAGATGCTCATCAAAGGTTTTAGAAAATATGATCAGATCATCAAGGTAGATCAGGAGATGGGTGAAGTTCAGATCGCCAAAGCAGCAGGTCATGAGTCTCTGGAAGGTGGACGGAGCGTTTTGAAGGCCGAAAGGCATTTTGTTGGCTTCAAACAGCCCCATGGGAGTACTGAATGCTGTTTTGTGTTTGTCCTGCTCCGCCACCTCTACCTGCCAGTATCCAGATGTGAGATCAAGTGTTGAGAAATACTTTGCTTGACCCAGAGCCTCCAGGGCCTCCTCTATTCTGGGCAGTGGAAATGCATCTCTTGTGCTGCAGGCGTTAAGCCTTCGGTAGAATCGATGCATAATCTTAGTGATCCGTCTTTCTTGGTAACAATCACTACTGGCGAAGCATATGGACTCTTACTAGGCCTGATAACCCCTGCTGTTTCCATTTCTGTCAGCAACTTCCTCACATCCTGCCACTGTGAAGGGGGAATCTTGCGGTACGGGAGTCGAAAGGGCTTTGAGTCGACCAGGGGGATTTCGTGCTGCACTGTTTTTGTGTGGCCGTAGTCCATTGAGTGCTGTGAGAACACCCCCATATTCCTCTCCACAAGCTCTTTTAGGAGGGCGCGCTGGTGCTCATTCTCCACTGCTGCTTCACTTATGTCCACCCCACCACTGCTCACAACTTGGTTCAGACACAGGTATGTCTCTTTGTTCTCCTCATTTTGATGACAACCCTGTTCCGTGGCTGAAAAATCCACAACACTGTCCACCAGGAAGGCGCTGGCCAGCTGTGTGTGTGGTTTGATTGTGACAGTTTGTTGGGACAGGTTCATCACTCTGACAGGAGCACAGCCTTTCTTCACATCTGCAAGAACTTTGGTGACCATAAGGTCCTGGGGAAGCCGAATGGAGGCGTGGCCTTCAATTAGCGCTGTGTATGTCTTTCTTTGTGGGCCAGCTTTGTTTTGCACATTAAGTCCATCTCTTTCCCTCCCGGGATGCGTATTTTACGGCCAGTGTACACAGCAGGGCCCACCATGTCGTCTGCTCCTGTATATTCAGTGTCGCCAGTTTCCAGTAAAGCTGTGTACCACTCTGGATGACTTTCCTTCACCCGCTGAAGATTGCTCCCCATAGGTTGCTTGGAGGTGCCTCCTGGCGGCACGGACGACATTCGTTCCCACAAGCAGTGGGACGGAGGAGCGATACTCGGAGTCAGGGACAACAAAAGCCGGCACACTCGGGAACTCTTTCCCCAGCACTATCAACTTAATGCGCAGGACACCAGAGTAAGGCACATCCTGACCTGCTGCACCTGCTATGGGTATTTTAGAGGGCCGTAGTTTCTGTCCATGGAGGTCAGGGTGGTTGCACCAGTATCCGTGAGTAATACTGGTTACCTGAGAGCCGGAATCGATAAGAGCCCTGCACTTTAATCCATTGACTTCCACCTCACCCTCATTCCTGGGACCCACAATAGGAATGTCCTTTACTCCATCATCAGTGTCGCTCACCTGCAGTGGGGGGTCTTGCTGCTTGCCCATGGTTGCCCCAGTTACCACAGGCTCTAGGCATTTAAATGCTGTGTTGAGTGGGGTGTGGTGCTCTCCGCGGAGGTTGCAGGCTGGGGTCGGTGAGTCCAGGGCGGACTGGGATCTGGGAGCACCGCTCGACATACTCGGGCTATATGCCCTTGCTTCCCACACTGGTAGCAACCAACACTGGAGCCCTGAGTAACTGTTCTGGGAGATGGTTGGGGCCTTAGTGGGGGTGCAGGGGCTGGTGCAGGGGTAGGTGCAGCAATTCTCAACTCAAGGTGAGCCAACTTGGTCATCTGTTCTTCTTGGCTAAGAGCTAATTTCTTGACCATATCTTTAAGCTCTGTCCACTCTGAAGTGTGTTTTGACCTCTCTGACCTCATATTGGTATCACATTCTGATGTGACCTGCACCTGGAAAGCGCTCACCAGGGTGAGCGCTTTCCTTGTCTTGTGTTGTGACTGGAACTTCTGAGTCTCATTTGCAAGGTTTCTAAGCTCTGCTTGCAGCTCCCGGAAACTCAAAAGCCTGGGCTTCATTGGTGCGATCCTTGCATACACCATCTCATCCATAAGCCCTCTTAGAAACTGTCGAGTGAGTTTACTATCACGATCAGGAAATTGCCTGCCCCCTCTCTGACTTTCCTCTACCGCTCTCAGTGTTGCCTCCAGAGCAATAGCATAAGAGCAGGCAGACTCTCCGGACCTCTGGCCGCGCTCATAGAAGTCGGCTAGTGGATCAAGTGAGCCTTGTGTGTCGCTGTATTCAGCCCTGAGCTCCTCATACGCCTTCTCTGGAGTCTGGTCGTGGGGGGGTAGGTTCAGGACTAGCTTCCTGGCCTCACCGCTCAGGTGTCGCACAACAGTCGAAAAGCGGAGGTGTGTGGGGAGCTCGATTGCCTCCAGAAGGTACTGCATATCATGAACCCAGTCTTCTACAAGTATTTTGCTGTCTGGATTGCCAGTGAAGATTTGGAAATTTTTTACCTGATGAGTTTGCATGAACCCACCATATGCAGCTGGTGGAAGGGTTGTGTTGGCTGCGGCTCTGACGGCAGCATTCATTGGGGGCTCATACGGACGTGGGTGCATGTGCAGGGTGGTGGATGGGTGTGGTGGAGGGTGTTGTGGGAGTGTGTTGTGGTACATGACAGCTCGAGGGTCTGAGGCAGGGGCTGTGTGGTTAGGGGCTACATGTTGCACTGCTAGTGGGGTGGTCACCTCTTGGGGGTAGAGGGCAGCAGGCTGTGACATATGCACCTGGGGGATTGATCCATGCTGCAAACTTTGAAGGGTCTGGCCAGTAGAAGAGGGGTAGCTCATAATGTTCATCATTGGTGGCATTTGAAAGCTTGGCATGAGGGCCTGGGGCACAGGGGGATTATATGCAGGACCAGTGTAGACCTGGGGTTTAGGCTCGGCAGCAGGGCTTTGGTAAGGAGGGGTGTCTGGGTGAGTCATGGTAGGCCGCTGTACAGTTTGCATTTCCGTGGAGGTGGGGCACGAGAGGCTGTGAATGGGCAAAGGGTGTGTGTGCTGGTTCACACTGGCTTGGGCCAGGGGATTAGGTTCCACTAATATCTGTACAGCTGGAAGGGATGCACTGGGCAGGCTGTAGTCTGGCCTGCTGTTCCGATGGATTGGTTTGGCCGCTGGGCTGCTGTCAAAACATAGTGAGGGTGCTTGCATTGGAGCTCTAGAGGCTGGCAAGGTGGGTGCATGAGCTGGAGTGGAGTAGTGAATAGGGTAAGGTGACAGTATTGGGGGTGGTGGAGTGAGTGGTGCACTTAGTCCTGGGTATGGGGGCTGCTGACTGCTGTGGTGGTCTTGAGGGAGGATCAGCTGTTGGGTGGTGGTGGGGCTAGTGAAGTAGTTGTTAAGCTTTGGCCTCACTGATTGCTGTTGATTTGCAGCACTGGTGGTTGTTACGCCCTTGCTTGAAAGGTGGGGTTGTGTCTGGGCTGGAGTGTCACAGTTGTGGCTGGCTGTGGGCATCGGGGGCAGTTGGGAACCCGGTGTGGCAGCAGAGGCACCTTCTTGCTTTGACTGATAATCTGCATAGTCACTGAACATTTTGATATATTTTTTTCTAACTCACTATGACTGGTGTAACTGTTGGTGTCAAAACAGATGACTATTAATGATTCACTGTGTTCACAGAATAAGTTTAGCTGTGTATGCAAAATCTCCCCTTTTTTCCAGTAAATATATCAAAAAACAATAATCACTATCAACTCAAAACTCACATTAAACTTGAGTCAAAATCAGATGGTCAATACACAACCCTTAACCAAAACCAAAAAATTATGAATGATATATATCAGCATAATGTTAAACACAGTGTTCCTATAGCAGGATCTCACATAGCACACTTTTACACAACTCAAATAACAGTTAAGTTTATCGAAATATCATAAAAAGTCCTCAAATGGATATAGCAAGCTTTCAACAGTCTTTAAAGGATATTTGAAGAGGTGAGTATCTTGCCAATGCTGCAGCGCCGATGACAGTAGTTCAGTCCACCACACTGTCCAGTCACTGAAGGTCACGCAGTTCAATGCAGCAGCAAAGGCGAGGATGCGAGTCTCTGTATCTCCTTGGATCTCGAAGCACCACGATCCGGGTCACGGCACCATGATGTAACCCGCACTTTGCGTTCGGCCGTCGTCTCCCTACACGCCCTGGGACTCTGCATTGTGTTTGTTGTAGTATGATGTTTGCGTGGAAAAGGAAGGAGGCGGAGGCTTGGGATCGTGGCTGAGACCTGGACACTTTATTGGCACTCGCTTACACCTCACCTCTCATCAATCAGCTGGCCGCTGGCCTCCTCATACTCACAGCTTCCGGCAGAAGAAACAAAAAAACATTTCTTTTTTTTCTCAATAAAATTAAAATAAAAAGGGCAAATGTGCAAATAAACACATCTCATATCAAAATGCTACCTTACGGCAAAACCAAAGCAAATGTCATCCATTATAAATTAAATAAGGCACTTATTACCCATAAAATTAAACAAAAAAACCATGGATACTCTGCTCAAATAATACTGCATCCTGCGTTATATGCCATGCTAATGCTCAACAGGCTAGCCAACACTTTTTGTCACATTTCTCTTGCCAAATACAATGTTCGACATCAAACTTTAACTAGGTTATAAGCCAACTTGTCTATTAACACCACAGAATAAACAGTTAGACAATATGTGCGATATAAATCAATATCTTTATGATAATGCAGACCGCCAGTAACACTGCTCACCTTCCGGCAGAAGAAACAAAAAAACATGTGATCAACGTAGCCTTTTGCCCGGGACAAGAACTAGGGGTACGGTGTTGCAAAAGGGACAAACATCGCCATTTGCGGCATTCCCAGGGGAACATACAGTGCCACCCTGTGGCGGATTTCCATTACTACCTTACATGTATATTGGGAACTTATTCTCTGTAGAATCTTTATTATGCATGTAGTTCTAGCACACGGCATACCATGGTGAAACTACAGTTGTGATCAGAGGTGTTTATTACCTTAAGACTACATTTGTATATACACAATGACACGTTTCATTTTTAGATTCTTAATTTCGATTTTTTATTTTTTTACTGTTTTCTGTTGAATGTCTGAATAATTTGATCTCTGCAGTAAAATGCTTTGTGCCATATACACTACCGTTCAAAAGTTTGGGATCACCCAAACAATTTTGTGTTTTCCATGAAAAGTCACACTTATTCACCACCATATGTTGTGAAATGAATAGAAAATAGAGTCAAGACATTGACAAGGTTAGAAATAATGATTTGTATTTGAAATAAGATTTTTTTTACATCAAACTTTGCTTTCGTCAAAGAATCCTCCATTTGCAGCAATTACAGCATTGCAGACCTTTGGCATTCTAGCTGTTAATTTGTTGAGGTAATCTGGAGAAATTGCACCCCACGCTTCCAGAAGCAGCTCCCACAAGTTGGATTGGTTGGATGGGCACTTCTTGCGTACCATACGGTCAAGCTGCTCCCACAACAGCTCAATGGGGTTCAGATCTGGTGACTGCGCTGGCCACTCCATTACCGATAGAATACCAGCTGCCTGCTTCTGCTTCCAGAAGCAGCTCCCACAAGTTGGATTGGTTGGATGGGCACTTCTTTGAGCAGATTGAGTTTCTGGAGCATCACATTTGTGGGGTCAATTAAACGCTCAAAATGGCCAGAAAAAGAGAACTTTCATCTGAAACTCGACAGTCTATTCTTGTTCTTAGAAATGAAGGCTATTCCATGCGAGAAATTGCTAAGAAATTGAAGATTTCCTACACCGGTGTGTACTACTCCCTTCAGAGGACAGCACAAACAGGCTCTAACAGGTACTATTTAATGAAGATGCCAGTTGGGGACCTGTGAGGCGTCTGTTTCTCAAACTAGAGACTCTAATGTACTTATCTTCTTGCTCAGTTGTGCAACGCGGCCTCCCACTTCTTTTTCTACTCTGGTTAGAGCCTGTTTGTGCTGTCCTCTGAAGGGAGTAGTACACACCGGTGTAGGAAATCTTCAATTTCTTAGCAATTTCTCGCATGGAATAGCTTCATTTCTAAGAACAAGAATAGACTGTCGAGTTTCAGATGAAAGTTCTCTTTTTCTGGCCATTTTGAGCGTTTAATTGACCCCACAAATGTGATGCTCCAGAAACTCAATCTGCTCAAAGAAGTGCCCATCCAACCAATCCAACTTGTGGGAGCTGCTTCTGGAAGCGTGGGGTGCAATTTCTCCAGATTACCTCAACAAATTAACAGCTAGAATGCCAAAGGTCTGCAATGCTGTAATTGCTGCAAATGGAGGATTCTTTGACGAAAGCAAAGTTTGATGTAAAAAAAATCTTATTTCAAATACAAATCATTATTTCTAACCTTGTCAATGTCTTGACTCTATTTTCTATTCATTTCACAACATATGGTGGTGAATAAGTGTGACTTTTCATGGAAAACACAAAATTGTTTGGGTGATCCCAAACTTTTGAACGGTAGTGTAGCTTTTCTAGTGTTGCTTTCGAAGCATGTGAAATAAATGATTTAAAAAGACTCTGGAGTCAGTGACTTGAAGAAAGTTGTGTTGATATAAGACTAAGAATCACTGAAGACTTGGCCTACCATTCACACGCTGACGACATGTCCTCCGGTTGGACGTTGAGACTGTTTTCACGATGACGCTAATTAACTTCCGTAGCAGGTCATCGTCACTTCCGTTTGCGCCGTAGACGACTCGTGGATGTAGAGACGACTTCTGGAAATGCAGGAATGCTCGAGCTGAATTTCCAAAGGTAACTTTAAGACTAGCTAATCATAGTCAGGCCCGTAGCCAGAAACATATTTTGGGGGGGGGGGGGGGGGCAACACTGCCGAAAACTACCGGTAAATAAAATTCCCACACTGTATACTATAGCCTAATACCCAACCGTACGGTAAATGTCAACGTATTAATGGCCCGTAGATAATCATCAATGCATTAATAAATAAAAGTGGGTCTTACCTTATAAAAGCAGGTCCAATCGTCTTTTTTGTCTGCAAAAGATGTCCAGTACCTCTTCCGGCATCACCACAATGTCTCTGTGCTCCGAGAGCAATGTCAGTCCATTAAGCCGTCTTTCCGTCATTGTACTGCGCATTTTGTCCTTGATCCTCCCCAGACGGGAAAAACTTCTCTCGACATGGGAACTGGTGACAGGAAGCGTGGTCAAAACGCGGAGAAGCTTGAAGATGCTTGGAAACAACTCACTGTTACAGGCATTTAATGCCTCAATGGCATTTTGTGGAACATAAGTTGCATCTTTCCATTTATCCCGCCAGGTGTCAATTTATGACTTTACAACTTCCAGATGCGGTGACACTTCATCAGGATACAGGTTGGAGAGCGCTTGAGCTGAGCTGTCGTTCGGCATGCTGACCTTAGACGGCAGTAAGGAGCAGAGGTTGGAGATCACATTTCTGTGTTTGCTGAAGCGTTCCTTCATCTGTGATGAATAAAAGTCAAGCATGACTATGAAAAGCTTTTGCCGGTAGTGATTTTCACAGGCCTTCAATGGATCCTCATTGCAGTCCATGCCTCTTCGTGGTCGAGATTCAACCCCATACTTGGCTGCTTGGGAAGAGGTCTTTTGGAAAATCTGCCTGAACTCCATCTCGGAGTTAGCCCTCATCTCATCTACCTGCTTAATAACAGCATCAGCAGCTGAAACGCAACTCACCAAGTCACAATTTTCCTTCTGAAGGAAGGTGGACAGGTGGTAGGTTTTTGCAAGCATCTTCTCACTCACATTCATGGACAGCATGGATTCTGCATTGTCAATTGAATTAAAGAGCTGAGTGGCTTTGACAGATGTGTCCCCTGTGAAGGTTTCACTGATTTTCTGCAGGCTGGATCGCACAGGGTCTAAAAGCTCGTTGAATGTAAATATTGCGTCGTGGCGTTCGACCCATCTCGTTTCACACAACTTCGTCAGTCGCGTTTTCTTGCAGTCGGGTAAAAGACGCTCCGTCTCGTGTCGCAGACTGCATGCAGACCGCAAAGCCCAATCATGGAAAAAAGTGCAGATTTCCGAGACAATTCCAAAGCAATTTCGCACCATTTGTACAGTGCAGCACTTGTTTAGGACCAAATTCAAACTGTGGCTGGCACAGTGCACATAAACTGCTTGCTTGTGCTTCTCTTTGATTTTAGCTTGGGCACCATTTAAACGGCCACTCATGGCAGATGCGCCGTCGTATCCCTGGCCACGTAAAAACTGTAAATCAACGCCTGCATTTGTCAACTGACTTTCGATTGAATTGGCGATTGCCTCCCCGGTTGACTTCTCGATATCAACAAAGGACAAAAACTCCTCTCTGATGCTATATTGGCTGTCATGCTGGTTCACGTATCTGACACAGACAGAAAGCTGCTCCCGCCCTGAAACATCTTTCATTTCATCTGCCAACACAGCCAAACACTGCGCGGAGTTTACTTTCTGCACCAGTTTGTTTGTTATCACATCTCCAATTATGCTGATTATTTCATTTTGTACATCAGGACTGCAGTAGCTAGCGTTTGCTGCACATTTACTCAAGTGTTGTAACAGTACTGTGTCGCCAGATGTCGCCCTAAACCTGAGTAAAGCCCTGAAATTTCCGTCATTGTGAGTTGGCTCATTCAATGTCACTGGTCCTGAATCAACATCACCTCTCAGGGCGAGTTCTTGGCGACCGCAAAAAATCAACGTTGCAATGATGCTTTTGAGTTTTTCTCTGTTTTCTTGGACTCGCTTTTTTCTCTCAGAATCTAGCCTCAGTGAAATTGCATCCATTTTATTGTTGAGAACCATTTGGAAATTGTCCGCTTTCAAACATGCATCCTTGTGATATGCCTTTTGTGCGTGGTCTTTGAACGACTCTAAAGCATGTTTCCAGTCTGAGAAGTGGACATTAATTAGCTTGCCAGCTTTTCTGTGCCCTCCCTTGCCCACATGCTCGACTGCAAACGCAACACAGTGCTTACAGAAACAACCGCCGGACCTTGTTGAGTATACTAGCTAGCCAGCTAAACTGGTCAATCCCATGACGTTGGAAACGTAGTTTACCTCCTAGTTTTGTAGGGAATGTTTGTCCGCTATTGGCCGTCCAGTCCAGTGAGTATATTTCTCTTCTCTGTTCGTCTGATATTTCCCCACCAATATAATCCACAAAGTCGTGTGAAAACGTTTCCGAGGTAGAGGACGGCGGGCGGGTCTGCTAACTCTGGCTCCGTCTCCGAGGAGGAGGGCCGTGGGTCTGCTAACACGGGGTCCTCCCTATAGCCCCCGGGTCCTATAGTCCCCGGGGACTATAGGGAGGATCCCGCTAACACTTGCTCCGGGAAATCGGTAACCTTAGTGACCAGATCACCTGTAATGTTCTTGTTTTTCGTTTTTGAGTCGGGACACGTTGAAACAAAAAAATCACTGATTTTACGAATATTAACTTTACTGCTCTTGCCTGATTTACAGGCAGCTTTCGGCAGCTCCATTGCTTTTGAAAAGCAAATGTAACGGGGGCAGTCCTATGCTGTTCTATGCTGGTCAGCCTGCTGCATGCCCGTCACTCTCATCAGTAGCTCTGCGTTGTGTTCTAGTTGTGTGGGGCCCCAGGTGTTGTGGGGGGCCCTCAGTCTCTCATCATCATCATCATGATCAAGGAAGGAGCGGGGACACACAGGACTCTATTTGGCCCACCTTGCCATTTATTTTGGATTCAAACCCTTCGACAACCGTCCAGTCCTCCAGCGGGAGCGGTGTTTCTTACGGACGTGGGGGTCGAAGTTCAACCACTGCCCGGACTTCACTCGTGTG
This sequence comes from Lampris incognitus, assembly GCF_029633865.1. Lineage (NCBI taxonomy): Eukaryota > Metazoa > Chordata > Actinopteri > Lampriformes > Lampridae > Lampris > Lampris incognitus. Next base: position 62,317,805 of record NC_079215.1, read on the forward strand.
CATTAGAAGGAGAAACCGTCCACGGGACTCCGATGTAAGAAAGGATAAACAAGTATTTTATCCCACAGCTTGCAGTATCTTCTTACAGGGATACTCAAGGTTACGTTCTCCTCAACCAGCAAAACTGTCCCACGGTAAGAAACACGTGTGGCTCGGCTCGATTGCTGCTTGAGACTCCTCCCACAAAACAAAAATGGCCTCTCCCGCGTTCCCTCTTCCGTGTACCCACAAGACCTCTCTCTTAAAGCGACAGTACACGTATATGACGGTCGTTGGAAAACATACATAAAAGTAAATAATGACATAAAATAAAATGTAGTAAACACAAATAACAGCACACAGACAGGATTTGGTGATATTTCATACTCAAACAAAATAAAATAAAAACATTAATTTTAACCTGGTTACATTCACCCCTCCTGAAATTCACCAACATCCTGACAGCAGGATAAAAAGAGAATGAGGAAAGGAAAAGCCCATCACTGACTACTGGCACAAGTGAAAAGAAGGACCTAGTCCTCCAGTCAACTTAGGAGCTACCTCGGTTACGAGGTTCAGAAAATAATGAGGTTGATCAAGTCTCAGTATTCCCCTAGATCAATGTGACGCCTGATACGCCACACCATGCACTTGGCCCAAAACAACCCTGTCTGATAGACACCTAATAACTCACATTAAACTAGTTTGAATGACTCCAACCTCCATCAAAGTTCAAACCCTCACACTCCGTAGAAATGGCATCTGAGCCATAGATTCTATTAACCTGTTCACTGACCTCACCACCCTCCCTGTGCGTGTCCTAACCCGACCATCGCTCTCTACTTGTGTGCGTGAGACAGTGCGAGCTGCAACATCTGTATCGAGTGAGTGTGGTGCTTCTGTGTGCGAATCAGTGTGAGATATAACACCAACATCGAGTGAGTGTGATGCCTCTATGTGTGGTGCATGTGTGTTGTGTGGTGCGTGTGTGTTGGGTGGCGTCTGAGCAGTGGCCCCCACAGGACTGACTACCAGACTAGACGGAATGAACTCTTCCGCTTCTGCCCACTCAGATCTAGGTGAGTCTCCGAGTGATGAGACTGCTAGCCCCACTGCATCCCCTGAGACCGTCAGGCCATCTGCACTGTCCTCCTCATTGGACCCTGCGCAGTCAAGCAACTGACTGGTTGTACTGGACTCCTCACCCTGATCTAACTCAGGAAGGGGCAAGAAGTTGACCTCCAACAAACGGTTCCTGTGCACCACCCTGGTGTGCCCCTCTGCATCCTGAATCTTGTAGACGTGGATATTGGGGTTGACACCGACAACCGTGTACACTCCGTTCTCCCATTTGTCAGCCAACTTTCTCTTCCCTCGCTCACTCTGGTTCGCAACCAAAACACGATCCCCGACAGACAGGACAGTGCCCTTGGCATGTCTGTTGTACTGTCGCGCCTGATGCTGCTGCTCAGCCGTGGAGTGCTTCTGAGCGATCTCCATTGCACTCCTTAGACAGGAAAGCAGAGACTGAGCATAAGAGTCATAATCAACAACGTGAGGGTCATGCAAAACCTGCCTGAACATAACATCCACCGGCAGTCTTGGGACACGCCCATACATCAGGAAGAAAGGCGCGTAATCCGTGGTCTCGTGAACAGTGGCATTGTACGCGAGCGTGAGAGAATGGATCTGCTGAGGCCACTGTTGCTTCTGCTGAAGCGGAAGGGAACGGAGCATATTCCCCATCGTGCGATTAAACCGCTCTGTCCCGCCATTACCCATAGGATGGTAGGCCGTCGTGTGGGACTTCGCTACACCCTCCAACCTGAGAAGCTCTGCAATCAGGTTACTCTCAAAGTTTGTGCCCTGGTCAGAATGTATTCTCTCCGGAAACCCGTAAACACAGAATACATGATCCCAGAGTTTCTTGGCGACCTGCTTCGCTGTCTGATTGGCGCAGGGGAACGCGTGAGCAAGCTTAGTGAAGTGGTCAGTAACCACTAGGACATCGACCGACCGCTGCTTACTGTCCTCAGCGGACCAGAAATCCATACACACAAGCTGCATCGGTGCGGAGGTTTTAATGCTCTCCAGGGGCGCGCAAGCAGCTGGCTCTGGGGTCTTCCCAAACACACATCTCCGACAGCATCTGACATATGCTCTGATATCCCTCTCCATGTCAGGCCAATAAAAACGCTGCCTTGCAAGAGAGAGAGTACGGTCCTGGCCCTGATGACCAGCGTGATCGTGGATGCCAGACAGTGCCTTGTCTTTCAGACTCAGAGGTAAAACATACTGAGACCTCCTCTGCTTGGACACTGGGTCCTTTGTCACCCTGTACAAGACACCATCATTGACTTCCAACTTCTCCCACTGTTTCAGCAGCCTGAGGACCTTCTGGTCAGCACCATGCCTCTCACGTCTTGATGGCCGCTTCCGAACAGCGACAAAGGGCAACACCTTGGAGATGCAGGGGTCCTGCTCCTGACTCAACCTGAGCTCCTCGGTGGATAACATTGGCAGTGTATCCTGACCACCCGACAGATGCTGAACGTGCTGGACCAAACTGAGTGCTGTGAATACTGATGCATCAGGCCAGTCACATTTGGCTTGACAAAAAGCCCTGACCTCAGCTGCATCACAAGCAAACCCAGATCGCGCACTACTCACTGTTTGGGACTGGCAACTGAGTCTGAAAACATCCTGCACAGAGTCCCCCTCAACCCCGTCGGCTTCCTGAACAAGGGCCGGGTAGGGCTCCCTAAGTAGCCTCTGACTGACGGGCTTGGAAAAAGGGTCGCGACTCAAGGCATCCGCCACCACGTTTTTCTTCCCTGGCAGGTGTTTGAGATCGAAAGTGTAAGACGCCAACTTAGACACCCAGCGGATCTCACACGCGTCAAGCTTCGGCTTCGTTAGGAGATAAGTCAGCGGATTATTATCTGTCCAAACGGTGAAAGCTTTGACCCTTCAGCCAGTGGCTGAACTTTTCACAAACACTCCACTTCAGCGCCATGAACTCCAGTCTATGAGCTGGATACTTACGCTGTGAGGCACTGAGGGACTTGCTTGCAAAACCAACAGGTCTGGCCTTGGACTCTCCTCGGGGCACTTGAGACAGCACCGCGCCGAGTCCGTCCAAAGACGCATCGACCGACAAAATGAAAGGCACCTCAAAGTCTGGATGGGCAAGCACCACACACTCCAGTAACATCGTCTTCAACAGATCAAATGCTTCCCCACATTCCACCGTCCAGTCTGCGGAGGTAAGCTTACGGAAGCTGCCATGGGGCTTCTTATCCTTAGCTGACCTCCCCCTCCTCTTTTGTCCAGCTGTAAGGGCGAACAGGGGCTTAGCCACGGAGGAGCAGTTCGGGAGGAAATGCTGGTAGTAAAATACCATACCAAGGAAAGATTTGATCCTACGAACAGAAGGCGTGCACCCATCACCTTCCATGAGATCCTGCACTGTCATGTTGGAGATGACCTCTACTTTGGAGGGATCGACAGACACACCTCCGCCATCAACCACGTGGCCCAAAAACCGCACCCGCTTCTGCAGCAGATGACACTTCTTCGGAGCCAGTTTCAAGTTGTTCTCCCTCAACCTCTGAAACACAGTGCGGAGCCTCGACAGAGCCTCAACCTCTGACGGTGCGAAGACAAGAAGATCATCAAGATAGCACAAAAGCTTCGTGAAGTTCAGATCCCCAAAGATCCCAATCATCATTCTCATGAAGGCTGCAGGGCTATTACAAAGGCCCTGTGGCATGCGATTGTATTCATGCAACCCAAGGGGAGTCGTGAAAGCAGTGTACTTCTTGTCATCTTCATGCATTGGGATGTTGAAGAAGCCAGAGGTGAGGTCCATCGTACTAAAGAGGCAGTTACCACCCATCGCGGCAAGACAGTCCGACTGGTGTGGCAAGGGATGAGCGTCTTTCAAGGTCCGAGCATTCAGCCATCTGAAGTCAGTGCAGATCCGAAGCCCGCCATCCTTCTTCCATACCATAACCAGCGGTGAAGCGTATGCGCTCGAGGACTTCCGGATAATCCCTTTCTCCTCCATATCAGTGAGAACTTGTCTCAACTTCTGATAGTGGGCTGGGGGAACCCTCCTGTAGGGCAAGCGAAAGGGGCGCTCATCCACCAGATGGATGCGATGTGTGTATCCTGTGACCTCGCCACAGTCCAGAGAGTCCCTGGAGAAGATGTCATGGTACTCGGTGAGCAGCTGAGTGAGCTGGGACTTGCATGCCTCACTAACCTGACAGGAGCTGAGGTCAATGTCACTGAGTCCGAGCTCTGACAAACTCCTAGCCGGCTGGACAGGGGGACAGGCACTATCTGTGGCGTTGGACTCATGCCTCCCTGCAACTGATTGCAGTCCCTGGAAAACATTAAAGTCCTCAATCGCCAAGCATGGAAACACATCAGCCAACTTGCAGTTCCTTTTCAGTGTGATGGCTTTGTCAGATGGATTGACAACAGTCATGGGTACCCACCTATCACCCCAGAGCGGTGTGACAAGTCGACCTACGAGGACACTGCGTGGCATGGCCTTGGAGTCTGTCGGCTCCACAACAACAGTGCTTCCAGCTGACATAGGCACCTTAGCAGGTAGTCTGCCCCAGACTAAGTGCTCGTGCCTCGGTAAGAGTGTCACGGCCTGGGTGAGCTTAACAGTACCTATCTTCTCAGGAACTGCACCACCCCTCCAGTGCTCTACATTCGTGAACATGGACAAGAACTGTTCAACGTCAGGACTAGACGGATGTTCCTGTCCGGACGCGATGTCCCAGTACTCAGTACCACTCTTGAGTACATGGGCCACATGTTTAATGACGTTTGTGCCGACTATCAGATCATCATGCTGACCGGGCACGACCAGAGTGGGTATGACAAAGGAAACACCATAAAGCTGCATGTTGAGGTCATAAAAACCATCAGGCCTAGTCTCCAGACCACCGCAGCCAATCAAGACAATGTTCTCTTCAGGCTGCTGCTTCTCAGGTAAAACACCCCCAGAGCGGAGCTTCTCTACTGCATTTTCACTGATACTGCATGACATAGAGCCAGTATCCAACATGCCGTTAAGCTGCACACTCTGGTTGATAAGAACAGGAGCATAGAACAAGTCACTGAAAGCCTGAATCCTCTGTGTCGCCTGAATGACCATACGCGAACCCTGAGGTGCTTTGGCACACTTGTCTTCATACAAGTGAGCCAGGTCGGAGACATCAGTGAGGGATACATCTACTTTACCCACACCATCCCTCTCTAGGTGTGGGTTTAGTAGTTTAACGGACGAGACTGACGACCAGCTCTTCCACCAGGCTGAGAACGGAGCTGGTTGGGCGGCTGAGGGTGAGGACAGTCCCTCTTCCAATGACCAGGAGACAAACAGTTTATACATCGGTTCTCCCGGCTGCAGTGGGAAAATGTGGAGTGATCCGGAGACTTACAAATCCTGCACAACCTCTGTGGTGCGTCTGGCACCCGCCCTACGGCGTTAGCTGGCGGTTGAGTCAGCGTCGGTGTCCGGACTGCAGCGCTAACTGGAACCTGAGTCTGCATTGTGACCAAACGGTCTAGCAAGCTCACCAAACTCCTCATATAGTCATCACCGCCAGAGACAGGTGCGGGAGACGGTGCGGGAGACGGTGTAGGAGACCTTGCAAAAAATGGTATAGGAGATGACGCATGAGCCGGGACGGGAGATGGCACCACCGGCACGGTCGTGTTCAAGTCGGAAGCCATGTCGACTACAGGGACATGAACCTGTGAATGGAACCTACGCTCTACCGCGCCTGCTTCACGTTGTCCACCTGCAGCAACACGGGACTTCCTCTCCAGCATGTGCTCATCAAGCCTCTCCTGGATCTCGCTAGCAGACCATTTCCCTGCGGACTTGAACTTAAAAACATTGGCAAGAGACTGATCTGGACAGTGTTTGATAAACATCATGCTTACCTCGTGGCTTGGCTCTTCAATACTACGGCCCTGCCACTTCAAGCATTCGTCAGCCACCTCCACTGTCTTATTAAGCCTAATCCAATACTCCATAGCGTCCTCACCTGGCTTGGGCAGCGTACTGTAAAAGTCCGCCAGGGGCATGCTCGAGTATGTGAAGTCACTAAAGTGTTGCTTCAGTACATCAAAAATAATGTGGGGGTTCGCTATGTGGTCGACAGATGTGTTGCGCAGCTTTATCCTCACCACGTCCCTTGCTTTCCCCATAAGCTTAGCTAGAATCTCATGTGACTGCTCACTAACTGGAATGGCTCGCTTCCTCAAATACAAAGTCATAAGGCTCTCCCACTCATGAACTGTAAACATATCAGAGCTATCGCCCCTGAAAATAGGAGGCTCCCTAGCGTCTGTCTGCATTACTACTCTAACACTAGGCACTGTCTCCGAACACTGTTCAGCAGACCTAGCACTGTCTGTGTGTGTGTTTCTAAGCACTTGTGTTTCCTGCAGCTTAGCAGTGATTGACTCTCCTATCTTCTCTGCTAACTGAGTAATGAGCATGGCTAACTCACCCACTGGCTGCTCGCTGTTACCTAGCACAGCCCCTTCGCTGATACCTGGCCTGGCCCGTTCTACGTAGCGTGTGGAGGTGAACTGAGGAGTGCCAAATGTGGTCGGGTCTCTAGGTCCTGGTGCTCTGGTGTCTGGTTCCCTGCCCTCTAAGAGCTGCCCGAAACTCCTACCTACACCTAGCCGTAAACCCCCACCCACATCTAACTGGTACCCCCTCTCCATAGCACACTGGCGATCCAAAAGATCCTGATCAGCAATGTTACCCCCACCTACGTACGAACCACCCTCTGCCATGTTCCTACCTCTAACACTCAGATAAAATAAAAAATAAAATAAAAAAGTGAAAAGCATTTAAATAATTGAATCTAGAAATCACTAAGAGATTGAAACAATCACACACAATCAACAAATTCACCAATAGATTATTCACATATGCACATATCCAGTAGTTTAGATCAATAGAGTCCTTCAATCACATCAACATTAACCTTTTTTTCCTTTTTTTTCGTGTGTTTTTCTTCCTTCAGTATATACAAATGTCCTGTTCACAAGCCCAGTCCATGGTAACCACAGCTATGACTGTCCAGTGTCCACACAGCTCAACTCCAGTCCACTGTAACATGAGTGTACAGTCTGTAGAAATACCTGAGGACGTCTGGGGCTTGATGACGACAGCAGCCTCCCGCGGCGAGCAACTGATGTCACTCTCAGGATCCATCCGGGTCACGGCACCAATGTAACGGGGGCAGTCCTATGCTGTTCTATGCTGGTCAGCCTGCTGCATGCCCGTCACTCTCATCAGTAGCTCTGCGTTGTGTTCTAGTTGTGTGGGGCCCCGGGTGTTGTGGGGGGCCCTCAGTCTCTCATCATCATCATCATGATCAAGGAAGGAGCGGGGACACACAGGACTCTATTTGGCCCACCTTGCCATTTATTTTGGATTCAAACCCTTCGACAACCGTCCAGTCCTCCAGCGGGAGCGGTGTTTCTTACGGACGTGGGGGTCGAAGTTCAACCACTGCCCGGACTCCACTCATGTGCGTTAGAAGGAGAAACCGTCCACGGGACTCCGATGTAAGAAAGGATAAACAAGTATTTTATCCCACAGCTTGCAGTATCTTCTTACAGGGATACTCAAGGTTACGTTCTCCTCAACCAGCAAAACTGTCCCACGGTAAGAAACACGTGTGGCTCGGCTCGATTGCTGCTTGAGACTCCTCCCACAAAACAAAAATGGCCTCTCCCGCGTTCCCTCTTCCGTGTACCCACAAGACCTCTCTCTTAAAGCGACAGTACACGTATATGACGGTCGTTGGAAAACATACATAAAAGTAAATAATGACATAAAATAAAATGTAGTAAACACAAATAACAGCACACAGACAGGATTTGGTGAGATTTCATACTCAAACAAAATAAAATAAAAACATTAATTTTAACCTGGTTACACAAACTATAGATCCACCATTTAGCTAGCATAACCAGGGGCAGGTTGCTTAGCTGACTCGTCAGACCCCTGAGCCAATCAAAAGCGTGTGATTTTATTTGTTTTACGAAACAGACCAATAAGATACATCATGTTTGGAAACAAATTAACTGACAGGTTTAATGCCTGTCAGTCACGATAGATGCAGTGTATGAGTAGGCTAGAGGGGCGGTGACAAATAATCAAAACGATAACTAAATAATTATTGGTGCCATTTCAGACGGGCCGTGGGGTTCGGGGGGGGGGTGTTCAGACACGAAAACCACCTACCTGGCTACGTGCCTGATCATAGTCATATGATTATGGCTATGATTCTGTCTGTCTTGTCTATCTATCTATCTATCTATCTATCTATCTATCTATCTATCTATCTATCTATCTATCTATCTATCTATCGATCTATCGATCTATCTATCTATCTGTCTAAATCAAATCAAATCAAATCAATTTTATTTGTATAGCCCAATATCACAAATTACAAATTAGCCTCAGTGGGCTGAACAGCAACACAACATCCTGTCCTTAGACCCTCTCACCGGATAAGGAACAACTCCCTAAAAAAACCTTTAACAGGGAGAAAAAATGGTAAGAACCCTCGGGGGGAGCAACAGAGGAGGGGTCTCTCTCCCAAGACGCACAACGTGCAATGGATGTTGTGTTTACGCAATTTACACAATACAACACTGAAAGAGGATAACACAATTATAATGGACTTATAAAATGTATTGTGGCGAATACCGAGCTAGATTGTCGGGACAGGGGCTGTTGTCAGGGTTACTAGAGAGGGACGCTGCCATTGGGTGGGGGGCACGCGCTGTCGCGGGGATAGCCAGCTTGATCCGGAAGCGTAGGCAGTTATCTGGAATCCTACAAGTATAGACGTGAGTCGAGCTGCTCCTCCCGTCTGTGCCGGGACCCGCCAGGTTACAGCCCCAAGCAAGCCCCTGTACCAGCAAAGAGCCAGGGAGACAGAGAGTGATCAGCTAGACCCCCTTTCGTCGCTGAACACCAAAAGGGTGAGTCTACAACATAAAGTTAACGTTACGCTACCGAGCGTCAGGACAGCAGGTTAGCATAGCGCGGTCGCTAGCCGCTATTGCTAGCTAACAGTAGCTAACGGCCACCCGGTCTGTCGCGGCATCGTGTATTCGCCCACGCCGCTCGTCATCACTGAGGTGCAAATATCAGCCCGCGACAAATGGTGTCAGGAAACGGGATTGTGTCTGTCAGAAGAAGTCTCGGAACAGTCCAGTAGCCTAGCCGTTTGTGCTAACAGCTAGTTAGCTAGCTAGCTTCGGAACGCTAACACTGCGTGTCGGCGCCTTTTATCGCGCGCGCGGGCGCCGGTTCAAACCTGGATACGCGGAGGAAGAAAAGGAGGGAAGGCAAAGAGAAGATGGGGGAGAACGGAGAGAATGACCAGGGAGAGCTAGCTGAAGGGGAAGGGAGGCCCCAGCAGCAGGCACCGGTATGGCTACAGCCAATGATGTTGCAAATGCAACAGTTCATGCAACGCATGCAAACGCAACAGCAACAGTTTATGCAAACGCAGTTTATGCTGCAAATGCAGCAAGTGCAACAAATGCATGAGCAGCTAAGGATGGAGCAGGTGGGGATAATGAAGAAGGAGGGGGCTGGAACCGCAACACAGCAACCTGTTGGCGCAGACAATGGTGGTGGAGATGTGAGTGTACACCTGGGAGCGGCGTCTGCGTCCGTCCTGGGCCCTCCTGACCTCTCTCCAAACAGCACCCCACACCAAGGGGACACTGCAGCTGGAGGGCTGTCGACCCCAGCTTCCCAACAAGACCCTGAGTTCGCTCCTGTCCTCGACGTGATCCAGCGACACTCCCAGAGCACATCATTGGTTAGTTGGGACAGAGAAGAATACACAGACGTGGAATCAGCTGGCTGCCGACGGCACAGAAAACACAGAAGAGGTGATTATCCGACATCTAATAGGTTCATCACCACCCCTGTCAACGTGAACTTCCCTGCCAGCACAGCCAATAGGCGGGCCGACAATGGTCTGGGAAACCACAGCTCTGCGCCAAGCAGTAACAGCCATTTCCAAAGTCACCCCCAACCTGGTCAACCCCATCCGTCTGCATGTTGCCCCAGTACGAAGCTTCTGGCCCCTTTCGACGGAAGTGAGGACTGGAATGCGTTCCATTGCAGACTGGTTGGACAGGCTTCACGAGCGGCTGAGAGGCCCTGCAGTACGGTTTATCAGTTCTCTGCCAGAACATACCAGAGAAGACTCACAGAGCAGTTGAGAGCGCTATGGGAAGCACATTCCACCTTCCACCACGCGGCGTAACCCGAACGAGGTCCGTCAGCAGAAGGAGGCCTCCTCGGCTGAGTTCGCAGAAGAGGTCCACCAGCTCATCACGCTAGCCTACCCCGGGGTCGACCTAGAGCTCCAGGAACAGCTGGAAGCGGATGCGTTCCTCAAGGGGCTCCTAAATCAGCAGGTTGCCTATGAAGTCGTGAACGCTGATCCAAAAACACTGGCAGAAGCCCAGAAGCTTGCGGAGGCCCATGAGTATAACTTCAAAGCAACCCTGGGTCGAGATACGGAGGGGAAAGGGAAAGTCAAGCGCATTTCCTTGGCTGATGAGAATCCTGGAAGAGAGATAGGCTCGGCCACGCCATCAACACAAGCTCCTCAGCTACAGCAGGAAGTGCAGGCCCTGGTAGCAGACGTGATTGAAGAAATGAAACGACAGCTGCAGCTAGCCCTTCCAGGCTCCACACCAAGGTCGATCAGGAGCGCGGGAGGTCCCCCACACGATCGCCGGGCTCCACGAACACAACAACCTGACTCAGATCGCCAAGCCCATCTACCACTCAAAAGGGCGCATACTACCACTGTGGGGAGGTTGGTCACATCAAGAGGGACTGTTCGAGGTCACCCAGCCCCAGGAGGATTTGGAAACTAGAACTGGCCAGGTCCAATGGCCCGGACCTGGCCAGCTCCACAAGCGGCCAAACGGAGTCCCCCAAGAATGAAAAAGCTGAGCATCGATAAGTCATCAATATAGCCTGAGCCAAGGGCGAAGGCCCCAGCCTAATGGTCCCGATCACAGTTAATCACATCCCCGTCCAGTGCGTCATCGACACCAGTGCGGAAGCCATTGTAATGTCACAAGAAGTGTTCCAGCAGCTCCAGTTAGCGGACCACTCGAATGGTAAACCAGCTTGCCTCTTGAACGCCGAGACTGGAAAGGCGATGGGGACTGCACAAGGATACAGTGTGACAAATAAGATGGGCAGCAAAAGCCGGGACTGGGATGTGTACGTAGCACCTATCCGCGACTCCCTCCTCATGGGACTACACTTCATGCTGGCGGCAGATGTGACAGTACTCAGCGGAGGCAAGGTGTTCATCGAGGGCGAGCCAGTGCCAAGCTTCATCGCTGGGAGGTCAGTGGAGAACTATGCCGTCTCCAGAGTGCTTCTCTTGAACCCATCAACCCTTCCTCCGGAAAGTGAATGTGACGTATGGGGTGTGGTGGAGGATCCCAAACCTGGAGTGACAGCAGTCCTGGAGCCAGCTGGACTAGCGGACGGCGTGTCCCCAGGCAGCGTCATCGTAGACATGGATGAAAGGGTGCCTGTAAGAATCTGCAACCTGTCTCCTTCCACCACGAACCTTCCGGGAGGCACCTGCCTTGGAATCCTCATCGAAGCCATGGAGGAACCCCCTGATCTCTACTCCAAAACCCCACCACCGCCTCCTGAGCTCTCGCAGCCGATACGACGTCTGAAGCCAGCAAGTGTGCTAGACCTGCCTCTCCATCTTTGAACTGTTCACTTCAGCAAGTGAGGGCCTGAGTGAAGAACAGCAAGAGGCATTTCTCCTTCTTCTCCTGAAGTACCAGTCCATCTTTGCGGCAACCGATGGAGACCTTGGCCGGTTCTATGTAGTCAAACACAGGATAGACACCGGTGATGGACAGCCTGCTAGACAACCTACACGTTGCACACCACTTGGGTTCCAAGATGAAGATAAGGACGCAGTGGGGGATGCACATACACCGCCTGTCTGCACCAGCTCTCCTGCAAGTACCCCCACTCATCCTGGGAATCCAGCCAAGGACGACACAGATGCCCCCGGCCTCTCCATGAAGCGACCGCCGGAGGTCGGAGCGTTCCCCGGGATATCTCCTCGACTGACGCAGAGCCGTGGACAGCCTGCTGCACGTCGTCGCCGACGAAGAGCAAAGACCCAACCGGCACCCCCGAGTGGCTCCAGCTCTGGGTCAGACGAAGAAGCTGCCAACCCAGCCCAACTTACTAGGAGGGGCAGGTCCATAACCAGGCCTGCCCGCTACCAAGACGACTCCTGACTGACGGAGACCGCGACTGACTGACATTAGTTAAGGGTTAGTCAGGTCAGTTGCAGAGATAGTTGGGGTTAGATAAGTTAAGTGTTTGTTTTTTTTTTATATTTGAGAGGCCCTGTTAGTTATGTTTGGGCAATTGAAGATAGCTGGCGGTTCAGGCCAGACTTTTTACTTTTACATTTACTGCAGTTACTAGGCAGCGTGTTCTGTTATTTTAATAAGTTAGTGATTTGGTGCTGAAGGGACTCAGCAGTCTGGGGGGGGTAGTGTGGCGAATACCGAGCTAGATTGTCAGGACAGGGGCTGTTGTCAGGGTTACTAGAGAGGGAAGCTGCCATTGAGTGGGGGGCACGCGCTTTCGCGGGGATAGCCAGCTTGACCCGGAAGCATGGGCAGTTGTTATCTGGAGTCCTACAAGTATAGACGTGAGTCGAGCTGCTCCTCTCGCCAGGTTACAGGCCCAAGCAAACCCCTGTACCAGCAAAGAGCCAGAGAGACAGAGAGGGATCAGCTAGACCCCCTTTCGTCGCTGAACACCAAAAGGGTGAGTCTACAACACAAAGTTAACGTTATGCTACCGAGCGTCAGGACAGCAGGTTAGCATAGCGCGGCCGCTATTGCTAGCTAACTGTAGCTAACGGCCACCTGGTCTGTCGCGGCATCGGGTATTCGCCCACGCCGCTCGTCATCACTGAGGTGTAAATATCAGCCCGCGACAGTATGAAGAATATGATGCGCAGGATGCCAAGCAGTTCCAGACGTCGCCGGAACAGTCCAAGACCAAGCCACGCGACCAGCATCATTATGTAAAAATAATAATTATAAAATTATATGGGTTAATACAAAGAAAAGGTGATGAGGGGAATGGCAGGCAGCGTCCAACTGTCGACCACCATCACTATCTATCTATGTATCTATCTTTCTATTTTTCATAATAGTGCAGGTCTTATGACACATAGCGTGGCTGAAATGTTTTAGTTGTCGTCTCTGAATGGTCGACAGAAGGATCATATTTGTTCCAAGTTGCTGTAGCACACTTTCATTTGTTCGTTTTTCTATCCAACCTATTCTCAGCGAACGGCGGCAAAACCACTTTTCGGCAGCATTGGTTTTCTTTTCATCTGTTTTAGGCAAAGTCCATCCTTCACTTCCATATAACATGACTGGCCATACGACTGTTTGTAGTTTTCAGATTGGTTGAGATGGCGCGATCTTTCCATAAGTTATTTAGTTGAATTCAAGATCTCTCTCTCTCTCTCTCTCTCTCTCTCTCTCTCTCTCTCTCTCTCTCTCTCTCTCTCTCTCTCTCTCTCTCTCAAGATCTCTCTCTTTCTGACTATGATTTAAAGTTATTGCCTTTAACAAAAGTTATTTAGCATAATCAAACAGGTACCGTTCGATGAAGAATTTGTAGCCTTTGTCGAGTTTGGACCGTTTGGTTAATGCAAACGTTTCGGCAAACCGTGGTACATCATCTAGTTACAGGTAGCTCGCCGACTCTCAAGACTAGAAGGGGTCTCGCAAAGGGGGTTTCCGTTTTCAGCGACGGCGCACTAGTGCCTTTATGCTTTATGGAATGTCACTTTACTGTATGACTTTGCAGTTGTCACTGCAAAACGCGGCAATACGAGTGGCCAGTGGGGGGGGGGGTATTTGCCTTTCTGAGACGTTTAAGAGGGTTTATAGCTGTCTTTGCAAAATGTGCCAATACTATATGTGTGGCCATCGGGGGCCCTTTTCCCCACATATATTTTGGGGGGCCCAAGCTATTGCCTGGTTTGCCTATCCTGGCGGGACTCCCACCTCTGGGCCAGGGTGTCTCCCCGTCTGCCGCCCAATGACGGCTGGGATAGGCTCCAGCATCCCCGCGACCCTGACAGCAGGATAAGCGGTTTGGATGATGGATGGATGGATATAAGTACCCATAACCTGCTCTTCACCCAACTGACCGAGACCTTGATAGAAATGGCACAGTCGCGATCATTGAGACTGCACCTCCTGGCTCCAAATTCATCCATACCACCAGATCTGATAAGAGATTCCTATAGCTTCAAGGAAATCCCCCACGGGGATCACGTCTTTTGGATACCTTGCTTTTACTATACATTGTAATGCAACGATTTTAATAATGTAGCCCTGGCTAAAATGCATTTAGACATTTGGTTAAAATTCATTTAGGATATAAATAGTTTTAAAAATTAAGTTCATAATGTTTAAATATGTTAAAGATATATGAGGAAGGATAAAATAGAGAAGTCATAATCTTTACAGTTAAAGGGTTAGAGTTTATGCAAATGAGCATAGTTTGCATAATATGTACAGGACCAAGCACGTGTAGTCAGTCTAACAGCCTAACTTAATTAGCCGCATTATGTCAATCTATGTTGTCCTTTGGTTTAATTGTCATGTTCTTAAATGACAGCCAATCCAGATTCTGTTCTCAGGTAGGGGGCGGGGCTTGGTTGTAAGCTGTTAGGTCTGGTATGTTGGAGAACGGGGGGAAAAAAGCGAATGGTCACCGTCAAGTGAACAGTGCAGATTGTTCGAGAGCAAAATGTTAGTGGTTGACGAACAGTTATCCAAAGGGTTTGGATTTTTGTGATCTGCAAGAGGTAAATATGAGATTGTGTATTGCTTTTCATACTGTGACTACATGTTATGGTGTAAAAACGCATCGTGTTGCTAAGCGTGAGTAGCTGTTAGCATTAGCATAATAACAATTAGCTCAGCTTTGAAGAATTGGTTAAGACAAGCTATCGCTAGCTCGCCACGAAATAGTGTATGGACTTGTTGCTTAGCTGATTTATTTGATTCAGGAGACTGATGATGTGTGGCTGTAAGAGAGGACAGCTCCATTGGACCCCTTTGGAGAACTGTTTCCTGTTGGAGCGCTAGTTGACTGTCGCTGCTGTTTCTTTCTCCGCCGCTGTTCTTCTGCGCCCTGCCGAGCGCCCATCACCCAGTTTCCCCTCGTCCTCCCCTTCTAAATGTCCCCTGGATCTGTGAGTACTGACCACCTGTTTTTTTATTTTGCTTGTGTGGCCAAGTGACGCGGCCACTACAGTTTCTAGGCCTCTACGCTCCCAAGCCACGACTCAGGCCTGCAACGGGGGTTTGGTTTACAAGTGGGTTGACCAGGAGCGTGCCTATGTTCCCACAGCCCTATGTTCCCACATTTCTAAGATTTTTTTTTTTCAAAATTAGGCCCTATGTTCCCACAGCCCTATGTTCCCACATTTCTAAGATTTTTTTTTTTAAAAATTAGGCCCAATGTTCCCACATTTCTACCCCTGGTAGTTGAGGGTTCGCCACTCAATCCCGCGGCTGGCGATTTGAAGGAGAGAGCTAGCTTCCAAACTCTCTCTCGAGCTCAACACCGCTACTCCACAACATGGGGTTGCTGTGGAGTGATGAACCCTCATACTGAAATTTAACTCACCTCCATGAAAAACAGCCATTTGAGCATACACTGTGGACCAGGGGGTCGGTCCTGTCCGCTATAGCTCTTCACCAAATATTTTGGAAAAAAATTACTCATTCATTTACTATAAAGTGCTTCCAAAAAATCTTGTGGGAGGATAGGGCTTACATTGAAGGGAAATGTAGGAACACAAGACCTAATTTTGAAAATGTCCTAGAAATGTGGGAACATAGGGTTTCATTTTGAGAAAAATCTTAGAAATAAGAAAAATCTTAGAAATGTGGGAACATAGGGCTGTGGGAACATAGGGCCTAATTTTTCAAGAGTTTCAGTGAAAAAAAAAATTCTTAGAATGTTCGAACATAGGGCTGTGGGACCATTGGGCTGTGGGAACATAGGGCTGACCCCGGTTGACCATAGGTTGCAGAGTGTGTGTGTGTGTGTGTGAGTGTGTGTGTGTGTGTGTGTGTGTGTGTGTGTGTGTGTGTGTGTGTGTGTGTGTGTGTGTGTGTGTGTGTGTGTGTGAGTGTGTGTGTGAGTGTGTATGTGTGCACCTATGCTTGATGTTATTTGATATCATTTGGTGTTTATTCATATTTGGGATTTAGTCCTACTTGTCTTTATTCATGAATGTGATTTTGAGAAGTTCTGTTTAATGTAAATAAATAGCCTACCATAATTTGGCATTACATCAAGAAACCTTGTTGTGTCACAGGTTATTCATATTTAATAACTGTTAAAAGGATAGATAGAATTAGGACAAGAGACAAAACCAAAATCCAAGTGATATGTCTTTATTATATATCATAAATTTATTTGGAGGCACCGCCAGTTATTTTAGTTTAAAAGAGAGAACCACTCAAATAATTTAAGAGCATACAGGTAATAGTGCCATTTATTTTAAAACGTACCCAGGCCCCGCCCACAGTACTACTACACATAGCAGATTTTTATATAGCTATATGGGACGGGTGTTACAAAAATTACTGTCTATCGGCCACCAAAATCTAAACATGGCTTTCTTGATGAATTTTTGGAGGTACTGTCTAGGGTTTCCACTGATTATGATTGGTTCATCATCTCAGGTGATGTTAATGTACCCCAGTGGTAAAGGAATATTAGTGTAGAATGTAAAGAAACTCATTTAAATCCTTATAAACTCGGAACTCGGAAACCATGATTTAAGTCCCTATTTCTGTAATATGAGACCCAGGAAAAATAATGTTGTTTAATTTCTTTCTCTTTTTTTGTTTACATAAATTAAATTTTGGGTGGTAAAAAAAACACATTGCAAAAAAAATTCAAGCTTGATTTGTTTCAAATGTTACAACATGTCCACTGTAGTGTACAGACCCCCCCCACACACACACACACGTGACGTCATTGTAAGGGCATAGTTGTCCTGTCCTCTTTAAGGGAAAACAGGACTGTATACAGTGGCATGTATAGTATGAGAGAGATGAGCAAAAACGCTATGTCCACTACAGAGCACAAAAATGGAGGGCACTGGTGCCTTCTCAAATAGCAAACCTAGAGCTCAGCCTAAATTCACAGACGATGGTAAGCCGATATGTTTAAAGTGCAAGACTGCGGGACGTATCACCAAGAATTGCAGACAGAAGCTATGCTCAGGGAAACGAGACCCCCCCCCCTCCCCGGGTTGTATAGAGTCGGACAGTTTGGGCTAGATAGACAACTCACAGACAGGACAACCAAACACGAAAGCAGGTGATAGAGCGTGCAATAGGAAAATGCCAAGTAAAAGAGCTTAATATCGGTTGTACTACAGCACATTGTTTAGTAGATACTGGTAGCAATGTAAGCACCATCACTGAAAAGTTCTTTCAGAAGGATGTGTATTCCATCTCTAGTTGGCTTTGAATAACTACTAACTACTGCAGATAGACTAGAGATATCTTATTTAGGTTACCTTGAATTGGAAGTTGAAGCAATGGGTATGAAAATCCCAGATTGTGGCTTTTTGGTTATGAAGGACTCTAAGAGCTCCCAGATGACAGAAGCCCGTATCATTGGTATGAATATCATTCGCAAGTGTTGGCAGTTAGTGCAATCTGAATTTGATACTACACTGGGTGGGAAATTAGATTCGGAATGGAGAAATGTGTTTCGACAAATGCAGAAATGCAATGTTGATAAGAGAGCCATTGCCAGAGTCACTGGTAAAGATAAGGTACACATACCTTCATCATCCTTAGCCACTGTCATGGTAAAAGGAACCATTAAGGGGGCTGAGAAAGATGCTCAACTGCTGGTAGAACCTGGAAACACAACGCTCCCTCAAGGTCTCGCAATCATTCCAACGTTGGTGAGTGGTCAGCGTCAAACTGTCCCAGTCAAAGTTGTGAATTTCTCACAAGAGGATGTTGGCTCTGCCCGAGAACCCGGCTGGGTTTTGTATCTAGAGTTGAGAGTGTTGACGGTGAACAGACCTGTGAAGTAAATTTCAACGCATCTCTGCTGATGTTGAGCTGGTCACAGTAGAGACAAATAATTCTGATGCTCAGAGTAGAGTGCAGTCAGTCATTGACAATCTTGGTATTGGTGGCACAGTTGAAGAGAGAAACAAACAATGTGAGTTACTAGCTAAGTACATAGGTGTTTTCACAGATGATGATAATGACCTTGGCTATACCGATCAGGTTAAGCATGAAATTAAGGTGGTTGACGAGGAACCAGTTGCACAACCGTACCATCACATTCCACCGAAACTGTACAGAGAGGTCCAAGAGCACATTTCAAAGCTATTGCGGAAAGGTGTCATTCAGGATAGTGACAGCTCTTATGCTTCTCCTGTGGTGATAGTACGAAAGGCTGATGGCACTATATGTCTGTGTGTAGACTACAGAAAGCGAAATCAGAAGACAAAGAAAGATGTGTTCCCACCCCGCATCGATGAGAGCTTTGATGCTTTACAAGGCGCAAAGTTTTTCTCAACCATTGATCTTGCCAATGGATACCACCAGGTGGCAATTGATGAACGTGACAGGCATAAGACAGCATTTGCAATGTCTTTTGGTCTCTTTGAGTGTCTTTGCACGCCCATGGGTGTTTGCAATGGACCTGCAACGTTCCAACGGTTAATGCAGGCAACCATGAGTGACCTGGTCTTCCAGATTATGGTAGTATATTTAGACGACATACTAGTGTATTCGTGGAGCTTCCAGAAACACTTAAGAGAGGCTAGAAACAGTGCTAAAACGCCTTAAAGAGACAGGACTGAAGGTGAAATTGGAGAAATGGCATCTCCTTCAAAAAGAAGTCAAGTTACTGGGGCGTCAAATCTCCACAGATGGTATAGCAACAGATCCTGGAAACGTAGCAGCTGTAAAACAATGGCCAGCCCCTGCTACATTGAAGGAACTTAGATCATTCCTTGGGTTTTGTAGCTATTATAGGAGATATGTTAAGGGCTTTTCAAAGATTTCCGGTCCACTTCATGATGTTGTAAATTTGTGTCTTAACACTGGCAGCCCAACTAAAGTCAACTAAATGCTTTGTGCATTATGGAACACAGAATGTCAAAATACTTTTGACACCTTGAAAGAAAAACGTACAGTGCACCCATACTTGATTATGCTAATTTTACCTGTCCATTCATAGTAGAGACCAATGCGTGTAGTCATGGCTTAGGAGCGGTCCTATATCAGCAACAGGATGACAGAAAAAGGGTAATTGCATTATGCCAGTTGGAGGCTGAGAAATGCAGAAAAGAATGACACGAACTAAAGTAGCATGATGCTCGAACTACTGGATATCTGCTTGATTCAAAATTCAAGGTAGTGACTGACAACAACCCCTTATGTCAGCGGTCGGGAACCTATGGCTCGCGAGCCATATATGGCTCTTCCGGTGACGGCATATGGCTCCCAGACAATTTTGAGTTGAAAATTTTTTTTTTTCAAAAAAATCAGTTTGGAACTGATTTTGAAATACTTGTGATATTTCTTAATAATACTGTGTCATTTTAAAGTAAACAGAAATTAGTTTTGAAGATAAATTTCACGGGTCACGGGTCACCCGTGGGTCGGGTCGGGAACCAATGGCTCGCGAGCATGTCCGGGTCATTGTAAAGGTGAAGAAATCGATTTTATCAGATAGCCAACTAGTTTATCCGCTTCAACCCTTGTAACGGAAAAGATGGCGAAAAGAAAAAAAGACGATGATTACCGTGCATTCCAGGCTGCGTGGACAGGAATTTGCATTTGTGGAGAGAGCAGGATCTGCGGTATGTCTAATATGCAATGATAAAATTGCATCGATGAAACGGTCAAATATAAAGCGGCACTTCGATACGCACCATGCTTCATTTGCATCGAAATCTCCAGCGGGGGACAGCAGGAAAAGGGCACGCGAGGAGCTACAGCGGAGAGTGCAGACGAGTCAGCAGCAACTACGTGTGTGGACCAAGCAAGGGGACGGGAATTCCGCTAGCTTTGCGGGTGCTTTGGCAATAGTAAGGAATGGAAAGCCATTCACAGATGGCGAGTATGCCAAAACATTCATGGTTGATGTGGCCAATGAACTGTTTGATGACTTCCCAAATAAAGACAAGATAATCAAACGAATAAAAGACATGCCCCTGTCAGCAAGAACTGTGCACGATCGTAGCATCATGATGGCAAATCAAGTCGAGGAAACACAAATTAAGGACATAAACGCCGGGACATACTTTTCTCTCGCGTTAGATGAGTCAACAGACGTTAGCCATCTATCTCAGTGCAGTATCATTGCCAGGTATGCTGCAGGTGACACACTGCGTGAGGAAAGCTTGGCTGTTTTGCCAATGAAAGGGACAACAAGAGGAGAGGATTTATTCATGTCTTTCATGGAGTTTGCTAAAGAAAAAAAACTACCGATGGATAAACTTATTTCTGTCTGTACTGATGGTGCACCCTGTATGTTGGGGAAGAACAAAGGATTTGTAGCGCTTCTCCGTGAACATGAAAAGAGAGCCATCCTAAGTTTTCATTGCATCCTGCACCAGGAGGCGCTTTGCGCTCAGACGTGTGGCCAGGAGCTTGGCGAGGTGATGTCTCTGGTCATTCGAGTGGTCAACTTTATTGTTGCCCGAGCTTTAAATGATCGCCAGTTTAAAGCTCTGTTAGAAGAAGTTGGGAATCATTATCCCGGTCTGCTTTTACACAGCAACGTGCGTTGGTTGTCAAGGGGGAAGGTGCTCAGCCGTTTTGCAGCTTGCCTGAGTGAAATCCGGACTTTTCTTGAAATGAAAGGCGTCAAGCATCCTGAGCTAGACAACACTGACTGGCTCCTGCAGTTTCACTATCTCGTGGACATAACTGGCCATCTGAACCAGCTCAATGTGAAAATGCAAGGTATTGGAAATACAATCTCATCCCTTCAACAAGCAGTGTTTGCATTTGAAAGCAAGCTGGAAGTCTTTCTCAGGGACATTGAAACAGGTCGTCTTCTGCACTTTGAAAGACTGCAACAATTTAGAGATGCATGCTTAGCAAGTGACTCCACTCAACATCTGGATCTCCAGCAGCTAGCTGGCTTTACGTTCAATCTCCTGCAGTCATTCAAAGCACGTTTTGGAGAATTTCGTGCGCGCACTGGTCTATTCAAGTTCATCACTCATCCACATGAGTGTGCAGTGGACAAAATCGACCTGACATGCATCCCCGGGGTCTCTATCGGAGACTTTGAGCTGGAAGTTGCTGACCTGAAGGCATCAGACATGTGGATGAGTAAGTTCAAGTCACTTAATGGAGAGTTGGAAAGTCTTGCGCGACAGCGAGCAGAGCTGGCGAGGGAACACAAGTGGACAGAAATTAAAAATCTTCAACCTGAAGACCAGCTGATTCTTAAAACTTGGAACGAGCTTCCTGTGACATACCACACAATGCAGCGTGTGAGTATTGCCGTATTGACCATGTTTGGCTCTACATATGCATGTGAACAGTCTTTCTCGCATATGAGGAACATTAAGACCAACCTACGCTCACGTTTAACTGATGGAAGCCTCAACGCCTGCATGAAGCTCAACCTCACCGCGTATGAACCAGACTACAAGGCCATCAGCAAAACCATGCAGCACCAGAAGTCGCATTAAAAGTAAGACATATTTAATTTATTATACGTTAAAAATACTATATGGCTCTCAATGAAATATATTTAGAAATATTTGGCTTTTATGGCTCTCCCAGTCAAAAAGGTTCCCGACCCCTGCCTTATGTGGTCTCAAAAGTGCAAAACTAGGGGCCAAAGAGCAAAGGTTGGTAGCACAGTTGGCCGCATTTCTTGGATCGGGATGCATGAGGATGTGGAGCTGTGGGTCAAAAAATGTCAGCGCTGTTGTTTCACTAAAATGCCGCATCCAAAAATTCACCCCCCTATGAGATCATTCCTTGCATCGAGACCTTTGGAGGTTGTAGCTGTAGATTTCACAGTGCTTGAGCCAGCTACAGATGGCAGAGGAAATGTTCTTGTGATTACAGACGTGTTTACAAAGTTCACACACGTTTTTTCACACGTGACCAAAAGGCAGACACCATAGCTAAGGTGCTGATAAGGGAATGGTTCATGAAGTATGGTGTGCCTGAACGGTTGCATTCGGATCAGGGCCGAAATTTTGAGAGCCAGGTAATAGGTGAACTTCTCAAGTTGTATGGGATAAAGAAAATGCGAACTACTCCCCATCATCCTACAGGAAATGCAGAATGTGAATGTTTTTTTTTTTAAGTTTTTATACAATGTGAGCGTTTTAATAGAAATGTACATGAGTTTTTGCGCACACTGCCCGCTGACAGAAAGAGGCATTGGCCTGAGCATTTACCAGAATTGGTGTATGCATACAATGTGACTCCACACTCAACGACAGGTTATTCTCATTACATACTGTATGGTGTGGATCCTCATCTCCTAATTGATGCCCTGTTTGGACAGGAGCATTCTGAGGATAAGAAACTTGACTGGTTGGCTGTTCATCATCAAAGGCTAAGAGATGCACATGCACGAGCAAAAGAATACTCAGAGTAGAAAGCTGCTGAACAGATTGCTGTTCACAATGACAAGTGTCCTGTCCCCCCGGTAGAGGAAGGTCAGCATGTGTACTTAAGACATAGACCTTTGGGGAGAAACAAAATACAGAATGCATGGGGTGCAACTGTGTATCAGATTTTGGCGATACAGGGAACTACGTACACAGTTCAACCTGTTGAGGGAGGGCCTGTTAAGAGAGTGAACAGTGTAGACATTAGGCCATGTGTAAATCCAACTCTCCCTAGCTCTATGCTTAGAAAGAAGATTACCAGACCAGTCCATGAGTTTATTCAGTCTGGAGGTTCATAATCATAGAGGTCAGATGGGAGAACATGATGATGGAATTGTGATTGAAGAGGTTTCTCTTAGGGTAAAGAATAATTCAGAAACCAATCCCCTACCTGTTGCTGACCCTCAGTCTATTGAGGCAGTAATGTCTGATGTAGAGCCCAGTGTTATGGAGACTGATACTTTGGACCCTGAACTGGGACAGTCAGTAACTGTTGATTCAGAGCCCGTACCTGACCCTGTAACTGTAGTACAGGTTCCCATCCCTGCTCCTCGCAGGAGTAAGACAATCGATGCTGCTGTGCATACAAACCCGCAGATTGAGCCAAAATCAGCTTTAGAGTCACTGTCCCTAAGTTCAGCAGTTGTATCTCAGATCCTAGCGAATTTAGGTTCAGTGTTCCTTAGAGAAGCTTTGAAAGAGGTGAAGACTACTGATCCAGTCACCGAGGACGTCGATAATTAAGCAGGAGCGAGTGGTGTAACCCGGTGGTAAAGAAGTGTTAGTGTAGAATGTAAAGAAACTCGGAAACCACGGTTTAAGTCCCTATTTCTGTTATATTGACATTTATGTTACTGCCGCTTTAAGTATGGAACGCGTATCGCTGATTGTGTCGCGCTGTCAGGACATGAACAATGGTTGTTGTGAACACGCTTTTTTTGGACCATGCAGAACAGAGCAGGCACAACGTGAGAGAAGGCAGACCAGATGGCGGCGAGGGTTTTGTGTCCGCCATAAGCTCTTTCAACCTTTGAGGTTTGTTAAAACCGTTTACAAATGTGAATCAAACGATAAGAGTTTGTTTTGTTTATTTGTATAACTTTGAGGTGCATATGTATGTTTGTGCATAAGAACAAGAGTTGGCGAATTGGTTTCGCTGTTGTAGACTTCAAGAGAATAGGCAAGGCTTAGCGTTTTCAGTTTTTTATTTTTCAAAGCCATCCAGCATGCCGAATTTCGCCACAAGAGGACACTGTTACATAACCTCACATGAACAGGAACAACTTTTGGATCCGTGGAAACATAAAATCTGGGTGAAAATCACTCTAAACCGATCTGGTCCTTTTAAAAAAATCTGGGTATTTTTTGGTGAAAATTGGTAAAAACGCTGAGCCTTGAGAATAGGCTAATGCTAATACAACAGTGTAATAGAGATTGTTTTATTTTTATATTTTTTCATTGTATTTTCATTTGTGAATACAAAGAGTGGTGTAGAATACTGTTTATTTTTATCCATAGAGGCTGCCACTGCCGTATTTATTCGTATTTGTATTTTTTTGAGCTGCATTGAATTGAAGCGGTTGTTCCCTCCAAAAAACAAAAAAACCCTCTCACTCCCACAGAGCTAAAGTGGGATGTTGTGATGTCGTGAACCCCTTACCTTTTATCTATCCATAGTTTTACTATTGGAATAAAGACCCTAAACTTATCTTTGAATGTCCTGTGTGTAATTCCCCCAGCTTCATTAATGCTCATGTTGACAATCAAACAGACCCTGATGCTAGAAACCTTAAAGGCTTATTGGAGGCATTTGCTCTCACTCACCATGTTTCTGGACCCACCCACAATAGGGGGCATACTATAGACTTAGTCATATCAAAAGAACTTAATATTACTGTACCCTGTATCATGGATGTTGCTATTTCAGGTCACTGTTGCATGTTTTTTGATGTCTGCTTTTCCTGTACAACAGAAGAGCACTTGATTTTTTTTCTTTTCTTTTAAGTTTTTATTGAGTTTCTTTAAGGAACATACATACAAATGATAAAGTACAAAAGACCAAAAAAGGAAAATAGAAAAAAAAAAGAGAAGAAACAAAACCAAACATAAACAAGAACTAAAACAGCAATGAATTAACAAAAGCACAGCGCAGCATTTGCGACATTAATGATTGTAAAGTCCGTCAGCACATCATCAGTCCTCGAAGGAGTCGGCAAGTGACCCATTCTACAGCTCAAACCTGGAAACCCAAGAGACGTCCTTGAATGTCCCGTGAATAATCTTGGTACAAACAGCTAAACATCCAGAATGACTTCCATATTTTGGTGTTTTGCTTTGGGGCAACAATGCATCCACACAGATTCCACGACACACCTTAACCAGGCTGGTCTGACAAATTAAATAGATGTGAATATTCTTTACCAGGTTCATTTAGGAAAGCATTTTTGGGAATGTCTATATGCTGGTACTTTTTTTTTTTAATATATATATTTATACATTTTTTTGTTATCCACTTATAGAAAAGGAAGAACAGAACACAGGCAAAAATGATGTACAGGTAGGGAGGGATTTTTTTCTTTACAACATAATCATTGATTTGTGAAAATAAAATCAGGCCCATGGGGTGCTACATAGTCAAACCATTTTTCCAGTATAAGGCTAATTGTTCCAATTTATGATCGACAGATGCTGTTATCCTCTCCGTTTTATAAATGTCCACTGTAATTTCCATCCATGTGTTTAAAGTTGGGTTCTCCTGCGATAACCATTTCCTGGTAAGAGTCTTTTTACTAGCCACCAGTAGTATATTCATTAAATATTTCTCTCCTTTCAACCATTCTTGGGGTATATACCCAAAATATATGGTCTTACTATCTAGAAGAATTTCACATTTAAAAATGTCTTGTAGGGCATTGTGTATCGCTCTGTCTGATCATTATGTGTCAGTGTGGGTAGGAACTCTTCTAATCATTTGGCCATGAAGGAGGTAAATAGTCTATAATTTACATTAAGAACAGACATTGACATAAAAGACCCCCATTCCATTTTATCCTTGCCTTCTTTTGGTATAGCTGAGATTATCGCCTCCTTCCAGCTAGGTGGCGTTTGCGCTTTTTTTTTAAAGCCCAGTTCAGGGTGGGGAGTATAACAGGATTTAACTCATTTCGTTCCTAATTTTTCTAACTTCCTCTAATGTATCTTGTGCCATGAGACCACTTGAATAATTCAAAAACAAAAAACGTTTCATTGACAATAATACAATTGAAACCTTTAAGAAAACTGTAAATGAGTTATCACTGTTCATGGCATCACAAACTGAAGATCTTGTGAACAACTTCAACTCAAAAATACGAAAGATCTTTTGACAACATTGCACCGGTTAAAACTAAAAACATAGTAAAACAAAAAGCCCCCTGGAGAAATAGAATGGTTGTTAGGCAGCTCAAGAGAGCGTGTCGCCAGGCAGAAAGACGGTGCAGAAAGACTAAACTTCAGGTTCACCATGAAATCTACAAGGATAGACTGAATAAGTACAGGAAAGAAATTAAACAGGCCAGTCTTTTTTTTTTCTAAAATCATGAATGAAAATATTAAACAACAGTAAAGTGCTTTTCTCTACAAACAACAACAAAAAAAACACAAAAAGGATATAAACAAAATAATATTAAAGTGAAATGAATAAACCTATGCAACAAAATCAATAAATAAATTATCATAAACAACACAAATTAAATATAACATGTTCACAAAGGAGTAGGAGGAAGCGTAAACTTATTTAAGCCTACCCTTTCTGCACTACTCATCAATTAATTCATCATATTTATCTTATATACAGTTTATAAACAATTGTCCATCAGACAAATAACAGTAAATAAAAGGCTAATTGTAGCCAGGACAAATGAGTTGTTGAGTCTATTGGTCCTGTGTGTTGGCAGGTTGTATCTGTGGCCAGACGGAAGCAACTTGAAGCCCTTGGACAGGGGGTGGCCAGGATGAGCCAGGACTGACTGGACATTCTTACATACAGCGTCCTGCGTCCAGCTGTCTCAGTGCAGGTATGTCAGAGGACGTCCTCACAGGAAGACGACTCAGGAGCTCTGATGAGAGTGCTGACACCGAGCACATCTAGCTCCAACATTCACACGACTATTTAACATTTATATGTAGGCTCAATATTTACATTTAACATTTATACATTTATGTTACATGTCTGTTGGGTCAGAGGAGTGTGCAGCATGGAGGACAGGCCGAGGGGCGACGGAGAGGGGATGAAAGTGAGGAGGGGGAAGGAGGAGTAAGAATATTAGTTTTTGTTGGTGGGGATATCAATGTGCTCTGTTTCATCTTGTCCTCTTTGTTTTGCTCCTCCGCCTCCTCTGCTTTCTCCTCCTTCTCCTCCTCCTCATCTTTTCCTGTCCTCTTCTTACTTCTCCAACCCTTTCTCCATCTTCCTATCACTCCTCTTCCTCCTTTTCTTTTTCTTTCTCTTTTCAACCCTTCATCTTTTTCTCCACCAATTTTGTCTCTACATCCTGCTCCTTCACTTCTCTTCTGCTCCCCTCCCCCATTTTCTCTTCTGCCTCCCTTCTCTTGATCATCTTCTCTTTGGGTGAGCCCCTCTTTGTCACCGTCCCCAGTGTATCCCTTATCTTCATCATTTTCTCTTTCGATGTTCCCTTCCTCTACACCACCATCTCTTTTGATGTTCTCTTCCTCTTCAACATCTCCTCCTTCAATGTCACCCTCCTCTTTATCATCTCCTCCTTCAATGTCACCCTCCTCTTTATCATCTCCTCCTTCGGTGTCACCCTCCAATTTATCATCAACTCCTTCAACGTCACCCTCCTC
Organism: Lampris incognitus; assembly: GCF_029633865.1. NCBI lineage: Eukaryota > Metazoa > Chordata > Actinopteri > Lampriformes > Lampridae > Lampris > Lampris incognitus. The sequence continues at coordinate 62,345,467 of NC_079215.1, forward strand.
TTTATCATCTCCTCCTTCGATGTCACCCTCCTCTTTATCATCTCCTCCTTCAATGTCACCCTCCTCTTTATCATCTCCTCCTTCGGTGTCACCCTCCAATTTATCATCAACTCCTTCAATGTTACCCTCCTCTTTATCATCTCCTCCTTCGGTGTCACCCTCCAATTTATCATCAACTCCTTCAACGTCACCCTCCTCTTTATCATCTCCTCCTTCAATGTCACCCTCCTCTTTATCATCTCCTCCTTCAATGTCACCCTCCTCTTTATCATCTCCTCCTTCGGTGTCACCCTCCAATTTATCATCAACTCCTTCAATGTTACCCTCCTCTTTATCATCTCCTCCTTCGATGTCACCCTCCTCTTTATCATCTCCTCCTTCGGTGTCACCCTCCAATTTATCATCAACTCCTTCAATGTCACCCTCCTCTTTATCATCTCCTCCTTCGATATCACCCTCCTCTTTATCATCTCCTCCTTCGATGTCACCCTCCAATGTATCATCAACTCTTTCAATGTCACCCTCCTCTTTATCATCTCCTCCTTCAATGTCACCCTCCTCTTTATCATCTCCTCCTTCAATGTCACCCTCCAATTTATCATCAACTCGTTCGATGTTACCCTCCTCTTTATCATCTCTTCCTTCGATGTCACCCTCCTCTTTATCATCTCCTCCTTCAATGTCACCCTCCTCTTTATCATCTCCTCCTTCGATGTCACCCTCCTCTTTATCATCTCCTCCTTCGGTGTCACCCTCCAATTTATCATCAACTCCTTCAATGTCACCCTCCTCTTTATCATCTCCTCCTTCGATGTCACCCTCCTCTTTATCATCTCCTCCTTCGATGTCACCCTCCAATTTATCATCAACTCCTTCAATGTCACCCTCCTCTTTATCATCTCCTCCTTCAATGTCACCCTCCTCTTTATCATCTCCTCCTTCAATGTCACCCTCCAATTTATCATCAACTCCTTCAATGTCACCCTCCTCTTTATCATCTCCTCCTTCAATGTCACCCTCCTCTTTATCATCTCCTCCTTCGATGTCACCCTCCAATTTATCATCTCCTCCTTCAATGTCACTCTCCAATTCATCATCAACTCCTTCGATGTCACCTTCCTCTTTATCATCTCCTCCTTCGATGTCACACTCCTTTTTATCATCTCCTGCTTTGATGTCACACTCCTCTTTATCATCTCCTCCTTTGATGTCACACTCCTCTTTATCATCTCCTCCTTCGATGTCACTCTCCTCTTTATCATCTCTTACTTCGATGTCACCCTCCTCTTTATCATCTCCTCCTTTGATGTCACCCTCCAACTTATCATCTTGTCCTTTGATGTCACCCTCCTCTTTATCATCTCCTCCTTCGATATCACCCTCCTCTTTATCATCTCCTTTGATGTCACCCTCCTCTTTATCATCTCCTCCTCCATTAGCATATGGGAGGGAGGTCATGGGGTCCTGGTCTTGCTGGCTGTAGGTTTCAGCGATCTCAGACCCCCAAGACGACTCCGAGAGTGGGCAGATGTACATGATGTTAAAGGAGTCCATCACGCTGGATACAAAACAAATAATGTATCAATCAATCAATGAATCAACTGGTGAATAAATCAGTGAATGAATCAATGAATCCACATCAATATGTCTTTATGAATTAAACACCTTAAAGGATCAATCCTTTCTGATCTTACTTTTATAGTTTTTGCCATTGTGCATATCAGTTATGATATTTTAATCACCGGCTTCATTTTTGTGATTTTGGACACGGGACCACAGCGAGACGCAGCTTTAAAACAGCCACTTATGATACAACTGAACACAAGCTTGAACCCGTCCTTTAAGCTACAAAACAAAAAACAAAAGAAGACCTTGTGCCTGAGTTACACTGTGTTCATGATTTCCCATGATCTATGACTTTTAATTTGCACTGGCAGCGTAGTTAGTTGATGGTTACTGCTACCTAGGGTATTTAAATAGGCTGGTCATTCCTGAAAGCCCGGAGACTGGCGACACTCAAGGAACACGTGGTAGGAGATGTCAGACGAGGCAGGAACATAAAATAAATTCTGACATGCTAGACTTTATGTCGGCGTGTCGTGGAGCGTCCAGACGCCACGTCGCTGTTCTTCCATCATGTCACACTACACGGGGTCAAGACCCCCGTTCGTCGTTCCCAATGTTCATAATCAGGCCTGATGCTGGAAACTTGCTGGCAACGACAGAGTCGTGTCAAAATCGGGCTGAATTCGTGTAGTCTGATCCCGGCATCAGATGAGTGGTGACACGTTTCTCCTGCTAACTTTGTGTCCAGAATAACTGACTCAACTTTCTGGGATCTCGGGGTAGTTTTAACTTTTGAATATGTGGTGAGATAACCGGGTTCAACTGGACTTGTTAAAACATGTCTGGCGCTCATATTCACTTGCCCCATAAGACGCTGTTGTAAAGCTGAGGCCTGTGGTGGCCCTGTGTTCAAAACCTTGACAATGAAGTTGGTGAGAAAAATATCACAACTGATATGCACGATGGCAAACTAGACAAATAAGACCCGTGTTATAAAAGAAAGAGAATTAGCATTTAAAATGGACATATGTTTTCACACACAAACCACACACACACACACACAGTCACTCACTAGGAGCTGTGGTGGTAGCCCATAGCAAGGTGGGTCATGCTGAGGAAGCGATGTCTCAGAGCTTGGCTGGGGGTGATTCTCTGGGCGGCATCCAGGTTGAGCATTCTTTTGAGCAGATCAACAAATGCCTGGATGTCTTCCTCCTCGTGCTCGTCTGCCCCCTCAGGTTTGCACTGGATTTAGAGACCACACAAACCACAAGTCAGTCAAGTCAAAAGAAAATGCCTGGCTCATGTTAAAGGAGCAAAGTGACGGTTCTCAACTGAGTCATCACTTGTAGAATAAACCGGTACCAGCGGTACCACTTACCTTCAACAGGACATCAAGGGAGCCCAACCTAAACCTGCTGGGGCACCTGGGCGATTTTCCTGTGTCCCGGAAGTACTCCCATGGCAGCTAAAAGAAATAACAAACGTGCGACAAGTCTTTGAAACCTTTTCAACAATTTCACTTGTTACTTATCTAATGTGTTTTCTGACTGGCTGAAGCAGGAAGTTGTTATGATGCACTACCTTGAGCCTCCAGGTTTGATGTTTTGAGTCCCTGGTGAATAAACACCTCGTCCTCAAACCAGCATCCAACAAGTGATCTGCTGGCATGCCTTGTGTCGCCACAATGGCTCTCATCTGGAGAGACAACGCAACATCACATTAACCCACCTTCAGCTTCAACAATGGGTTTGTGAGATTCTGTCTGTGTGATGAAGCAGCTGGTGAGGGACACCAGGTGACTTACCATGTCAAATTCTTTCCAAGAAGGGTAGAGGTTTCTTCCCAAGAACATCGCTGCCATTACACAGCCAAGGGACCACATGTCTATTGCCTCTGAGATGGGGAGGCCCAAGACAACTTCTGGTGCCCTAAAGGTGGGGAGACAAGGACCAAAGACAGCAAACATTACCAAGGACCCACAAAACAAAATCACACATTTGTAGATGAATTCACCCATCACTCACACCTGTAATAAAAGACGGTTTAGGGAAGAGTGAAATTGCTTTTCCTAAGCTTGATATATTTCTATTTTCTCCATTTGTGTATCCGCTGTATGTTTTAACATGACTTTGTGATTGTGGTGTGCTGTCTTGGCCAGGTCTCCCTCAAAAAATAGATTTTCAATCTCAAGAGACCTTCCTAGTCAAATAAGGTTAAATAAATAAATGAACAAAAATCAGTGCTTAATGTCCTCACCGGCTGAGAATGATCAGATCTAACATTTCTCCTCATTAGTATGGAAGAATAGCACAACTGTAGCTTCTGGTTTCCAGCAGAACTACAGACACACTGCTGGACAGTTCAGGTCTCAGCACTACTCACCTGTAACCAATAGGCTGAAGGATGCTGCCACGCTGAACCTCAGAGGAGGGAACAGCCAGACCAAAATCAATCAGCTTCACCCTGAACGGCTGATTGACTTGGTCCACCAGCATGATGTTGTCTGGTTTCAGGTCTGTGTGAATCAGCCCGATGCTCTTCAGAGCTTTGAAGGCGGTGGCCAGCTGGAGACGGAGAGGCAGAAATAAGAGGTGACTTTCCACACTCACACATTGGCAGAGTTTTGAATGTTGGGCACCGTGTCATATTCTGTCATTCATTTTCCTAGTAGATTCAAGGTGTGCAAGACGAACAACCCGAGAGTTTAACGTGTCACTGTACCTGTACTGTGATGGGACGAATCTCATTCAGAGACAGAGGTTTACAGTGTGTCTGTCTCATGTAGTCGAGGAGACTCATGTGTAGCTGTTCAAACACCAGACACGTGAGTCCGCGATAGAAAAAGCCTTCATGGAAGCGGACGATGTTATGAGTGTCTGGATCAAGACTGCTGACTACTTCCAGCATGGCCAGCTGTGGATACACAAGTTAGAGAGGTTCATACAAAGTACTTATACCAAATATAAATACTTATACCGGCTGTTCACCTCATATATTTTGATGAGACAGGTTTTTTTTGTTGTTGAATTTTTTCCTTCTTTTGCTCCCTAACTGTATCCGGCCAATTACCCCACACTTCCAAGCCGTCCCGGTTGCTGCTCCACCCCTTCTGCTGATCCGGGGAGGGCTGCAGACTACTACATGCCTCCTCTGATACATGTGGAGTCGCCAGCCGCTTCTTTTAACCTGGCAGGAGCCCCGACCGACCAGAGGATGCGCTAGTGCAGCGACCAGGACACAGACCCACATCCGGCTTCCCACCTGCAGACACGGCCCGTTGTGTCTGTAGGGATGCCCGACCAAGCCAGAGGTAACACGGGGATTCGAAGCGGCGATCCCCGTGTTAGTAGGCAACAGAATAGGCCGCTACGCCACCCGGACGCCCCTGAGACTAAATATTTTAGCAACAAAAACAGACTTTAAAACAACGTTTTAGTCAGCCTACTCATTATTTTGTACGCTGAAATCTTTACCTCCTTCTCAGCCTCCAGAGCATACTTGCTGTTAGTTTTTAGGATCTTAACAGCCACGGTCTCTTTTGTGGGTAGTTTGAGACACTGGGCCACTTGTCCAAAGCAGCCCTCTCCTAGGAAGCTCTGCAGCAGGTAGTAGGAAGTACTGCTAGGCAGAACATAATACTGAAATTCCTTCACGTCTGACGTGGATTTCTCTGATGAGGAACTCATTCTGGTTTCACAAATCAAACAATC